>NW_020954652.1:18124563-18126155 GCF_900497805.2 Vombatus ursinus
GAAGAAAGGTTTGTATTTGTTACCAGTGATGTACATGCTCTGCCATGTATGTTTAAAAGAAAACCAAAGAAACACCATCTTACATTGAGCACACAAATCATCCCCTTCAATTAGAATGTGGATTTATTGAGATTAGGGACTATCTTCTTTTTTTCTATTTGTATCCCGGGATCTTAGAAAAGAGATTGGCACACAGTAAGCCCTTTGTGCATGCTTTTTCATTCATTCATTTATTCATTCATTCAATCATTCATGCATATAATGTCTATAACTATTTCTTTGCTATTTTGCATATCAGTGACTGATACGGGTGTTCCCTCCAGTGATAAGTAACACCAGTGTCACAATTGATTAGGAATTGGTACTTATAAGATAGTTCAGGGTCAAGGAATGCTGAGGTCTATTACTATACATTGAGAAAATACAGTAAGACCTTTCTTGTAGATTTCGTTTCTTTATGATGTTGGATTTGGCTCCTCTAAATGCTTCATTAAAATATCCAATTGGGAATTTGGACAGGATCTGAAATATTCTGCAAAACCCCTCAAAGAATTGTCACTGGACAGAACCCCATAATAAACCATATGACATCATGGCTTGGGTGTTCAATGATGCTTTTAGTATTAAATAATGGTATTTCAAATTGCTGCTTGTTAAACTTTGCAAATGAGAGACTTATTAAGATCTTAGATGGCTAAAAGAATTTACAGCACATTCTTTCTAAGGTCAAGTTTGAGAAACTACCATAAATATCCAACTCTCTTGTGAAAAACACCTTCCCTCCACACAAAAAAAGCACAGAGCTGAAAGAATATTACATTCGCCTGGAAATTTTAGATAGCAGAATTTATATATTACTATGTTGTTTTGATAATTAATTTCTTAAATGTCATTTCTGGGACACCTGGCTGCTGTTGATATAACATGAAATAATATAAAAAGCATAAACCACGTCCAATGGCCAGGCTAATGTTCTCCAGCTGTTAAATAAATTATCTTAAATATTGTACTTCACCATATGCTTGTTTCAAAGAAAATAAAAATACAAGCCTTGGGTTGGGGACTCTATAATATAAAATATGTCAGGTTATGTAAGTCAGTCTAAGAAAAGGTCTGCTGCCCTCACATTATGTAGTTAATTTTTAATAACCTAACACATACACTGCATGATAAACTTGTTTAGTGATTTTTGAATTCATTTTATGATTTGATCCTAGGAACTGCTCTACCATCAATATGCTTCATTGATTAGATTGTCCAAGTCTGCATTTCTAATCCCTAAAATTAGTTTTTCAATTAATAAATTCTCTCCCTGTGATGATATGTACGTTCTGGTCTAGTGGTGTGCTGGTAAATGCCCAACAACTGGCTTTCTGGAGAAAATAAATGTATACACATCACCCTTTTAAGTTAAACTGCCTTATTAACATTTTCCCATCACTTTCTTAAATCTATGCAATGAATATATATATATATACATATATATAATATGTATGTATGTATATATACCTGTGTGTATGTGTATATGTATATCTATATATACATATAGATAGATAGATAGATAGATAGATAGATAGATAGATAGATAGATA
>NW_020954652.1:18126165-18226179 GCF_900497805.2 Vombatus ursinus
ATAGATAGATAGATAGATAGATAGATAGATAGATAGATAGATAGATAGATAGATTGCTGTTTTGTAGTCTGCAGATTTCCAAGGTGTAAAAACTTACAATAAAAATTTAATAATCAGTTTTTGCAAACCAGTTAGAGACGATTCAAACACATTCATTCAGTCTTAAATTCTTACGAAATGAAGTGTGAAAAAACCTTGAAATCTTATTTAAGACAAATCCTATACCTGATACCTTCAGATGTACTACACGTCTCTTCCAATGATCAAAATCAAATGGTTTTGGCAATCCTAAAGGAAGTGAACATTGATAAACCTCATGAACAACTCTATTAAGTAAGTTACAGGAATATATAGAAGCCTTTGTCAATAATCTTAAAAATCCTTCATAGAGCAACAATTACAGACAAAGGAACACCATCTCTTCTTTCTGGGATCTCAGAATATTTTATAGATATTTCATTCTCTACATCTCCAGGTACTACAAGAAAGAACACTGGAGTGGTAGTTAGGGGATTTGAATTCAAGTCCCTGACTCTGCCGCCAAGCTTGGTGGCCTCAGACAAATGACACGATCACAATTTCCTCATGGTAAAGTGAGTTGACTAAATAATCTCTAAGTTTCACCTTTGACAGTTTATGAACCTATGAAATAGTGGGAAGAGGAAAAGACAGATGAAGTTAAAGTAATTTGTCCATAGTTTACATATGAAATCATTTTTTTTAATCTATAGGTTAGTACATGAATTTTTCAAAGTTGAACTATTGATAGCTTGATTATAGGCTTTTATTATATATTCAATAGGGTACACTGCTATTCTGTCCATAATAATATCTAACATTTATATACGACTTTAGTGCATACAAAGTGGTTTCCAAATTTTATCTCATATGATACTCACCACAACCCTGGAAGACAGGTGCTATTATTATCCCTATTTTACAGACTAGGAAATCGAGGCAGGCAGGGGTTAAATGACTTTCCCAGGATCACAAAGCTAGTAAGTTTCTGAGGGTGGGTTTGAACTCAAGTCTTTTTGACTCCCAGTTTAGCACTCTGTTTGCTATGCCACATAGCTGCTTCTATAGCCCTGGCCCAGCCCAGCTAGATTTCTTGCTATTCTTTGTACACACTATTCCATCTGCTGTCTCCTTGTTTTGGTTCAAGCTGTGCTCCAGGTATGGGTCACAATGTCCTCATCTACATTTCTTAAAATTATAAGTTCACTTCAGAGATCAGAGCATTGCTACCCACTTTAGGAAATCTTACTCAATTTACCCAGCTACTAGCGAATCTCCTCTAAATTACTTTTTTATTTAATTTGTGCATATTTTGCATGTTTTGGCTTGACTCTACTAATATGTGTATAATTTGTCTCTCCTGACTTTTGAAGTCTTTGAGGACAGAGCTTATTGTTTGCTGCTTGACGCATAGTAATCGTTTACCAAATGCTAGTTTATTGTTTGATTGAAGAAAGTAATGACATTTAAAAGTAGGAGACAAGGAACAGTTGATTTGAAGACGGTAACATGATCACAAAGTATCATACACCAAAGCTGATGATATTAAAGAAATACAATAAAGATTTAATTCTTTTAATTTTTTTTTTTACTTTGGGATAGAATATAATCCTATCAACAATATTAATTCAACTCCTAGGTTATCTCTCAGATCGAAACTCTCCTTTCCTTTTTTATTGATGCTTTCCTTGTATAGGTTCTCATCACTTCTCATCTGGACCACTGTAATAGCCTTCTAACTAATATTCCTGCCCCCAGTCTCCTTAGCAATCCATTGCATGTACTAGTTTTCAGATTATTATCTTAATAGTTTTGATTAGAGCATAACATTTTTTTAAATGGAATTTTTTTTTTTCTGCTACCTGTGAAACAACCTCTAAATTCTTGTTCCTCATAATCTGGATTTGGACCTCTTTTGTGAACCGGACATATCCTGTTTTGTCTTGTAGCAATTGGTATGTATTTTAATATCAATATTTTCCTATTGATGCTTTGTGGTTTGTCATGGAATACTACTATGTCTGAAGAGTTAAGGTGGTAGGCCTTATTTAATGGATTTTTTAAAGGGTCATACAATAGACATAAATGGGTTATAATGCATTATCAATGAAAAATACCATTAGAGAAATGGCATAAAGGACACTGTCATAGAGATCCAGAAAAGAAGGTGGGTCAGTCATACCACAGGCTTGTGGCATAACCAATAAATAACCTGTGTGTTTCATTGGTATTCACGTAATATCTAGTAACCACTGGAAGTTCTCCAATACACATGAAGGATCACCCATATAGGATTAATAGAAGGCATTCTTAAGAGAGTTGGACAGGAAGAAAAAATGTGGATGAACTGCAATTATCATAGTCATCAAATACTTCATTAAAGCTAATATTTTTATGTTCTAAAAAATCTACCTAGATTAACAATGCTTCTTAAGAATATGATGACCCAAGGAGAGCTTTCCATGATTGTTTCTAAAAGTTTTCTCGAGCACTGGGAAGCAACAAAAATTTGTCTTTCAACATTTGAGGCTGTTCTCAAGAAATTAAAAAAAAAATCCCAGGCAATGATAACTGGGTTTTCATACCTCATTGAGTGTGAGGATTATTTTCTATAAGCCTGGAAAATTATGGTGCAATGTTAAAAAGGGGGGTTTGGAAGGTGAGGTCATGGAATTTGACAATTCCTATGTTGTCAGAGTGATTGGAGGCAGACATCTCCATTAAGCGGTTAATATTATTATATATTTTGCATTTATTTTGCCTTTGATGGCCTTTTCTCTTTCACACATTAACTCATTTTCCAGCAAAAATAAGATGATTCCACATTTTCTTACTATTTTCATTGCTTTTATTTTTATTTTTAATGATTTCAAAGAACACTTGCACCTTGCCTAAGAGGAAACACTGAGGTTTTTTCTGTGTATGTGTGAGATGAGCATTGCAGTCACATAGATAAGATCCCTCTTCTTTGAATTAGAGCTTTTTTTTTCTTTTCTTTTTTTTACAGAGACTTGACATACAGGACTTGTGCACTCAGCTTCAAGGTTCTCAAAATACATAGCAAACCTGCAACTACTTTGTAACCAGGAAAGCAAGTTTGCAAATGGGAGCATCTCAAATATATATATATATATATATATATATATATATATATATATATATATATAGTGTGTGTGTGTGTGTGTGTATCTATCTATATATATATATATATGTATATATAGATAGATATATAAAGCTATATACCTTTAGTGATACACTCATACACCCAATTTCCTGAGCAGAAAATAGTAGGAAAAAATAGCTGATCACACACATTTGTGTTTTAGTTGTTAAATATTTGGGACTCTAGTTAACACAATTAGACCTTTAATATTAGGGACCTACAAAATTATAAACCTTATTGTTTTTCAGTTGTATATCCTCCCAAAAAGTCAAATACAAAATAATCTTCAATTATAAATCTGTTTTTAAAAAAGAACAAAAATGAATATAGTTCATAGAATGTAAGTTAAAAATTAAGTGCAAAGAGAATTTCTGGCTTCAGTGATTGACAGAAATTAACATGAAAAAAATAAATGCATGTTTAAAGGGAACAAAAAATTAAACACATCGTAATGCATGTATTTTTGCATTGGAGTGTTCTCCATTCATAGCTTCAACCCTCAGATCATAGGATATGAAGCAAGAAGGTACCATGAGTCAGCTAATCCAACCCCTTCATTGTACAAAAGAGGAAACTGAGGTGAAGGGATATTGACCAAGATCACAAAGGCTATAAGTTGTAAAGGAAAGATGTGAACTAGGTCCTCTGAGGCTAAAGCCATAGCTTTTTCAAATGTCATCGTATCTCCTCTTCTAATCCCAACCTCAAATGATGTCTTAATAATTTTTCTCATTATTCTTAGCTAAAGATAAACTTAATTTATCTAGTAATAGTCAACTAACATTTACCCTGGGATGAAGCAATTGCAATGTCATATTCTTACTATTATTTCCTTGTTTTTTGTTTTTTTGAGTTTTTTTTTTTTTTTGAGATGCTAGGCTAATGGCAAAAGGTAAAGGTGAAATACTTCTATGGTTAAATTTGGACAAAGAGAGATATAAAGGCATGTAAGCTTCATTGTATAAAGAAAATGAGCATTAGGTGGCCATTGTTCTGTGTGAAAACAGGATGTGCTGAATAAAATGTTTCTCAAATCCTAAACAATATAAGTATTTTTTAATGTTTGGGAATAAGAAAGGGAATCTGTTTGTTTGTTTGAATTTAGTACCATACATGTGGAGCTGGAAGGGACTTCAGACACCATCTTATCTAACTTCCTCATGAGGAAACTGAGGCTCAGGGAGATTAAGTAGTTTGTAGAAGGTCTTACAGAGAAACTTTTGTAGACTAACACTAAAAAGTATCCCCAGCAGTAAAGTTCAACATGACTTGTAGATCTTTGTTTTTATAACTCATTCCTAAAGCCCAACTCTATAATTGTGTTTCAAAAAATTAGATATAGGTTCTAAAATAAGGAAAATGTATCAAAATGGAGGAAATTAGAGGGAAATTTGCTTTGTTTTCTGGTTTCTTACTGACTTGAAAAAAAAACTTCACCTTCCTGTTTTGTGCAGGTAATTTCTTACTTCATGGAGAGAATCATATGATAATTTGTGAAAGAAGAAATGTAGATGATTTTTATAGCTATGTGTACAAATACATATATACATGTACCTATAAATTTATATGCATATGCACACATATATACATAAAGACACATGCAAACATGCATATGTACATGTATGTTTATACATATACATACAAGGCTTCACAAAAGTCAGCTTGGTTTAAAGTTATTGAAGTTTAATATATGTGTATATATATATATATATACATGTGTATATGCATCATATATAATATATGACAAAATCACATAATAAGTATTTCTACGAAAGTATCTTCCCAATGCTTTGTTACTACAGATAAAGAAACTATAATTCTATTCTTCTCTAAACATAAAACCAGACAATCTTAGGAGAAGAAGCAACCCCACAGGTCATCTGGTCCAAATGGGACCAGCAAGAAAATCTCCTTTACAACATGCCAGGGAAATGATCCACCTATAACTTGACAGGGTTTAGTAATGTCATAGTCAGCCACTTTTGGACAAATATAATTGTTTAAAATTAGTTTTTCTTTATATTGAATTGAATTGCATCATGCCTCTATGGCTTTCACCCACTGCTTTAAATTCTTCCCTCAAAGATTTACTTCACATGATTGTTGTGTAGATCAAATGAAATGACATATGTAAAGTGCTTTGCAAATATTCAAGTAGTATATAAATAACTCTTCTTATCCTAAACTTGGTGCACATATCTACTGTTGTTGTTGTTGTTTAACACATAATTTTATTTTTTCATTTATTGCTATTACACAATGGCTCCACTTGTCACTATGATTTCCCAAACCCAAACTTCCTCTCTGGCCACTGTTCCCCTATATATTTTATATCTTCCCGTTAGAATATAATCCTTGTAAGGGCAGGATCTTCTGGCTCTTGTATCTCACACCTGACATGCTTGCAAAAAAGAAAATCTTTCATGCATTGCACTGGAGAACTCACTTAAGGTTGAATTCAAGCCATTAATTCCTCCTCTTTAAGTCCAGTTATTCAAATCATTCCAAATATACCTCACTATGCTGTGTCAGCTCATATCTGTCCTACTTATCCAGAAGGATGTTATGAGAAACTTGGTGAATATGTTACTGAACTACACCTACACTACCTTGTCAGTATCTCAGATTCACAACCTTGGAATCAACACTAAACCCTTCACTTTCTCACACCTTTACCCCATCTCTAATCAAAAGCAAATGCTTAAATATCATAACTTCACAAAATTTCTCACAGTAAGATGCTTCTCTCCTCGCATAGACATTACTCCAGTTCAGGCCGTCATCAGTTCTTGCCTGAGCTATTGTAACATTATCCTGATTGGTCCTCCTATTTCTAATTTATTCCCTTACCAACCCATCTTCCATGCAGTTACCAAATCAATAGTCCTAAAATACAAGTTTAACCTTATCATGAGAGTATTTGGATATGTCTCCACTCTTTCCAATTACACTGTGAGATCCAAGAAAACTTGGGAACATATTTAGAAGGAGAGTTACTAATTTAAGAAGATGTACACAAATAGAGAAAATAGATTTACTCTCCATAGGATTACAAAACCATAAAATATCAAGAAATGAATCTATTTAAAAGCCTTCATTCTTCATTAATTTAACTAAAATATGAAAAATGTTCTTCTTCAAAAACAGAAGAGTCACAAAATATAATTACAAAAATGGAAGGAGTCATTGGCATGAGTTTAATAAATGAAGCATTAATGATTATTATAGTAAACAAAAGTATACTTCAAATGTAGCAATAATGCTGTGTATAGTAACTCCAAGAGTAAGATAAAGTGTGATATAATCCTATTGAAGCAAGAACTGTGTGAATATGTTCACAGGTCTACATGAAAAGAAGATTAAAGGATTATCCCAAAAAGATCAAAGAAAGAGAAAGGACCCACGTGTACAAGAATGTTTACAGTAACTCTTTTTGTAGTGGCAAAGAACTGCAAATTAAGGAAGATAACTACCAGGGAGAGCAGCTAGGTGGCATAGTGGATAGACTGTCAGGCCTGGAGTCATGAATATCTGAATTCAGACACTTAATAGCTGTGTGACACTGTTTCAATTCACTTCACTCTGTTTGCCTCAGTTCTTCCCCTATAAAATGAGCTGGAGAAGGAAATGGCAAACCACTTGGCAAAGATATGCCAAGAAAACCCAAATGGGGTCACAAAGAGTCAGACTCAACTGTAACAACTGAATAACAACAACAACAACAACAACAACAATAGCAACAACTATCAGTTAGGGAATGGCTGAACAACACATGGTACATGGATGTAATGGAATACTCTGGGTCATAAGGCAATGATGAAAGGGACAGTTTCAGAGAAACTTGAGAGGATTATGATCTGATGCAAAATCAAATAAGGAGAACTGGGAAAATAGTTTGCATAACAACAATATTATAGAGGTAAATAACTTTGAAATACTTAAAAACTATGATCAATACAATAACTCACCAATTCCAGGGGACTAGTGATGGAATATGTTACCCACCTTCTGGTACAGAGTGATAGACCCAAAATGCAGAAGACACATTTTTGGACATGGCTAAGGTATGAATTTGTTTTGCTTTCCTTTGCATATTTGTTATAAGAGGTGTCTGTGGTGGTGGTGGTAGTGGTAGTAGTATTTTCCAGTGAGGGAAGGTGGGTGGGAGAAAAAAAAATAAGTATTTCTTAACTGAAATAAAACAAAAGTTGCATAGAAAGTGTGAAAAATAAGAGGCTAGATTAGATGTTCTCTCTAAGATCCCTTTCACCTTCTAAATCCATCATCCTATTTTTTTTTATACAAATGCTTGCTAAATACCAGCCTATTCAGCTCAATCTCAACTAGTTGATTTAAGGGGTGGGAGAGAGTGGGGAATGGTAGAAAGAGATAACTGAGATTACAAGTACAGGTGCCAATGTAGGGCTTTTACCAGAAGCGGTAATATTAGGAGAAATTGTTGATTTTTAAGGCTAATGAGTTTGGATTTTAGATAAGTTGAACTTGAGGTACTAATTAATATTAGGCATAAATGCTAAGTCTTGGGAAATCATGGCTAAAAATTTGGAAGTCATTCTCAACGTGGAAACAATATAGACTATATCTATATCTAGATATATCTTTCCCCTTGAAAAGGAAGGAGGAAAAATGGCCAACTGCTAACAGGGATAGAGAAGAAACAGAGAGGTGAGATGAGATATATAAGAACATGGTATCACAGTGGACAAGGGTGTGACAATGCCTATGGCGAGGTGCCCAAGTGATTCAGTGAAGCCAAGAGAATGATGACATCACCAAGAAAAGAAATTTTAACTGATCAGTCTTTCACTTCCAGAATGATCATTGCTTCTATTTCCTCAAAAATGGCTGCAACATTTACCATTTCCCAGGCTTCAAGTTTTACTGAGTGTCTTTATTCAGTGTCCATCTTTCAAACATAGTTACTATTTCATTTAGTTAATTGTTCACATTCTTATATCTTTGGAAAATAATAGAAGATGAAACAAAAAACTTCTGCCTTTTTACAGTCTTTGCTTTTCTATGCATAAAGGAAAGGCAGAAGCTGGTCCCAGTATAGCATTATCCCACTCCAGAGGGCAATGAAGGACAACAACTGGGCCTAGGCTTCCCCATTCAATACTGCAGGAGTTAAAACTTTTCTCTGCAACAAAGTCCTAATGCAAGAAATGAAGTGATGGACATGAGCAAACAGGAAGAAGAGGGGTGAACTATTACCACAATAAATTTAGACTGTGACGTAATGAATCTTAAGATAAAATGCCAGAAGTAAGTCAGTCTGAAATAACCACAAATACAGCTTCAGGGGAAAAAGTGAATTGGCCCTAGGGTTTTAAGAATTGGCAGAAAAAATATTGGAAATACTTTTTAAATGAAATTAGAACATTTGGGGGCTCATGAAATAGCATGTTCTTCTACAAACTCTAAGTGTGAGGTATACCCAAAATGCTAAGGAGCAACCTCCAATTCCCTGAACTTTGCATGGATACCAGGGGGGCATGTGGGCTGTCCATTAGCTGTCATTTCCTCTTGGCACATGACCAGCCCACCTTCTTTTCCAGTTACACATTTCAGGAGACTTCTTTTACACTGCTTCCCTTTTCCAATGCTTAACGTAATAATATGTAACAATTTAAAGCAATTTTAAAAATTGTATTTTATTTTTTCCAGTTATATGTAAAGATAGTTATCAACATTCACTTTTTATAAGATTTTGAGTTCCAAATTTTTCTCCTTCCTTCCCTCCCCTCTCCCATCTCCAAGACAACAAGCAATCTGATATTGGTTTTATATGAACAATCATGTTAAACACATTTCCACATTAATCATGTTGTGAAAGAAGAATCACAACAAAAAAAGGAAACCATGAGAAAGAAAAAAAAGTGAAAATAGTATGCTTCAATCTGCATTCAGACTCCATAGTTCTTCCTCTGGAGATATATAGGATTTTCCATCCTGAGCTTTTGGAATTATTAAAGCATTTTTTATTTAGTTTCATTTTAATTAATTTTAATTCAATCATCAATAATCACACATGTTACAAGATATGAAGAACAGAGAAGAGAGCCATTCAAAAACTGTATTTCAAACACATAAACAACGTAAAATTGTTATTTACATTCTTTCTAAGTGAATCAGGGCCCAAACAGTGATCAAGTAGGGCTTGGTCTGGGACCATTATCCAGATAGTCAACTACTACTGCAGAGGAGAATGAAATGGGGAAATATTGTGTTGACTATGTAGGTCAATACACATACATATTGTGTATGTATAAACATATTTAATATATTATAAACATACATAATGTATCCTGGGTGCTAATAAGTTTCTCTACTGTTGATGTATCAGTATTAACCTCTTGATAGAGAAAGCTGGAACAATGGTACTAGCAAAACTTATAAAATTATATGACACTGCACTGATTCTTTATCATGGAGTTCATCCACAATCTCTTGTTAAAAATAAATGCCAGATCCCCATCTGCAAAGCAAAGTGAGACCACAGGTCATTATCTAGGTAATTCAGGCAGAAAAAATGCATCTGCCTGAAAGAGCCAGGTAGTTCTCTTCAATGTGGCATTCAAGAGCCAGGTAGTTCTGTTCAATGTGGCATTCAGTCTGATTTATCCAGACAATGAGTAATTCTTCATTTTAATGGTTAATAGAAGTATGGTCATTGCTCTGTAGAAAACAGCAAACTATAAAATTTGATAGCTATTGTTTGGGACATGAAGGGCATGTCTACTTTCCTCACTCCAGAGTTTGGGACAGTACAGGAAGCTAACCAGCATCTGATGAGCACACACTTAGTTCAGAAAAGTACCTTAGCAGGCACTAAGACATTACAACTAAAATTGGGCCTCTGCCTTCTTCAGGAAATAGAATCAAATGCAGAAGGAAGGAAAAAGAGAGAAGAAAAGAGAGAGTTAGGTTTAGGTTTTAGAGAACTTAATAAATGTTTGCCAATATTATGATGGTCAGCTGTAATCCCAAAACACTGAGGGATGAAGCTTAGAAGCCTGGAAGAATTAGCCAAATGGAATAAATTAAGGAAGTTCAGTCTCGCTCCAAGTTTACTCGTTTGCTCTAAAAATGAAAATGTGTATCCACAGAAGTTCAAAAAGAGGATCAGATCAGGGTTGGTTGTAGAATTGTGGTCTCTGTGATCAAATATTGCTTGCTTGCTCCCTTGTTCAGGGAGGTGATGCTATGACTTTTAAGTGAATTGGATTTAAGTGAAGGAGTGCTATGAAAAGTCACCAGCCTCAATTTCTCCCCTGGAGCCATCTGGGTCCAGTGGTCAGATACAGATCAAGACAACTAGAGGTGGCTCAGGATGTAGTAAGAGACCTTGGTCTTTTCAAGCTAAGATCGTTAACAGGTCTCAGTGTGACAGAAGCAACACCCATTCATTGATAAAGGTTTAATAAAAAATGAGGTTAAAAAATGGCCTCTTAAAAAAAATAGGGGGACCCTTAGGGTTTCTCAGCAAAACAGAAGCAATTGTTATTTACACTCTTTCTAAGCCAATCAGGGCCCAGACAGTGACCAAGTGGGGCTTGGTCTGGGACCATTATCCAGACAGTCAACTACCACTGCAGAGGAGAATGAAATAGGAAAATATTGTGTTGACTATTTAGGTCAAAAAATATTTAGGTCACTGATTGTGATGAATGAAAACCTGAGAGATAGAGTTTCTAGGCAATTAATAATAAATTTATTAATTAAGTTAGCTAATTATCAATAAATTGACATTCAGTGGATTCTCTAGGTAACCAAAGACCCTTAATGGATACACTGAATGCATTAAATATTTTTTGAAATGAAATGCTGCTGATAGGAGAAATCAACCCTGATTGGTGGACATCTAATGAGAAGGTGGGCTAAGAGTCTTCAGCTCCTCCTTCTGAGAATATGACTTGATCATAAGAGTTGACCACCTCCAGCAATCTGGACAAGGGAAATCCACCTCCACTCAGGCCACTCTGATTGGTTTTCTCCTTCATGAGCTGTGAACTCCAATGAAGGGTTCCAAAGACATAGCTGTTCTCCTTGGGGTAAGAACAGGCCCAGACTGGATTCTGTTTACACTCCCTCTCCCCATTCCTGGTTGGATGGGGTCCAGTCCAATATTGAGGAGCATGTTCCTCAGGGTTAGGGATAATATCATCAATCAGCTATGTCCTTAAGAGACTGACTGACTTATAGAGACTGGGCCCTAAATGAGGAAATTTTTTTAAAAAGCTTTAATCTTAATTAATAATTTATTGTTAATATATTAGAAAAATAATGATTTCCCTCTCTAATCAATCAATTAACTGAAAAGCATTTGATAATGTGCCATTTAATAATACTGCACTAGAAATGAGAGATGCAAAGCAAAAGCCAAATAGTCCCTGCCTTCATGGAGCTTACCTTCTGAGAGAAATGATTATTAATAACCAATGATTCCTGAAGAGATCCAGAGTCCCTTCTCCCCTTTCCAGATTTTAAAAGTTCATCCTCTTGAAGGACATTGCTGATAATGAGATTAGATCCACCCGGATGCCACCATTGTCTCCTGCTCAGGTTTGGGCGGGGCAAATATTCTTTGATTAGATACAAGGGGTGGGGAAACCTGTGGCCAGGAGGCCATATGTGGCCCTCTAGGTCATCAAGTATGGCCCTTTTAATGAATTCATTCACTTGAGAATCTAGAAGGTCACATGTGGCCTCCAGGCCACAGGTTCCCCACCCTTGACTGACAGACCAAAGCTGGGGATGGTCTGGGTATAGATATAGTTTCTCTATTCAAAGGTGACATGATGTCACTCTCAGTCCCTCATGTTAATATAGCCTATCTCCCATTGTGTTAACCAATCAGAGTTGATTGCCACTCCTCTTCCAAAAGAATATATAAACCCTAAGCCGGCCACCACCATGAGCCGTGATTGTCTTTGATCTAAGAGAGAAATGGCCAAATGACCATCCTTTTATTAATAATGTGCTGACCTCAATAATAAAATGATTAAATTACCCAGAAACTTTGTCCCTTGAACCTTCTTAATGCCACAGTTCTATCAGGGAACCCAACAGCCACACCTGTAAGAATATACAAAATAAATACAAGGCAGTCTTAAAGGGAAAGACTGTAGCAGTTTAAGGAGGAAAATTAGAAAAGGTTACATGGCATTTGATGGCATTTGATCTGAGTAAGGATTAGAACAGGTAGAGAACTCAGGAAGGAATAAATTCCAGTCACGGAAAAGGAGATTGCACAGTCAAGAGATATTAGAAGAAGAAGAAGAAGAGATGGATGATTTAGAAAGTGTCAAATAAAAGAAGCTGATGAGATTACAAGAAATGGTCTAATTTGAAATATGGTCTAATTTTTTAAACAGTATAAACATGGTCATGAGTGTGTCTGGTTTTGTCATAACTTCCTCCTCTGCCTTGCCCCAAATCCTCCAAGAAAGCAATGGGGAATCATCTGTATGCAGCATCAGTAATTAAGTAACCAGCTTACAGGAAGAGTACAAACACTTGAAAACAAATTTGACTTATGGATATGTTGTAGTCCTGCAGTCCTCATAAAAACAAACCAGCACTGGGTAATTGTTTCTCTTTCTTGCTGAGTCCACATTGCTGATTCAGCCACTTTTAATCTCATGCTGAAATCTCACTGTGAATGTCTTATAGATTTTTTTTTTTTAAGAGTAGATGTGTACTTTGTAAGACTCAGCATTCATTTTGAGCTTCTCCATTTTGGGAAACAAAGAACTTGAAATAAAAGAAACATCTTTCAGTTCTTTTTTCCCTCCAATAGTTTATCCTTGAATTCCATTTTTCACTGATTCTCATTGCTGGGTTGAATTTTTTTTTTTCCTCCAAGGTTCCAATTGGTTGTTGTTCATTTCTAAAATTGCAATGTTGTAAGCTGGGACCTCTACCTGACACCAAGGGCATTTTCAAATGTCATTTAGGTTGCTAAACAGTGAGTTTTAAAATGCTAATTATTTTACTAGGGTTAATTAAAATTTATATAGTGCATTGTAAAACCATTATTTTTTTAAGACTTAATGAGATAAAGCACCCAGAACTCTGCTTAAGCCAATAGCACCAGAGAAATGCTGCAATAAGACATAATAGCATGTTTTGCTTTCCCCAAAGTTTGCACTTTAAAAAAATCTTTTTCTTCAATCTGTGACTCATCAAAGCACACAGACTTCTAGGAGTATCCCCTTGAAATAGTGCAGCAAGGAAAGTGGCCTCTTCTCAGACAGAAGTAGCAGCCAGAACTTCTTATGCTAGGGGGCTAAGGAAGGAAGGATGTAACAGATGCTTTGCTGGCTCACAAGAAAGGTTGACAGACATAGAATGGGGTGGGGGTGAAGGGGGGCAATGGGGGAAGAGCAGTGAAAGGACAAGACAAGACCAGGAAGAGAGGACAAAACATAAAGGGAGCTAGGATGTACATCACCAAAACTGAATGGATTTGTCTCTTTTCCCACAATAGTCCCAAAGACTTGATTTGGAATGAAAGGGCTCAAACTAAAGTGGGGAACAGAATTTTTTCTTGATGAAGAACAAAGAGCAAAAGGGAAATAAGAGTCCAGATACTAATTTTACGAAAGAAATATGATTTTAATGGATTTAATATATATTTCTTACTTTTATGCCACCTCTATGCATCCCACCAGCCCTCCGCCTCCTCTCTCCCTGAGAAACATCCCTTATGACAGTTTAAAAAAAAGGAAGGAGAGGGAAAAAAATAATAAAACTGTTAACACATGGGAAAAATAAAAAACACTCATGGACCTGAATCATTGGAAAGGAAAATTAGAAGTACCTTCTCAAATATCCTTTTTGGGTGCCACACTTGTTCTTTATAATTTTTCATATTTATTTGGCATCATTTTTAGAAGTTTGCATTTATGTCTCTAATTTCTTTCGTCTCAGAGCGTGCAATGGAAAAGGATCTCTGCAAAACTGAAGTGGAAGACATACAGTGTGCTAAGGTTTAAGAGAATATTAATGTTGCTTTTCCAGTACTTTGTGAAACCCCAGTTTATTCTGTAACTTGAAAGGCATCCAAAGCTCTTTCCCCCTTATGTTGAACCAGTAGGAAAAGAATTGCTTTTGTTTCCCTTAGCCTTAGGCTCCCCCTGTCCTCTAATCTTTAACCTGCCATAAAAAATTCCCTTTCTCTCCCTTATCCTATGTCATAGAATCCTTTTAACTCCTATAAAACTTCTAAAATTATCTTGTAAGCAATCATCTTCCTCATCCTGTCCTTATAAAACTGTCCCCATCCCTCTGTAAGTTACTAGTCCTCTTTCCAGGGCTAGCCCAACTGCTTTTGCTTCAATAAAGCTCCCAATGGTTACAGAGAAAGTCTAAGTGAATCTTTCACACCTGAACCAGCTCTCCCAACTCTAAACCTCAACAAAACCACCCCAAATTTAGAATAAAGAATTTAGAATAAAGGCCAAAATTGAGACCATTATAACAAAATCTTTTTTTTTAAATCGAGTCACAAGAAATGATGGATATGAAGAAATCAGAGAAAATTGAGAAAATGCAGAGAGAGAAGTAAGTAGACTAAGGAAAATAATATATAAAATGAGTACAACAGCATGTAAGGAAAAAAAAACAGTAAGAAGGAAACTGAATGATGTATAACTATAATGATGAAGCTTGGCCCAGGCAAGCGGTTGAGAAAATGTATCTACCTCCCTTCATCAATGAGGAGGGAGTCCATGGCCATGGAATGTAGCCTGTAACGTCGAACACAGTAGATACACTAGTTGGCTTGCTGAACTGCCTTTTTTTAAAGAAATATCTTTGTTATTATCAATAGCTTTCTGGGTTATATTTGGAAATGCATGTGATATAGTGACAAAAGTCATTGATAAAGCGTCAGCCCTGGAGTCAGGAAGACCTGAGTTCAAATTCAGCCTCAGACACTGACTAACTGTGTGACCCTGGTCAAGTCACTTCACCCTGCTGGCCTCAGTTTACTCATCTATAAAATGAGCTGGCAAAGGAAATGGCAAATCACGCCGGTACCAAGAAAACGCCAAATAGGGTCACAAGGAGTTGGACGTGACTGAAACAACTAAATAAAACAACAACAAAAGTTTTTTTTTAATTAAATCACTTTAAAGTCTCCAGTAATAAGAAATAGCAATATAAATTGTGCGTGCTCATTCTCAATTCAACTGGTACACTGTTTTGTTGTAAAATCCAACTTGACATTTTTTTTCCAGTTTCTGATTTGATGCTCTTATTTGGGGATTGAGTAAAATTTGAAAAACATGAATCCAAGAAATTACTTTATATTATACATATATACTATATGCAATATAGGTATATGTAGTTCTGCAAGGTATATGTCTATGACTGTCCTAGTGCACAAGTCCAAACATGGTATCAGGCACATGTGTGAGGCAAATGACAATAGGAATTGAGAAAAGTGATTTTTTTAGAAGATAATTTGGAAGATATTTTTAATGGAAATGGGAACTCATGAATTTTTATTATGTATTTATTATGTATTCTATTATGTCTTTTTTTTAAGGTATACAATAAATACAATATATTACTTTCAAAGCCTTCCTGCTTGCCTGTGTTTCCTTATGAGCCTCCTTCTGTTCTCTTCTGTGCATAAAGAAAAAAAAAATTGTAGGACACTCTCTTCTTTCTTTTTCTCTTTTTTTTTTGGCAACATTTGAGCTAGTTCGCCTTCTCCATGTATTCCCTTTCTTAATGAAAAAAAAAGAAAGAAAGAAAAGCACAATCCTTGTGACAAATGAACATAGTCAAGCAAAACAAATTCACCCATGAGCCATGCCTACAAATGTAGGTTTCATTTTGCACCTTGAATTGGAAGGTGAGATTTTCAAAATGAAACAATAATAGCTGGCATTTATACAGATTCCAAGTTTGCAAAATGTTTTATGTACTGCATGTTAATTTATTTGATCCTTACAACAACCCTATGAGAAATACTATAAGAATTATCATCTCCTTAAAAATGTTTTTATTATTGCCATTTGTTTTCAAATTATAGTCACTTCCAGACATAACTCTCACTTCCTGCACCCTTTCCCAACTGTTACCCATCTTAAAGGGGAGGGGGGGGAAGAAAGGGATGGACTCAATCTGCTATGCAATTACTTTAAGACTGGAACCACTGGCTGTTAGAGACTCATAATATTTATAAGTTTTCTGAAGAACAGGCAGAAGGGTAACCAACCATAAACCTTCCAAACACAGCCAAAATGGAAAATCCATAGGGGGAAATCACAAGAATGACCTAACCTTAGCGGGTTCAAAACATCAGAGGTGCTGTAATAGTTCAGGAGCCTCAAGTCTGTGCACTTGACTTTATAAACCACGTTTCCTGTACATATGATAATGATGATAATAACAATAACAGCAACAAAAATAACAGCTAACATTTATATAGCACTTTAAGGTTTGCAAAGCACTTTACACAGATTAATCTTCAGTAATGAACTGGTTGAGGATATTATTATTATTATTTCAGACTAAGACTCCCTATCTATCCCAGGTTGGAAGTGCAGTGGCCACTCACAGGCTGAACCTCCCTACTGATTGCCATTGAAGCTTAGGCCTTCTCTGTTTTCTACCAAGTCCAGTTTACCAGGGACTCTGCATATTGGTGCCAGGAACAAAGTGGACTACCTAACTTAGCCCTATTGCAGCTCAGAATTCTGAGTGATTGAAGTGATCCACCAACCTCAGACTTCTTAGTAGCACGGATTGTTGACCTGCACTATAATGCCCTGCTAATATGCAACTTCTACTGTAGCATCTCAATTAGCATCTTTTAAGAATGAACTAAACATATTAGCACAAAAACTTGGAGAGATTAGATGATATCCGTGATTCATTCTCTCAGAAATTCTCAGAAGGGAAACAATAAGTCATTTAAGTAACTCTTCAGAAAATGAAATTACAGAATCTATTCCATTAAGTGAGGCAGATTAATCATATAGTTGGTCTTAACAAAAGTAGGTCTGGGCTGACAGAAACATACCTTTTTAAAATTGCCTCTCCTGTTTTATTTCTTACAATTAAAGTTGTGTATTAACTAGCAGAAATCTTTTTTTTTTCCCTTTCTCCCTCTTACATTTCAGGGGAGGGGAGAAAACAAATTGTAACAAATACACATAATCAAGGAAAACAAAAATTCCTGAATTGGCTATGTCCAAAAATTGTATGACCCCTTCTGTGTTCTGTATCTATCTCTGTCATGAGTGGGTAGCATGCTTCATCAGTCCTCTAGAATTGTGGTAAGCCTTTATCCACTGCATTGAGAATAACAGTTTTAGAGTTGACTAGGTAATTGAGAAGTAACCTCGCGTAAGTTCCCATAAAGGGAAATTGCAAAGTCAAGTGCTAACAACAATAGAAAGGGTCACCAAGATGGTAGACAAAAAAGGTCACAATGGTTCTAAGATTCTTCACAGCGTAACTCCTACGGTTCTTAATATATCAGAAGATTATATCTACTAATTCAAGTTAGTTTAACTTAACAAGGACTATAACCAAGATAGTTTTAGGACAGAAAATTGAGCCACATGAAGAACAATGGAGGGAACCGGTGATGGTGTCTAGTGTGAAGAAGAGAAGATATAGGGGGAACCCTTATTGCTGTCTACAAATTTCCAAAGAAGAAGGATTATATTATGTTATATTGTATTATATTATTTCCACAAAATCTTAAAGAGCAGAACTAAGGCCAATGGAGAGTTGTATGGAGTTAGACCAGTAAATTACAGAAACTTCCTAAGAATTAGACCTATCCAGAAATGGAGTAGGCTGCTTCATGGGGATAAATTCCATGATAGAAGAAGGATTCAAACAGAGGCTGGTTGGACACGTAAGGATAGTACAGAGTGGATCCACTAGTTATGCCTCCACTATTAGGCTGCTCTCTGAGGGCCATTCTGATTCCAGGAATACAAGATTCTTGAAGTAGCAGGACTGATTAGGAGAACTCCAGCTCAGTTTGAGGAGTTCTCCAACCCAACCTGAAGACATTAAGAAGAATGGACCCTTGTTAAATAATTCCCTCTCCCTTGCAATTAGACAAATGCTGTAGCCCTTTACCAAGAAAACATGGGAAGAAGGATGAACTCCATGACTTCTGAGGTCTCTTCTAGATATCAGTTATCTATGTCCCTTCTTAGAGGCTCTCTCCCTTTTGGTTTTCAGAGAGGAGGGTTACAAGTGGAAAGGTAGAGGAATGAACAAGGGCTCAACTAATCACATCTGCTACATCTGTGTCTGATCACAATAGTACCCTGCTTGAACAATCAATGTGTCCCTAATAAACTAGGCTGTTGTTCTCCTCCTCCTTCATCATTATCATCATCATCATCACATCATCATCATCATTGTAATCATCATCATTATCATTAGTATCATTATCAGGTCTAGAACTGTGATTTCATTAGTGTAAGGAATTCCTGGCATGGAAATTCCCTCTATCCAGATAGTCAGCTCCTCTATTACTGCATAATGTTAGAGAATTGGGGAGTGGAGGTGGGCACTGGGAGATTATTACCTGCTCTGGGTCACATAGTTATTATGTGTCAAAGGCAGAAAGCAGGACTTTAACTGAGGATTTTCTAGCTTCAAGACTAACCTAAGGTACTTTTTGCCTCTCCAGGAATTCAACAGTACATTCTAAAGACATTTGTAAACTGTGAATTAGGTCTTCTTTCGAAATTGCATATCACTCATATTTATCAACTTTGGTGGTATTTTCAGCTGCAAACACAATACGTTGGCTCATAAATTCAAGAACATGAGCAGTTATCAGATTTGTTCAACCTTGTGCTTATGGCATAAGACCCTGATTAATGAACTTAATGTACAAATGAAATTAAATGTTCTGTGAGTGAGAGAGTGTGTGTGTGTGTGTGTGTGTGTGTGTATTTCCTGAGAGATCAGGTCTCCTGTCACAGCTGAGTTGCTGCACAATCCAGAGTCAAACACTGTTTGATAATGAATTCCAGCAGCTTCTTGGCTTTCATATCCCGTAAAGATATTCCCCTTGGAGCCAGATCTCTACTTTTCCTGAGTAAAGCAGAACCCTTCAACTTCCCCCTTTCTTTCTTTTCAAATAGCCATGCCTTTTTGATAAGAACCAAATATCTCCCTTTGGCCTACACCAGGGGGCCCAACCTCAGGGAAAGACTAGGATCTGTTTTCTACTCTTTGTTATATCCATTTTTTTTTTGCACTGTTGCCAAGATCATTCCTTAGTCTCACAGGCACAAAATGTTACACTACTGCATCTTCTCAAGGCTGTTTCTGGGAATTGAGATTTACAATGAAAAATGTATATATAATAAATCACACCATTTCTCAATGCAGAAATGGGAAAGCCATCTTGTTTACATCAAGAGATTTCCCAAGTGACAGAGTTTCCATTTATCTGTGACTAGTCTAATATATTTGGAATATTATTAAGACATAAGCAATAGCCCATTCCATATTGAGCCACCAGCTCTTTGCAAAGGACTAGGACTAGAAGATATCATTTATTATTTGCGGTAGTGGGGAAGGATTCCTGGCCCTGAGATTTCACTTGTGTAGAGAACTTTCAGGATGGATGCTCCCTGGCATGCAATCAATGCTTAATAAATCTTTGCTAATTCGCTCCACCAATAGACTAACAGCTCTCCACAATGAATGGTCTTAGGAGCCCTGGAAGATGCAGAGATCTGTCTATAATCATGTAGTTAGTATGTGTGAGAGGGGGGAGTTGAAACCAGGTCTCAGTGATTCTAAGGCTGATCCTCTATCTATCATGCCATACTTCATAAATCATTTTTAATTTGAATTTATTTATATTTTATTTGTCATTTATTTATTTTAATAGCAATCAATAGAAAAGAAATAATATTTAAAAAATAGTAATATTGGCTCTGCATTGATCAGTTTCTATTGTGATGGTTAAAACAGGGGTAGTATTTCAACCCCCTCAGTGTTCCCTAAATGGACTGAAATGACAGCATTTGCATCCAATTTTGTCATCTACGAAAATATATTTGAACTCTACAGCTGGATATAGCATCAAGGGCTTATAAATGGCTAATGACTTTAGCTATTGTGATGTTAGCTGATGCAGGAACATAGACTAAGTTGCTATGTTGTCTACCCACTGTGGAGTTTACAGCTTCCTGAGTGCATAAAGAAGTTGCTTTCCCTTCACCTAAGAATTAGGGACCAAAACACAAAATGTTTACAATGGAGCTCTTATGTGCTCAGCATCTTTCAATCATTCATCACTGGCCATTCCTCAAAGGGAAACAGTTACAGCAAAGTGGATAACTGTTCCTTGAAATTCCACTGCAGGAATTCTCCCCACTTACACGTGTCTGTGTAAGGCACTGTGCCAAACAAAAGCTTTAAGGAGAGAAGGAGGGAGAGGGAGACATACAGAGACAGAAAGTGACAGACAGACAAAGAAAGAGGAAGAGAGAAGAGTCAGAGAAACAGAGAGAGGAAGACAACAATTCAGAGAAAGACAGAGACAGAGAGATAGAGAAGGAGGGGGGGAGGAAGGAGGTGAGATGAAATGAACCTTAAAGATTGGCTGCTTCAACCTTCTCATTCATCTTACAGGTCAAGAAACTGAGGCCCAGAAAGAAATGCCCAGTTTGAGGCCACAGAGAGAGTCAACATCACAGCCAGAATTCTCTCCCAGCTTTCCTGTCTCATCAATCAGTTTGCTTTCTTCTACAGCATGGTCACTCCAGCCCACATCATGTCTAGGGTATTGGCACTACGAAACTGAACGATTCATCTTGAGACATGTTGTAGAGGGGATTCCTGTTAAGGCGCATGATGGACTAGATATCCCCTATGGTCTCTTCTAATTCTGACAGTCTATGCTTTTAGAGTGTCACATGTTGAAGACTCTAAGGATGACAATGAAATTGGTTGGGTGGGGGAAAGACAGCCAGATGCTGACCTTACCCAGGAAGATAGAAAGCAGAACAGGAGAATATCAGGTAGAAATTGGGAAAGAAATGGGTTATTAGATAATAGCATTATTTTGGGAGAGGGTTGGATAAACATGAAAGAACCATAGAGAGGATAATGCATTAATGGCCTGACAACAGGACAGAGAAAAGTGAAGGGCGGCTTCTTCCTGTCCTTATTGGCATCAAAGAGATCACCCACCCCTTCTCAGTTCTCTATTGTTCATACCAATCTCTCCAAAATATTGCTGCTGCCTTATTGTCCATACCTATCCTTATGTCTGGCACATACTAAGTGTTTAATAAATGCTGTTTTCCTCCTTATAAGAGAAGGCATCAAGGGAGCAGACATCAGACAATGCAGTGTAATTAGGCTGTCAGGTTTCCATTAAGGTGATGGGCCAGAGGAGCAGGTTAGAAAAGTTTTGAGAATAAAAAGTAATTTATTCTTAGTGAAAAGGGGATCCCATAGGGCAGCTTGGACAGAAGTACCCAGTGGGAGAAAGTGGGCAATAACAAAAAAAGAAGTGAAATGATAGTGAAATGAGTGGGAGTGACATTTTGGGTTAAGGTAGTAGGGATGAGAAGTCTACCGACAGCAGTCGAAGAAACACAGAACGGTGGAAAAATGGGCCAGAGTGAAATCTACCCCTACCTTCCACCCAACACCTCACACCCATATTAAAGAAAGGGAAATTATCAATGAGTACACCTGAATTTTTTTACTGGAAGTGAAGTCAAAGAGGACACTAAATGTAAATATAGACTGAATGGAAGCATGAGAGGCATAAAGAGGTTGTGATGCTTGCCTTGGAACCAGGAAAACATAGATTCAAATCTAATACACATTAGTTCTGTGACCATTGGAAAGTCACTTAACTTCTCTAATTCTCATATTCCTCATCTGTAAAAAAAAAAAAAAGGCGGGGAATGTATGGCCTTTGAGGTCTTGTGCAACTCAAAATCTCTAGTCCTATGAATATGAGTTAATCAACAAGCAATTTAAATATCTACTATGTATCATAGTTTGAATGTTTGGGTAGAAGGACCTAAACAAACTTCGGATGCAGATAATGTCTTTGAAAATGCAGTCTAGAATACTTATGTTTTGTAATAAAATAATCCAGGAGGTAGAATTTCCCATAATTATTAACAGAAAAAAATACCATGAAATGAAATTTGGAATCTAATGAAAGTCACTCAAGGAGTCTACTTCCTTAAAATATTCATGTCTTTATTTGGAAAGAGACACTAATCTCTATCATGAGAATTAACTAAACTGCATTGCAGTTAGTGGTCAATTGTAAAAGAAATCCCTGAGGTCCTAAAACATTATGTTCTGTGCTCTACTGTACAAATAAGCAGGCAAATGCTGGAAAATTGAACCACAAAGGTTGCCCATGATGTGCCAAAAATTAAGTATCTGTGGAAAGCTTTTGATTTAGTGGTTATCATTTCAATTAATTCTGAAATTCTCCAAGGCAGCAGTAAAATGAGGGGGAAATCTTGAAACATGCAGTTTTGGTATAGTAGCTTCCAGTTGGAAAATAACGACGACCTCTGGAATTCTGAGTTTAATACTTTGAAAACTTCAAAAGATCTATTAGCGTGTGGGTGCCCAATCCTGCCACATTGTCA
Organism: Vombatus ursinus; assembly: GCF_900497805.2. Lineage (NCBI taxonomy): Eukaryota > Metazoa > Chordata > Mammalia > Diprotodontia > Vombatidae > Vombatus > Vombatus ursinus. Next base: position 18,149,008 of record NW_020954652.1, read on the forward strand.
CCTGGTAGCTAAGTACAGCATTCAGCTAGGTTTGCTCTTAGAAAATAGTCACCGTGTCTGCTAGTTGGAATCATTAGGAAAATTTGTATAAGAAATAGAATTGAAATTGTGAAGAACAATACCCTCATGAAAACTGAAAATTCTAATCGGCAGGCAAAAATCAGTTTCTTTTCTTGTTTGGTTTTTTGTTTTGTTTTTTTTTTTTGGTTGGGCGATAGGGGTTAAGTGACTTGCCCAGGGTCACACAGCTAGTGAGTGTTATGTGTCTGAGGACGGATTTGAACTCAGGTCCTCCTGAATCCAGTGCCAGTGCTCTATCCACTGCGCCACCTAGCTGCCTCCAATGAAAAGTTTCTTTTCTAAGAAAGACATAAACAAGATATAGAATATAAAGCTTTGCATAGAATAAGAGGTTTATACTAGCATTTAAAGGTATTATATATATATCTTTTTTACATACATACGTAATACACAGATATACACATATGTAATAGGTTTTATGGAGACATATGTGTTCATAATATGTCTTCAAATCTTCACAGTCATACACACACTATATATACATGTATGTATGTATGGATACACACATGTGTGTATGTATGTATTTATCTGTGAAGACACATATTCTATGATACTTTCATTACTGGCATAGTATCCTGAATAAAAAAGCAATATCATAATCTAATGGATAGAAGGCCAACCTTGGAAAACAGGTTTAAATCTTACCTCTTACATATGTTATTGTAATACGGGGTCTAAATAACCTCTGAGAGCACTAGGCAACTCTCTAAAACTGTAAGATGCAGAAGGAGTGACCTCATGTATTGGAGGGAGTTTCCTCATTTAAGGGAGTTCCCTTTAACTAATGAAAGAGGAAGGCAATAAGGCAGCATTTAAATAGCACCTAATATTCACTAGACACGTCATTAAATAATTTTACAGATGCATTTATTATCTCATTTGATCTTTGCAACAATCCTGAGAGGGAGGTACTATTACTATGCTCATATTATGGTGAAAGAAACTGAGACAAAAAGAGGTTAAGTGACTTGTGCAGCGTCCTACAGCTAATAAGTGTCTGAAGCTGGATTTTGACTAGGGTCTTTGTGACTGAAAGTCCAGTTCTCTATCCAATTAAATCATAATTCTGGGCCAAAATTAGAACCAAAACCTTAATAACTCCAAACTGCAAGAAATGAGCAAATTGTAGCATGGTGGTAACTTTTATACTTCTATATACTGGGTAATAGTGAATTTTTTAAATTGTATGTAATGACATTGTCATCTATGACTCCAATATTAGTCACTTTGGAATTGTTTCAAGGTCTCAAATCATCTCATTTTGTCTCATTTATTGTTCACATCCTGAAGTTAAAAACATTTAATTAAAAACACATGTACAATATACATTTTACTAATGTTCAGAAACCTTAACTATATTCTCAAAACCTTAAAAGCTGTACTTTAAGCATCTATTTAAAAAAAAACCCTGAAATGCAGTCACTTTATATGAAATATTCCCCACTTTTATGCTAAACTCTTCCCAATCAATTTTTAATGCTGAATCGGCAGTCTAAAAAAAAATCAGAACACACTGAATTCTCGTGTAAGTTGGTTCCCAATTTTAGAGCTGATGGCAGTTGCATCATAGGAAATGTAAGCACTTCATGTTCCAAAGATCTTAAAAAAAAAAAAAAACTGCTAATAACGAGGTTTATTGTTGTCATTATGTTTCAGTTGTTTCAGTAATATGTAAATCTTTGTGACCTCATTTGGGGTTTTCTTGGCAAAGATACTGGAGGGGCTTGTCATTTCCTTCTTCAGATCATTTTTACAAATGAGGAAACTGAGGCCAACAGGGGTAAATGACTTGCCTATAGTCACACAGTCAGATTTGAACATAGGGCTTCCTGACTCCAGGCCCAGCACTCTATCCACTGTGCCACCTAGCTGCCCTAATAAAAAGGTAGTATGGTATAAAGAATTGAGACCCAATCTCAAGTCAGGAAAACCTGCATTTCCTAAGTCCTACCTCTGACACATACTACAATTTCTCAAAGCCTTGATAACTCTATAAGACTATAAATTTGAGAGAAGACACTGACCTGTTTTGGTGAATGCACTCAGATCCCCAGGATTTTCCTTTACTAGTGCAATCACAGGGCAGCTCTTATCCTAAAGGAAAAGTCCCAAATCTACTGCAACTTGAATGTCTAGACATATGAAAATTCCAAGAACAGAAATTGTCCTCCATGATTTCAATTATATGACTTGTTTAAATTTCTGCTTTTATTCAAAAACAAAGTCTTCCTCAAAATGACATTTGTTCAAGCAATATTTTTGATACATGACATGAATTCCTCTTTATATCTTAGTTTTTGGTTTTTTTTTTTCTCTCTCATCCCAATTAATCTTACCTTTTCACTGCCTTATGTCTCATATGGGTCTGATTATACTCCATACTCTCTCTCCCAATCTAACTTGTATAAAACCTGAAGGTTGCTTTTTATTGGTTACATGGACAGATTAATCCTCCTTGGTCTATCCAGCAACAGTAGAAGCCAATCCTAGAAAATCATAAGATCATGAATTTTGAGCTAGAAGAGAATTCAGAAAGCATTTAGTCTGGGGCCCTCATTTTACAGATGAGGAAATTGAGGCACAAAGAAGTGAATTAACTATAGTCACACAGGTGGCAGAAGAAGGATTTGACCCAGATCCTCTAATTTCAAATCCAGAGCTCTTTATTCTGTACCATTTTGTGTGATGCCCCTACTAGGAGTACCACAAGAATGTTAAGGCAGATCCCTAGTATTGGTTCTGGAGAACAGGGAACCAAGGAATCCATCTATAATCCAGTATTGAGATGGCTCCAGCAATTTGAAAGAGAATTGAAACAAGGATTGTATCGGTATATTCTTTGAATTGTCCTATATTTGAAGAGAACATTGGAGCATTCGTGCAAAAACAAACAAAAAACAAAAAAAGTCAGATGAAGTTTGTAAGAACGATATAGCCATGAGGTTTTGGTAGCGCAGCAACCTAAGATATACTCTCCTTTGTAAGGACATTTGTGCGTGTAAGTGTTCTGTTGTATCTAAAAAGGTACTACACAATGAGAAAAGATGTATGATAAGGGTATAGAAAATAACTTTCTACATGATTCTCACCCTCTCATTTGTGTCTTAATTGCTTTTGCTACCTGATTTGTGTATCTTTGTTACAGTCTCATAAGAGAAAAAAACACTAGATATGGGCTTAGTCCATGGCATGAATAATTAGTATACTTGAACATTTACAGAGCGGTTGCTGCTCACACCTGCAGAGGCAGTTTCATTAATATCAATGTCAAAGAGCAGAAAAGCAGACAGAAGTAATGGTAGACTGTACAAAGTACTGGATTTTTCAAGCAAATGTAGCCAAAAAAAAAGTAGTTATCCTAAGAATAAAGTAGGGAGGAGGAGAATAGAGGAGTGTCTCCGAAATGGGATAGTTGAAGAGTACAATTACTTCTCAGGGTATGCCCCTCTCCCTCTCCTCTCCTCTTCTATATATGTGTGTGTATATATATATATATATATATATATCTGTGTCTGTGTAAGTATATATATGTATATATACATATATGTGTGTGTACATACATATGTGTATATAATATGTATTTTTCTTTTCCAACCTTTTAAAAAGATAACATTTGGAAAGGGGTGGGAAATTATATTCAGGGCTGGCCTGTAAATTCAGTTCAAGAAAGTAATTCATTAAAATAAAATGGTCAAGATGTTTGAGATGTATATATATATATCTCCTGAAATAATACCAAGTCTTAAAAGTAGGGTTTTTTTTTTAATAGTACAAAGCACAGAGTATAAGGCATTATAATTTCCTATGAAAGCGAAATGCAGTCTCTGCTCCCAGACTCCTTGGAATTTTATGCTATAAATCTTTCACAGAATCAGAGTGCTAATGTTAGAGAGGAATTTTGACACCAAAATAATAATAACAACAATAACAATTGACAATGTTTTAAGGTTTACTCACCTCATTTGGGCCTCACTACAACTAGTCTGTATAATACATTAATTAATGTGTTATGAATGTTATCATTAAATAATAAATTTTTAGTATTACACAATACATTATTAGTACAACACCCCCATTTGACAGATGTGGAAACTGAGGATGAGAGGCTAAATGACTTGCCCAGTCACAGAGCTTGTAAGTGTCAGATTCATAATCCCAATGCCAGTGATCTATCCACTACATGATGCCTCTGCTTCAAACTTTACCATATTTTACAAATGAACAAACAGAAGTCCCACAGTGGATTACTACTACCAACGTGTAACAGTATGGCTGCTGTCCCCTCCCCCATCCTCCATCCCAAACACATGTGAGTGTGAAATAAATAATTTCTTGTCAAGGAGCAGAACTGCAAAAAAGCAGCATCTGTTTCCAAGCATTATTACATCATTTACCAGAGTTGCCACTAGAATTAAAAAGGGTAGAGAGTAGGGGAATTGAAGGACTAGACAGGGTCTCATAGGCTAGCTACTTGCAGAATTAAATGTTTATAACATGGTTTCTATAATCTGCTTCCTGTATGAATTAATGACTAACGTACAATAAAGATTAATTTGTAAGGGACTGCATAGTAAAGACTTGTTAATGATAGATGAGTTTTTAATAAAATGATATATTTTCCATAGAACTTTATAAAATTAGCTATCTTTTTACTGTCTCCTGTATGAGAACTTCTCAAGAGAGGAATGGATTTCAATTAGAGATAGAGAGTTCCTCATCACTTGAAGTTTTCAAAGTGAGGATGGATGACTACTTAACAGGGGAATTCATACTGTAGGACACAGTTAGATTAGATGACTTCTGAAGTCCTTCCAACTCCTAGTCTATGGCCAGATGATTCTATGTGATATGAGTCTATGATTTATCCAGAATGTTGGCATACTTCCCATAACTTCAAATGAGGATCCTTCATTGTGATAGTTGGGTGGAGGAAGCGTAGGTGGTCCATGAATCATTTGTCCCATAAAAGTTAGAGATAGACCAAAAAAGCTGGAGAATCAGTGTGTTGAAACAGCAAAAGAGCCACCTACCTTAATTGCCCTTGGGTGAGCAAATGCATTGAGTAGATAAATGATAGCATAAGTAACTGCATCATTACACATAAGCATACAAATTAATAACTACCTAGTTCTTAAAAGAAAAGCAGATCACCCTCAGAATTTAGACTTATCCAAATAAAATTGAAAGCCTCCGTCCACTTGACTGCTGATATTGAACATCATTAAGTCAGAAAAGTCAGAGAGGATTAAAATTTGAATTTACAAATTATTCATGACATGTGATTAACCTTTGAACTTTCACCTTATTTTTGGCTTATTTTTCATTTTTATTTACTCTACAGGCATTTGCTATCTATCTCTTCAATTGCTGCTCCTAATTGAACAATGTATACACACAAATACATATATATATATGCATATGCAGGTACATTATATATAATACATATAATATGTATATATACATAATATACTTATGTATGTATGTATAAAAGATAAAATCCTCATAACAAATATGCATAGTCTAGCAAAATAAATGGCCACATTGGTCGTGCCTCAAAATTTATGTTTCAATAACATTTTAAGTCCATGGTCTCACTGGCACGAGGTAGGTGGCATGTTTTTCATCTTCATGCCTCTGAACTCATTGTTTATCATTACACTGATCTGAATTCTAAAGTCTTTCAAAATAGCTTTCTCTATAAGGTGATCATTGTCTAAATTGTTCTTCATCGGTTCAAAGGGCCTTTCCAGTTTCCTCTGAAATTGTATGTTTAGTAATTTCTTATGACACAACAATTTTCCTTATGCTCATATGCCATAATTTGTTTGGCTATTCCCCATTCTCCTATAGATGGACAACCACTTAGTTTCTAGCTTAGAGCTTCTAAGAAAAATGATGCTACAATGTGTGTATATATTTTCTCTTGGTTTGGTTCTTTCTGTGTGTGTGGGGGCACATATTAGTATTTAGAATAACAAGAGTCTCCCTTTAGATGTTAGATCTTGCCAATATTGTTTTTGGTCAGTTAATTTTCAGTCACATCTAACTCTACATGACCCCATTTGGGGTTTTCTTGGCAAAGATACTGGAGTGATTTGCCGTTTCCTTCTCCAGCTCATTTTACAGATGAGGAAACTGAGGCAAACAGGGTTAAATGACTTGCCGAGGCTCAGACAGCTAGTAAGTATCTGAGACATATTTGAGCTCAGGAAGATGAGTATTCCTCATTCCTGGTCTAGTGCACTATGCACTATGGCGCCATGCAGCTGCCCCACTTGCCAATATTCATGTTACTTAATTACAAAAGTGGATCAAGCTATTTCTGAAGAAATTCATCCTTTTGCCTCCTAAAACTTTCAAGCTAAAGGAAGAGTCAGGAAAAAAATAGCATTATAAGAAGGTAGTTGGGTGAAGTAGAAGGTTGTCTTTGGAGTCAGAGGATTCAGGGTGAATGGATGCTGGTTCTGCTGGCTACTCCTTGTGTTACTGTTGGAAAATCACTTTAACTTTCTAGGACTCAGTTTCTTTATCTGTAAAATGAAAAGTTAGACTAGATGACCTCTATAATCACTTCAAGCTCTAAGTCTTTGCTCCTATGATTATTCTACATCACAATCGATGATGTTGAAATAGGATTGCATCATTTCTCTTCAACATATCTAATAAAATGACCATATAGCTACTTCTCACTTTCCACAACTGTTCAGGATACTGAAAAAAAAAATAATGTCACTTCATTCTCATTAGTAATTTAACCTACTTTTTGAATGACATAAGGCCAAAACCTCCAAGCCCAATTCGTCAGAAGATCCTTAAAGAACCAGAAAAAGGATGTCCTTTTCCAATCCTCCCAAAAAAGGGGTAGCAGGTGGCACAGTGCATAGAGTACTGGGCTTGGAGACAGGAAGACTCATCTTCCTGAGTTCAAATCTGGCCTCAGACACTTACTGTCTCAGTGACCCTGGGCAAGTCACTTAAACTTGTTTGTCTCAGTTTCCTCATCTGTAAAATGAGCTGGAGAAAGAAACGGCAAACCACTCTAGTATCTCCACCAAGAAAATCCCACAGAGTCAGACACGACTAAAATGACTAAACAACAATAAAGTTCCTTCTAGTTATTATTACAGTAGTTCATGGGATTGAGAGCTAGAGAGGACCTTAGAGTTCATCAAGTTCAACCCCTTAATATTATTTTATCTTTTTTTTGTATATTGAATTACATATAGATATTTCAATTAAGAAGAAAATTGTATAATAAATTGCTAACTAATAAGTTACTACTGCCTACTAATAAGTAAGCAGTTTTTAAAAGAAAGATTAAATTTAAAATAACAACAAAATTGTTCTATTTGTGTCTTCTTAATTTTTTTGCCTGTATATTAAAAAAAATCATATTGATGCTTTTATTTTCGTGAACAAACTGAGACGTTATAGGATCATAGATTTAGAGTTAGAAGGGACCATAGAGGAAACTGGATTTAACATCCTTATTTGACAAACAGATGAGGGACTAAGGCTGCAACAATTTCAGTGACTTGCCCTAGCTCCCACTGATGGTAAAGTGACTGAGCTGGAATTTGCTCCCAGGTCCTTGGGCAGCAGACTGTGCTCTCATTACTATGCCCCAAAGGAAGCTAGAAGTAGAATGTTTCATGTCACATTGGCTATGGCATTTCAGAGAGGTAGAACCCTTGGCATTCCAGCCCAGAAAAGTCTTTTCTCAGCACTGAACTTTATGCTACAAAAAAAGGCATCCAGATTCATCTTCAAGAAATTATAACATTAAATGCTAGAAACCTTGCCTCCAAAGATTAAATATTAGCTTCATTTTCAAAATCATGTGAATAGCTTCATTTTCCCTACCTTTGACATTTTAAAAATATAGCTTTAACTAAGTTGACATTTAGACACTTCTATCTCTTCCCTTTCCCAAATAGATTCCCACTATGATGCTTTCTCAGGCTGTGGGAATGACCCTAGGTTTTCAATGTTTATACCAGTAGAGCATAATCTCTGGAAAGATCCTACCATGATGGAAAGGCTTTGAATATGATTCCAGCGATAGATTATGTGTTGATTGCCAGAAAACCAACTTAGTTACATTTAAAGAGGGTAATTAGCAAGGCATTGGTCCTAAAGGATAGGTTTTTTTATTTTTTTCTAGCCATAACAATTCAGGAAGACCCCTTGTACATGATTTTAAATAAGATCATGTCCTCCAAAATGACTTGACCTTTACTAAAGGGACTAAGGGTCAATGGTAACAAGTGATAAAGAGATGGAAGTTGCTTGACTGTTATTTTCACTTGTTTTTTTCTGCCCAGTGCAATGATCTTTGAACTGAAAGGGATGAAAACAGCCAAGAAATGAATGAGTCATATGGAGTTGATGTGTGAGATAATAGCAGGACACAAGTCGCTAAGCCTAGATGACATCTGTCTTCAATCATTCAAAGGATTGCTAGATGTGATCACTGAACCAAGCATCAGTGATACATGAAAGATCATGGAGAAGGAGAAAGGCATTGCAGTTGGAGGCAGGCAAATGTTCGGATGTCTAAAATGGGACGAAAAGTACATATGCAAACTAAAGACTAGTGAGCACAAATTTGATTCTCAACAAAACTCTAGATGGTCATCAAATAGACCGCTAATGAAGAGACAAAGACAAGTTTGTTTTGTTTTGTAAAACAGAAATTCAAGCTTTGTGGAGGGTTTTTAATGCCATAGACTCTTTTGGCATATGCATTCCTTCTCAGAATAATGAGTGTCGATGCATAAAAAAAACAAAATAAACAGGAACACAATAGTAATAGGCCAAGTGCCAAGAGTTACATAAATTGAATATGCCTATTGATAGCTTAATACCCTTTGTGCATATAACTGCATGATCCCTGATTGTGTTGTTTCTTTTTCCCCATGATGGACTGTAAAGCATATTACTTTGTACCTTTCACACTCCATATTACAAAGCGCCCATTTATAGCTGTCAATTGAGGGATGTGCTGGGGCTAGCTTAAACCAGTTCATGAGAACCGATTGTCAAATTTTCAGCATCAGTAATTACCACTCATAAATTGTCAAATGCTACAAACCACAGCTTGATTTGATATTTTATCATCTAGGCTTTAAAAAGTAATGGAGAAAATGTTAATAATGCATGTTGAATTTAAAAGTCCATTGTGTGTATCTTTTTTTCTTCATTTGGGTGATATGTATACATCAGCACACCCTTGGAACTTGGAAGAGATCACATTATTCTTTGAGTCTGTCTATACTATTGATTAGAGGCTGCCTATAAAAACAATCTCATAATGGTTATTTTCTGTTCTTGATTACTTGTTTCAAAATTAGATATAAATTGATATGTTAATTAAAATCAGATATAAATCAATCAATATTTATTGAATGTCAATTTGGAATTTCTTTGCCATGTTCTAAAGAAATCCAATATATGTGACCTTGCAAATGAATTCACCCTTGTCTTAATTCCATTTCATTTCCAAGTCAGGATTTGATAAGCAGACAACTGGGGAAAAAATAATCCTGCTTTCTGTAAAATGATCTTTGTCCAAAAATTTTTTTTCAAATATTTATGTAGCCAGAGTTTGTGATTATAAAGCATCAATAAAGTAGCACTTTCTATGTGAGCTTAATTAAATTAATTTGCTTCCTTGTTCTTTAGTTATATCTACAAGCAAGGATTTTTTAAAAATTTATCTTTAAAGTATTTTCCAAGTCTCGATCCTATGATAGCATACACACTTTATTTAATGGCATTTTAGGCGACTATGCAGCATACTGGATAGAGCATTAAAATTGGAGTAAAACGAGTTCAAATTTTGCCTCAAACACTTACTAGCTGTGTGATCTTGGGTAAGTCACTAAACTTTCTCAGCATCAGTTTCCTTATCTATAAAATGAGAATGACAGCACCTGCCTTCCAGGGTTATTTTGAGGATAAAAAGATATACATACATATGTGTATGTATATACAATTAGTGCTTTGCAAACTTTAAAGCACTATGTAAATCTCAGCTATTATTATTTTTGAGATTTAAAGTCATGTTTAAAAAACTTCCCATCCAAGAGTTTAATTTTTAGCTTCCTGGAACATACCTGCAAAATACTTTGCAAATAAAAATAATAATAAATATGTAAGAGTCCAGTAACATGTGAATTAACATAAATCTTGTTGTCCTATCATCTTTTTCTCTGTTAGGTTAAAAATATGAAAATTTTTTTTAGAAAATAATTGGAATATAATTTTAAATGTATTAATAAAGTTTTTGATTTATCCTAGGAGGCAAGACTTAGGCATAATTTAGTCATTATCAAATAAATCTGCTATAAAATCATTCCTTCTTTAATTTCAGAAACTGGCAATTTATTATTTAGTGGCTGTGTGATTTATGGATTATTCGTGCCATTTGCACTCTGTTTTCTCCATACCTTTCAAGTGGCAATTTTTTGGGGGCAAATTCATTTGTTCTTAGCAAGTCTGACAGAGATTGGCTGCAACAAGAAAAGGATTTAATACTAAAATCGCTGTATTCCCCAAACTTCTAGCAAGTCTCCTATACAAGATCCTACCCTGAGGCTTCAATATAGTATGGAGGTAATGCTAAGATAAGTGCTATCTGACAGGATCTCCTAAGGTCTGAAAGCTTTAAGTATTGTCTCACTAATCATCTCTTTTTCTGAGAAACCATCCAACAAAGAGTTGAGATCATCACCAGTAGTTTGCCTAAGAGAAGATATATTTATAGTTCTGCCCTTTATCTCTTTCACAGCACTGGAGAAGATGGAAAGTATGAGATGAAGGGTGCATACAGAGGGAATGGCCTTGTTAAGGAAAATAGTTTCCTCTTTATAAGACTAGAGTGATGGAAGAGATAGTGGGGGTGATGTTGAGGAATGTAAGATGTAAACAGGATCAAACCACTACTGTCACTTTAATTCAAAATGATCATAACATAAATCTGAAGGTTTATCAATACTTTCTAGAAGGCAAATGATTTTCTATCCAATGTTGGTCTTATTTTTGATGTTCTAGATATTGTGGGAGATGTTTTTCTAAATCTATCCCAAAAATTATGTCCAGCTATTCTGGAAATCAATTTGGAATTATGCAAAAAAAATTAGTAAGCTCAATGATTTTAATTTTATGCATATACTCAAGTATTCAATAACAGAAATATCCATATAGCTCAATCCTATCCAATCCAACAAGCATATATAAATGGCATACTATGTGTAAGGCATTGTTCTGGTAATACCAAGATAATCCCTATACTCAAGAATACACATTACATTGGGGATAAATATTAAAATATTTACAGCAACATTTTTTTTTTTCTGTCAGAGCAAAGCATTGGAAGCAAAGTAACTGCTCAGACTGGGGAATGGCTGAACAAATTGTAGTACAGAAATCTAATGCAACATCATCACAATATAAGGAATGGTGAATATAAGAAAGTCAGAGAAAGATTCAAGACTATTGAACTGATGCAGAGTGAAGAAAGCTGGACCAGGAGAACAATATATACAATGTGTCCAACAATGTAACTAAAGATAGCACTTAGGAATAATATAGTTAACTGATTGAATTCAATTTTTATCTTGTTTTCCTGTTCCTGTTTACTTCACTTTAAGATTTGGCTTATTTCTCTGAAAAAAAAATGGCTTAAAAATCACATTATATGAATTTGATGAATCCATGCTGTACAAAATGAGAAATTCAAAGAATTCAAAGAGGCATGGCAAGACTTAAGTGATCTATTTCAGTGTAAAGGAAACTGAACCAAGGTAACAAGATATACACAAAAACAACAATAAAAATTAAACTTGTGATTTATAAAGACCAAGATTAGAGGAGATGAGAAAACACAACCTCTCTCATTTATTTTTTACAGTGGCGGGGGACCATGGGTATAAAACACTCTGTATACTATCAGACTCAGTTGATAGGTTGGTTGATTTTATTGAATTGCTCTTTTATTTCTCCTTCTTTTTAATCATGAGAGATGGATTTCTGGGTAGGAGAAGGAGGATATTTTCTGATATTTTCAGAAATCAGAGGGATGAAAAAAGTGAGCCTTGAATTAATTTTAAAAATTAAGTGATAGCTTTATTATTACTATTATTTTTTACATAAGGGACAGAACTATGGGTGGTTGTTGGAAATTTGCACTAATGCAAAAAGCAGGGCATATCAATAAAACATTTTTAAAATGTGTGCAATTCAACAATATGTTCCATAAATTTCCCATAATTGGCTAGTCTCAATTGAAAATTAATTGCAAAATTGTTGTGACTGGTGCTCTGCAATGTTCCCAGTTTAACTATTAAAATTTAGTACTAGGGTTTCTTTTACAAATATTTTGGAACAAGAACAGCTAATTTATGAGTAATGATTTCTTTTCACTTGCATAATCATTCTCTCTGAAATTTAAAACCCACACCAATTTATGGCAGCACAAATGGCCTTAATTAGCTTCCTTTGTTATATACACAACCCTGGACTTAATGTTTTTCATCCAACCAAAATCATGATACTGAATTGCACTTAAGGTCAAACATGTCAAGAGTCAGATCTTGGCTGTTCGATGATGAACTGTACAATTTATCGATCTGTGGAGCACCGTAGTTTTCCTCCTTTCAGTTCTCCTCATCTTTCTGATATTTTTAGTATTTCATTCACACTTTCCATTTGGATTAAATCATTATGATGACATCACCTATGTTCCCTCCATTTAAATTTAACTCATAAAATTTAAAACTACTCATTCCCTACTGTTTTTAAAATATGAGACTGAGTAATTTCACATAAAATGTAAGTCAGTCATCTTTTTTCCCTCCACTAAGACTCTTAATTTCAGAAGGTGTCTTGTCTTTTAAAAAATTATTGATAAATTTAATTTTTATATCACCTGTTTTTCCCACTGTATTCCTCATCCATCTATTCCCAGAGAGCCATTCTTTCTAATAAAGTTTGAAAAAGATGAAGAAAAAAATAAAATGGTTGCATAAAACTAAACAACGGATTTTAAAAAATCTGATCTACCACTCATGGTCCCTCACTTCTGTAAAAGAGTGTATCTTTTTCTTAGCTTAGCTTTGCTATTATAATTTGTCAAAGTTCAGTTTTGATTCTGTTGTTGTTCTTGTAGTTCTTCCCATTTACATTAGAAAGGTTTTCAGAGTTGGAAGGGTTAGTTTGAAGATTGAACACAAGAAATAGTTTTAATAAATGAGAACTTGTTCTAGTATTATGGTAAGAGGTACAGGCTGAGAGCCATTACCATTTCCCCTGGTATTACTGATTTCTTAGATTATGTCTCCTACTTGGCCCCATGGGAAAATGCTCTGGGATAAATAACCCCATGGACTCTCCTGATCTTAAATTCTTTTCAAATGTGATATTTTGCCTAGATATCAGATTCTAGACAAAAAAAAAAAAAAAAACTCCCTTCCCACAAGGAGTCAACTCCTACATCCCTAACAAAAGGAACTATTTGTGGAGAATAAATTCCTAATAATGGCCATCACATCCCTGGGTTTGGAGACTGATTAGCATGTAGAGGATATGTGAAGTCAGCTAGGACTACTTAAGATAATACAGAAACTGTTAGCTTCTCTTTATCACCATGAATTCTTCTATAAAGCCTATACTAGCAAACCAACTGTAAGTTAGCTCCTTCTATCAGACCAGAGTTCCATAAAGAAGCTAGTATCAACAAATTTGCTATCTGCATTTCTCGCTGTGGTCCTTGGTGCCACTTCTCATATAATGTTTCTTTTTTTTAAATGGTATATTTTCCCTTTTATTGTAAACTTAATTAACAACAAATATTTCAATATATAATAAGATTCTATAAGTCTGTGAAGTTATGTATAATTTGGGTTTTTTGGGGGTGGGACTTTTTTAATTAATTTATTTCGATTTATCAACAATCATTTCCATATGCTTTTGAGTTTAAAATTTTTCTCCCCCTTCCTCCCTACTACCCTACCCAAGATGGCACACAATCTGATATAAGCTATACTACTATTTGTTTTTTTTTAATATATATGTACATATATGCATTAATTTAACAAGGTATTAAAATTGCTCTGTTGGTGTTTCATTTTGCACTTTTAAATATTCTTTTGTGCTTTTTTTCAAAATATGGGGTTTTTTCTTGTTATTTTTGTGAGTTATTGTACTGGTTTTTAGTCTACTCGAAATCACCATGTACCTCTTTATTTTGCCATTGGAATACATACAACGGACAAGAGATCCAGAGGAAGACATTCAGAATATTAGGTGGGTCTCCCGTGAAAGATTTATGAAGGTACGTGGACAAGAATCTAGCAGGACAAAATTATGTAGATACGTTATAATCTGAGTGGAGAAAGTGCCTGCATTATTAAAGACATATTCATCTTAGTATCTAGATTTTTGCCTCCCCTAATGAAGAGAAATGCTATGACCTGTTGTTTATAATTTAAAGTCCTTATAGAAAAGGTGTCCTATGCATGAAAAACATCTTCAATTTCACAAAATGCAGACAGAATTTGCCCATTAATCAGAGTAGATTTCACCATCCTGTGCGCCTTAGAATCACATCCTTTATAACTCCACTCCTTTCCTTATGCTAACTGCTGTTAAAAATTAATTTCAAGAAACATTTTTGAGGAGAATGCATCTATCTTGTCCCTAGAAAAACATGAGTTTATGTGAAGATAAAATGATGATTTAAAGAAGAGAATCCAAACCATGACAACTATTTTCACTCATTTTTTCTTCCCTTCCTGCTTGTCCTCTCTGATATTGAATGCATTTATCCCTTTGGCAACACAAAGACAATTAATGCCATACATCATATGTGAACCCAGATGACAGGATGAGCTGCCTGCAAATGCTGGGGAAGGCTTGCTCAGAATCAATGAATATTGTCACTAGCAGGCAAAGTCATATTATGTCTACCCTTTCAAAGTTCAAAGCCAAGACTTTGGACTGAGATTCATGATAGGATCATTAGTACATATTTTTGGCCTTAGCATATGAGCTGATGCAACTAAAAATGGGGGGTGGGGGATAAATTAATCTCAGTGGTCAGAGCAAAATGCCGAAAGCAAGGACTTCTTGAATTCTATTTCTACATTTGTATGATGTGGTATAAGTGCTTAGCCAAGGTTAAGGGGGTCTGGAAAATTATTGCTAGTCTATTTGGTATTCGTATCCAAAAGTCTAAGAATTTCTGTGTTTTCTCATCATCTGTTAATTTAAAGGCAAAGAAGTGATTTTAAGCAGTCACTCTCCTCACTGTAGTTGGGAGAGTCATAGTAGGCAGACGATATTTTGAGAGACTTTTGTTTGACCCTCTTTTCTATTCATTTGTAAGTGCCAAAACTAACTGATAAAGGTAAACCTCATCTCTTCTCTTTGAGTACTTCTGTGTTACTTTATTTCAGTTTGTGATCATTCCCTAATTTTTTATCTGTTGACTTTCCCCTCTTTGCCTACAAATATGCTCAGATCTACTGTTCCTTTAAAAAATGAGACATCTCCACTTGACCCTGCGATCTCCTCATGCTCTTATCATCTTTTATCCCTCTTCCCTTCTACTGACAGATGCTACTGCTTCCTCATCACTCACTTCTCATTCCATGGCTTTCAACTGATCGCCTAACTGCTAAAAACCAATAGTTGTTTCTTACTCTTCCTACCTCTAGAGGGCCTTCATACTGCTCATCACTCTCTTCCCAGGTACTATCTTCTTCCTTGGATTCCATAACAATGTTCTCATGGTTTTCATCCTGCCTACGTAACCACTCCTTCTCAGTTTCCATTGATGAATAGGGTAATCTGTCCCTTTTAGCACAGATAGTGAATCCTATTTTATCCTAAGCACTCTTGTCTTTTCTTTAAAGAGAATTTGCCAGTTCCCATGGACTCAAGAACTATCTCTACACAGGTGACTCCCAATTTGTATATATCCAGACATGATTTCTCTCCTGAATTCCAATCATCCATTTTTAATCATCTTCTATTTATTGGTTTCTGGATGTCCTGCAAGCATCTCAAAATCATCATGTCTAAAATGGAACTGATTTTCTTTCTTCTAAATCTATCCTTCCTCCAAAATTCCTTCTTTCTGTGGACTGCACTGTCATCCTCCCCAGGTTGCCAAGTTCACAACCTTAGAGTCATCCTTCATGTTCCCTCTTCCACACCCCCAGTACCCAATCAATTGCCAAGACTTGTACCTTCTACCTCCCCAACATATTTTGCATCTGTCACTTTCCTTCCATTTTCAGACATCAGCCTATTTAAAGTCCTTCCTTCCAGACTCTTTCTTTTCTAATCCATCCTTCACACAGCTATAAAAATAATCTTCCTAAGGCAGGCACCTGTCCATGTCACTTGCCTGCTCAAGACAAACTTCAATGCTTCCTCTCATCTCTCTTCCCTGACCCAACACTTCCTATAGGAGAAAAAAAAAAGCATAAAGACCTTAGCTTGACATTGAAGGTTATCTCCAATATGGCTCCCATCTGCCTTTTTTAAAAAAAAAAAATTGATAAATATTCATTGCCTTGAATTTGGTATGGCTGGTTTCTCAAATCCACACTAGCTGTCATCCTTTCCTGAAACATAAGTGTGAAGAGATTAAAGCTAGTGAGGCAGGGAAATTTCCAAGAAAGAGCACTGTATTTGGAATCAGAAAATATGCAACTGACTCTTGGTTTTGCTACTTACCAAGTGTATATACATTGAAAAGAAAATACATTCTCAGAGTTAAATTAGGAGGAAAAGAGATCAGTTGTAGGGTTAGTATTCAAAAAAGGAAATTAGGGAGATAGATACTATAGAGAAGGAAGGGTGAGAGAAGGGAACAATTTATTATTTCATAGAATTGTATTTCTATAAAATGCACTTAATCAAGCATAAGAGGCAGATTATGAAAGAATGAAGAACTTCATGAACCTCACTCTTGTCTGGGCCAGGTAAGAAGAAGAGTTATTTAAAAAAAATAATAATTTGAATATCATGATAGAAATACAATGAAGGAAAAGTCTGGCCTGGGACAGGCAAGGGGGAAGAGAAAAGTTAGGGAGGAAAGGAGGATTGGGGATGAGATTGCATCAAGTAAAGGGGTATAGAAGAAATATTTTAACAGGATTTGTTGGAGAGGAAGGAAAAAAAAAACCATCATGACTGTTAACGTCCACAGGATGAACTCACCCATAACATCAAGGAGGGTATCGATATATCTTAGAAAGCAAAACCCAACAAATTTTGCTTATAAGAAGCACACATAAAACACAAAAATTTATACAGAATAGAAATGAAGGATGAGAATAGAAGATATGATACTTCAGCAGAATTAAAAAAATCAGGAGTAACAATACTAATCTCAGACAATGCAACAATAAAATTATACGTGGTTAAGAAAGACACTCAAGAAAACTACATTATGCTCAAAGGAATCATAGATAATGTAAATATTAGAAACATATGCACCAAATGACGTAGCACATAAATTCTTTTAAAAATTAGTTAACTGAGTTACAGGAGGACCCATATAATAGTCATGGTTAAGGATTTCAACATGCCTTTTTAGCTTAACATAAATTTAACAACATAAATAGGGAAAAATATAAAGAGAATATTATAAAATACTAAATATGATAGTTTTTAGGTCATTACTAAATCAGAAAATTATAGAATATACCCATTTTTCAATAATTCAGAGGAAGTTTATAAAAATGACACCATTCAAGGGCATAAAGAAAATATAAATGAGAAAAGCAAAGTATTAGTGCATATATATTTGTATGTATATATACATACATGTTTTTGTTGTCAATCATTTCAGTCATATCTAACTCTTTGTGACCCCATTTGGAGTTTTCTTGACAAAGATACTGTAGTGATTTGCCACTTCCTTCTCCAGCTCATTTTACAGATGAGGAAACTGAGGCAAACAGAGTTAAGTGACTTGCCCAAGGTCACACAACTAGTAAGTGTCTGAGGTCAGATTTGAACTCATGAAAGATAAGTCTTCCTGACAACAAGCCCAGTGCTCTATCCACTATGCTATCTAGCTGTTGTATATGTGTGTGCATTGTTTACACACACACACGCACACACACACACACACCTCTGAATTCTATAGTCCTTGTTTTCATAGTTTCAAACTACCTGGTTCTATTAATTTTATTTGTTTGTATTTGTTTGTTTGGGGAAAAATCTTTAGATCACAATTCTCTAGATACTACAGAAAATGTTTGATGTTTAGGCTATTCACATAGCTGTATTTTTGGTACCCATTTACTTAAAATACCAGAAGCTCATAGGATCCAGAGCCAGTAGGGACTTTGGACAATTCCTTCAATTTTATTGATTAGAAAAGTCTGATCATGTTCAAATCAGGCCTCAGACCAAACACTTGACACTTACTAGCTGTGTGACCCTGGGCAAGTCACTTAACCCCAGTTGCCTAAAAAAAAAAGAAGTCTGTCCATTATAGATTAATTAATACTAAGAATAGGTGATATTTCTAAAGCAGCTCAAATTGTGCAAAATGCTTAGATTTCTCTCATTTGAGCTTCACAAAACCCTATAAAGGTATGTAGTACCGGTATTACTATTTCTAACTTACGTGTGTGGAAACTGAGGCTCAGAGATATTAACAAACT
Source organism: Vombatus ursinus (assembly GCF_900497805.2). Taxonomy (NCBI): domain Eukaryota; kingdom Metazoa; phylum Chordata; class Mammalia; order Diprotodontia; family Vombatidae; genus Vombatus; species Vombatus ursinus. The sequence continues at coordinate 18,167,778 of NW_020954652.1, forward strand.
TATCAATGTTTACATAGATAGTAACTGTCAGAGAGGAATTCAACTAGCCTTTCCTTACTCCAGGTACCCAAGGTCAAACTATTAAGTGATTAAGACAGGATTTGAACCCAGGTCCTGTGACTTCTAAACCAATTTTCTTTCCAGTATAGGATATTGCCTCCACTAGACGTTGTTTGGTTCTTTAAGTAGGAGTTAGTCATCAAGTCAGTCAATAAATATACATTAAACAATTACTATGTGCCAGTCACTGTGCTAAGTGATGGAGATAACAATGAAAGGCAAAAAAAAAAATGGTCCCTACTCTGATGAAGCAATCTATCTAATGGGGGTACATTTTTTTCATATCAGAGTAAAGTGAGGGTTCAGCTCAATGTACCCACAGATATTTAAGTGAATCTGCTTGGCAGTCCCAGGGACTTGATCCTTCACCCCCTTTTATATCCTTCATTTGTCCCAGCCTTTAATTAGGATGTCTACCCCAATCACAAGAAGACTTTTCCCAGCAGAATGCATTGGCAGGTAATGATGATTTGTTCCAATTGCCATGAAGGCAGCTTGGTCAGGCATTGAAGATGCCCAGGTCATCCACTTCATCCTGGGCCACCACCAGTCATCTTGACTTTTGTCTTACCACTGGACATCAGTGACTGTGATGCTGACAACTTTGAGCAACTCTGCCTCACTTAAATCCAATTCACAAGACATCATCCATAATGTCCTTGATCTTCAAAGACAGGATAAACAACGTTCTCAAACTTTCCTCTTGAGATATGGCCCAACGTACCTATTTATCAATCCTTCACTTCCTATTTGTTATATTTTTAACGATGTCAAATGGAATAATCCTCCGTTATTAATACGCTATGTTGATCTCCCCTCTTTTAAGTTCCTCTTGAAGATCCTTCAATGAATTGAAGCTTTCCTGAAATCATTTCACCTCTAATCTAATTGGCAAATGCCAAAATAATTAACTACCTACACTTGCAGGATTTCTTCTCAGTATTGATGACAAAGGATATTGGCAATTCAGACTTGACTAATTCAGAATTTGTGATGATTCTACTAGGAAATGGACTGTAGTACATTTCTTTATGTACACTCAGTGAAAATGAGGCTTGCTAAGCAAATGAATAATATAAATTAGATTGTAGGGGTAATGTTTACTTATTAAAGAGAACAAATTATTTCTAGGCACTTAAGATTACAAACAATTTCAGATTACAAACACTATAAAAGCACCACAAACCAGCAGTTCCTGTGGTGGAATAGCAATATTACAATAACAAATCATTCTCACCAGCCTCATACCTAGATATAGTAGTCATTTATTGAATGAATGAAAAAGTGAAGGAATGAATGAATATTATAGCAGGGCCTTTAGTGTGTAAACCTTGATTAGCCTGGTTTTAATTATCACTTTGGTCTCTGATTATATCTATCATTCCTCTTTGTGTCAAGTCTCATGCCTTTGCCCTCACCAAGTAAATATCTCTATTTAATTATTTAACGTAGATAGTACTTAGCCATTGTTGGAAATAAACATTAAAAAACAAACTAAAAATAAATTATGTCTTTTTTCATCTTAATTGTTTGATTATTTTTTCTCCTACCTTGAAAATTGTTATTACAGAACATTTCCACTCTCCCAAATCACAGAAATTGTTCATAATTTCATCCCAGTTCAGCATTTGTAATTTATCATCTAGTTGATCTTGAGATCGTTTTTACCATAGCTTTTCTCCCCCTTTGGTATAGCTTTCTTCCTTCCTTTCTGTTCACTCTCACCACTCTGGGCCCTAGTTATTTCTGTCTAATGTTACAGATTCTTTTCTACTTCACAATTCAAATCCTTGAATTTTCTGCATAAATAAGATTACCTTTCTCTTGTTTTTTGTACCAAGGTACACTAATGTCACCCCTAGGCAAAACCATGGAGTAAAAAATGCTTTCTTGGCCTCCATACCCATTCCCCTCTTGGTGGCTCTTGGAATTCATTCACTCCCAGTTGGTCCTGATTTGGAATCCCATCCAGGGCTGGATTTGGAATCATAAAACATGGTTTTGAAGACCACCTCTTTGACCTTGAGTTGCTCAACTCAATCAACACAATGGATCTCTTTGATATTCTACTCCTTAATCTGTAAAATGAGAACAACAGCACACACCCTATTTATCTATTGGAGCTTTGTGAGAAAAGAACTTCGTAAAATTTAAAGTGCTAATTAAGTGAATTCTTATCAAGTATGATGATTTATGTAAAACAGTTAATAAAGTGTGCAGTGACTGACCAGCCAGGCAGAATAGAGAGCTGACCTCAGATACTTACTAGCTGAGTGATCTTGAGCAAGTCATTTACTTTCTGTCTGCCTCAGTTTTCTCACCTGTAAAATGGGGATAATAATGACACCTATCTAGAAGGAATTTTGTTCAGTAGTGTCTAACTCTTCATGACCCCATTTGAGGTTTTCTTGGCAAAGATACTGAAGGGGTTTGCCATTTCCTTCTCTACCTCGTTTTAAAGATGAGGAAACTGAGACAAACAGGATTAAGTGACTTGCCCAGGGTCACACAGCTAATAAGTGTATGATGTCATATTTGAACTCAGGTCACTCTCTGATTCCAGGCCCCATGTTCTATCCGCTATATCACTTAGCTGCCTCACAAGGTATTCTTTCCTAAATCTTGCATACTTTCCAATGATTCCTCAAAATTTAGCATAGGGAGTTTTATAAATAACCCTAAAATTTACTCACCCGGCATTTAGTAGAAATTGATACATTGCACATTTGTGTCTATATAGGTGGGTATGTATATATATATATCACACACACACACACATATACGCACAAACACACAGACATATATATGCTGAGTAGGTAAATATGCATTTTTTCCATTCTGATAATTTTACATACTTATAAATGCTCAAGAGATCCTATTTTTTTTTCTCTTTCAAGGCAGATATCAAATTGACCTAGCTGACTCCTACAATAACTGACCCCTTTTAGTGGAAAACATATTCTTCTTATAGGGCCTCTCTTTACACCACTCAATGAACTCAACACTCACTGGAATTACCTAACAATTCTATCTCTTCTCACTTTATCCAGGAAGCATGATATCATATGGCATGTATCGACTTTGTTTAATTATCCAGTATAATTACAGCATGACCAAACTCAGTGATCTTGACATTATTTAAATAAGTTTCTATTTCATGAATCCACATTAATAATAAGCTTGATCCTTCCTCCCTTCTTCTGCCTCCATCCGACATACTCTTTCTATTCTATGTAGTTTCCATCATATTTTCTGAAAATGGAGATAAAAATACAACCTATCAAATCCACTGAACTCACATAAAACAAATTAACTAAACATTCACTTTTGGGAGGGAAAAAGCCACTCATGGACACTTCCTTCTGAATGAAGAAATGTATATTTACTTATAGATCAAGAAGCTTTTATACCCTGTTTTCCATTAGAGTTAAATAGACAGTGAACAATCTAATAGGTCACTTTTTCTAAAGATGGACATTGAAAGCGTTTCAAAATAAACCCCTGGTTCAGTGAGTTCTGAGCTAAAATGTAGTATTAGTGGGTTCAAATAGACTACCCATCATAGCTTATGCAAACCTACACTTTATAAAGATTATGTTATACCAAAGCCCTTCTTATTATGTGTAGTTTTGCTGTGATTGTCATTATATTCTCTCTCTTCTTATAAAGACAGCATAGATTAGTAAAAAGACCACTGGATTTGGGCATTAGAATGCACAAATCTGTATTCTAAGATTGTGCATTGCTAGCAGTCAGTAGCTAGAATTCCAGACTTGGGATTTCAAATACCAACACAGACATATGCTAGCTATGTGATCCTATGTGACCTTAACCCTTCTCAGCCACAGTTTCCTCATCTATAAAATGGAGATGATAACAGGACCTAATTCACTGGGTGGTTGTGAGAATCAACTGGGATGGTGTTTGTAAAGCAGGGTTGCTGTATAAATCAAAAGAGATAATATATACAAAGCACTTTACAAAGAGTGTTAACTTTCTAAAGATAAATAATCCACAAACATCAATACTAAGACAAATTTGGGGTTCATCACACTTCTTAAACAGTTTTTAGTGAAATTCACAAAGATGATAAGGTCCATCAACTATGAAAACTCTAATTGCAGGTTTTTAAACGACAACTATTTTTTTTCCCTCAACATAGATATTTAAATATACAAAGAAAACATCAAAATACTTGTTAAAGACCATGAGGACAAAGAGGGCTACACAGAAATAAGACATCTGTTGCTTTTGTTTTCTCCTTTGGGCCAAATTCAGAGTCAGATTAGGAGTTGAGTTCCAAGAATCACAAGATCTCAGAGGCAAAAGAGACCTTAAAAGTGATAATGTCCAGTCCTACTTGAAAAGAGATAATTCCACATAGGTAAATTGCTATTTTTCTAATAAATAGCCCTGGATATATCTTTCTATTGATGATTGGTGAGCTCATTAGCATTTGTGATTCTTGACTAAACAAATAGTTTTAATGTACAGTTAGAAGGGTTTCCATGTTTTCAGTGCATTAAAAACAAAACAAAACACCAGCAACAAAAGCAACATCAAAATATTAGAGGCACAACATCAGCCCTTAAGGAGAAAATGGGTTGCCTGGATTCTTCAGGCATTTATCCATCAATGTATGAAATTCATGTTATTAATACAGCAGTGCTCTACAGAAGATGTGGAGGGAATGGAGAATAACAGTAGAGGAAAACTTACATTGTAGGGGAGGACTGTAAGAAAGATGGTCTTCAAAGAAATTATGATGATGCTCAACCTACCTGGGAAATCACACTTACCTGGAGCAACCTGGTTTCTAGCAGTAAGGTATGGATCCTTTTTTTGAAACAATGTCATGCAACACATGACAGAAGAAGATGGAAAATCTGAAGATCATATAAGAACTTGATTGTGTATGACAAGCTTGCAGGCCTGTGACTCAAGGTCCAGGTGGAGCAATCTCCTTTACTAGTGATTCTGCCTGAATCCCCTAACTTAAGTCCCTAGAGGAATAGATTATGATTTTTTCCTAGTCACACAAAGGAAAGGAAGACAAAGGAGTTGGGAAGGACAGAGGACATGGGACATAAGAAACTCAGTCACAGGTTAGAGGAGAACAGAGAGAAATGGTACTAAAAACCATCTTCTCTCTTCCCTACATGATATTCAAGGCAATTCATTACCAGTTGGTCTAGTCAGCTCCCACTATCTCCAGTGCAGGGAGATTAAAACTGTCCGGCAGCCCAGCATCATTGGAAGAGGGATGGAAATAAAAAAAAAATGGGAAGGATTCTCAAAGATGAATAAAGTAAATAACTGAAACTGAAATTTTAAGAGATCAAATCAGAAAGCCTAAATAAAAAACCCAGTCCACAACCAGATAATCAAATAAATAGAGGGAGATATGGACAGAAGAAATAATAAGTAATACCTTAAAAAGAAATCAACTCATTGATTTCCCAACCTCCTATACATGGTCCTCTCTAATCACCTTGCTACACACTCCAGAGTATGCCCTCCTACAGTGGTGTCAAACTCATAGAAACAGGGGCCACTAAACCATATATTAGAATTCCGGTGGGCCACATATTAACTTAGAAAACCACACAATAATATTTATTTTCTATCAGATTTTTATTTATTTTGTTAAATGTTTTCCATTTACATCTAGATTGAGCTGCACTGGGGGTGTTGGTGATGCTTCTCCCAGAGTAACTTGTCACTTGCAGCCCCCATCCTCTGATTAAAGAGTACCCCTCTAAAATATAGGAAAGCTTTACCCTGCTTCATTTCCTGGCATCTTCTTCTGCTGACACTTTCTTCATAGCCTCCTCTGGGACACCTTTTCCCAGTTTTTCCCACTCTCCAATTCTAGAACCAAGAACCATAATTTTGTTAACTCTACTCTTGTTCCTGGATGGAGCATGTCAATCTACTCTCCTCTGGCTCCACTCTCCATCCCTGGGGCAACAGTCTTCTCTGTATATTACTTCTCTCTTTGAATACAAGCTTCTTGAAGGAATATATTATCTTTGCTTTTGTATTTGTATTCCATGTACTTAGCATATTAAGTACTTAAAGCATATTAAGTACTTAATAAACGCTCTTTCGTCATATCCACTCATCCATCACCCATTATTATCCATGAGTAATGATTGTCACACAAGATCTACAGTTTATCCATTCTGATGTTTAAGAATCTGTATAATATACCAGCCTCATCCACTTGTTTGTTTATTTTTCCTAATCAGATAATAATTTTGACTGATTATGGATCTCACTTAGGGATTTACACAATGTTCAGGGTTTTATGAAATAAGCATAATCAGATAGACTAAGAACTGAACCTATGGTTTCTTTGATACAGGGAACTTCCAGGTGAGGAAATTCCCTCTGCTAATAATGCAGGTTGTCACTTTCTGTGCAATTTGCAGAGTTGTCAGAAGAACTAAGAGATTAAGTGACTTGACCAAGGTCACAGTGACATCATATGTCAGAAGGGAGACTTGAACCCGATTCTTTCTGGTTCCAGGGCCAGCTCCCCATCTATTACATGCCACAAAATATTGTCTGCCAGCAAGAGCATCTGGAGAACTTCAACATCTGTAAGGAATCTTTTTCTAATGTGGAACTAAAGCTGGATCTCCTTGATGACAGCAGTAAAAATACCTTTGATGAACATGCATTTCCCTCTTTTATTCTTCACCTGACATTAATGATCAAAGTTATATCTGTTGGCACACGTTTTAAGAAAATTTATATGATCCTGACATATTCATGGTAAACATTAAAAGGGCCACTTGTCATATTCTTCTTGAAAAAATGTACATGTTGCCAATTATCAGCAAGAAGGCTTATGGGAAAGACAGTGTTTCCTAGTTTGAAGGATCATGGGAGGTAGAAGCTACAAAGGGCAGGAAAAGCCGAGGAACTATGGAGGTCAAGGATGTGGACACACACCAGGACAGTGACTTAACAATTGCAAGAGAAAGGCACTGTTATCCTGAATTAAATTTAATTATGAACAGTTGGAGCCTTGCCTGGCTCTCTAACCTGCTTGTAGAGTCACCTGCCTGGACAAAATTTGCTGCCTGGCAAATTTATTTTCTTTCCACCCCTTCTCTGTCCTCAGTCTCAACAGTCAGTGCCTGGCAAACTAGCATCCCCTATCCTTGGGAATTTCCTAATCCCTTCAAAGCTTGCTTATTTGCTGTCTGTACTTTTGTAATTTTTTTTAATCTCCAGATAAAGATAAGCTGATTTTTATTACACCCTGAGCTAGTGCTTTCTATAAATGAATGGACCACACTATAAAGAAAAAGAGGAACCCATGGAACACTAGCCCTAGGCTTTACCATTCTCTTTGTCTCTGTCTGTCTCAGTCTGTCTCTGTAACTGTGTCTGTGTCTCTGTCTCTCTCTCTCTTTCTCTCTCTCCTCTCCTGTCTCTCTGTTTCTCTCTGAACACAAAGAGGAGTTTCATATATATACATGAACACATATATGTATGCATGTATATATATATATATATAATGTCTTCAAATATATACACAATCAAAGAAGTCATGACAATCTTCTATTCTAAAGGTTTTATTGCTATGTTACATAAAGGTAAGAATTATGTAGTGTTTCAAGGTTCACAAAGCACTTCACATACGTTTTCTTTAATCCTCAGAACAATCCTGGTAGGTGCTATTTTTATCCCCATTTTACAGATGAGGAAACTGAATCTGAGAGACCATGTGACTTGCCCAAGGTAACAAAGCTTTTAAGAGGGGGAGGACTTGAAATCAGGTCTTCTTGATTCCAAGTCCAACACTCTATGTACCACAATACCTAGCAAAAGCACGAAGAGGTATGATAAACAAAGTGTATTATAGAGAGCTTGCATGCCTATATCATTTTGAAGTTTGAAAAGCGTTTGCATATACTGTTGTATATCTAGCTCACCCTGTCGAGTAGATATGACAAGAGTTGTTATCCCCATTTTGAGACTCAGAGGAGTTAAGAAATTTGCTCCTCACATTTAGCTAGTAATTGGAAAAGAAAAGATTTACACTCTGGCCTTTTGACTTCAGTCTCTTATCTATTGCAATAACAACAACAACTAACGCTTATATAGCACTTACTATGTGCCAGGCACTGTGCTAAGTTATTATTATCTCATTTGCCTTCACAACAACCCTGGGAGTTTGGTGTAACTATCATTTTCATTTTACAGATGTGAAAATTGAAGCAGAGAGAGGTTAAATGTCTTGCCCAGGGTCACACTGCCAGCAAATGTCTAAAGGCAGATTTGAACTTGGGTCTTTCTGATACCAGGGCCAGCATACTATCCACTGTGCCACATAACTGACTTCAAGGGCAGCAGGTAACAAGTTTCTTTAAAATTATAGGAAACAGGAATCAAGATTTTAATTAGAAAAACACTATATATCACTCCCAAGCCAGGTATAAGCTACATGTGCATTTCTCAGACCTAGTCCCTTCACCACACTTTCCTGCCCACAAAATAGTTCCAGTTTTGCCTATATTTAGAGCACATTTCTTGAAGGCAAGCCCTGTTTTTAACCCTCCTTTGTATTCCCAGTCATTAGAACAGTGCCTGGTATCTACTAAACACTTAATAAATGTTTGTTGTCTGACTGACCAAGCAAAATCATTTTCCTTTTGTAAAAACCACACTCAGAAACATACAATTTTTGTAGACTACGAGAAATCAATAAAAAGAAATTAGTTTTTTCTCACAAAACTGAAAATTTGAACAGAAGCATGATATGTAATATAATATGGCATGATATGATATGAAATACTATAACATAATATGAAATAACATAATATAATATGCTATAAAGATATGATATGATATGATAGGAACTCAAATACATTTTAAGGTTTCTTAACATTTCAGAATATGTTTACTTATTGGTGAAAAATCTAGTTTGCTCTGCTTCTGTTGTGAGGGGAATACAGAAATATAGCCATTAAAAATTCATTATTGTTCATGTAAGTTTCAAATTGAAATTATCTTGCAACTACAGGGATGGCATGATGAGTGGGAAGATGTAACCAATTGGTTACTAAATCTTTTCACTTTTACTTTCACATCGACTCTCACATCTGACCCTCCTTTCCCAGTCACACAATTCCTATCTTAATTCAGGCCATGATCACCCTGTGTCTACTTTATTGCAATGGCTTCCTAAGTGGTCTCCCTTTATCAAACGCCCAGGCTACAAATTACCATCAAAATTACTTTTCTCCAAGCACAAATCTGACCATGTTACAACAAACTCCAATGATTCCTTATTGCCGCTAGGATCAAATAGGATCTCTTTTGTTTATCTTTTAGGACAGTTCACGGCTTGTCTATCTGATCACTCCAACCTCATTGTACATTACTCCCCTTCAAAACTCCTCTGCACTATGGGCAAACCAGTCTTCGCTTTGCTACTCACGTACAACACTTCAAGACCCATCACTTTGGGACTGGCTTTCCTTTTTGCAAAGAATATCTTTCTTCCTCCCCTCTGCCTCCTAGAATCTCTCTTCTCTATGAAAGAGCTCAAACAAGACCCATCCATGAAGCTTTTCATAATTCCTCCAAATGCAAGTGTCATCCCTTCCAAACGACCTTGGACTTAAGCACTTTGCATTTATTTGTAATCATGCTTTTTATTCCACGGGGCCTTACACAGCTTATCTTACTACTTAATACCTGTAAAGTGCTTCATAAGACTGGAAGCACCATGCAAATGCTAGTTACTATTTCACTATTCATAACTTGTTGTTCAGTGGTGTCTGACTCTTACTGACCCTATTTGGGATTTTCTTAGTAGAGTTAATAGAGTGGATGGTCATTTCTTTCTGTAGCTTACTTTACAGATGAGGAAACTGAGGCAAATGAGGTTAAGTGACTTGCCCAGGGTCACACAGCTAGTAACATCTGAGGGAGGATTTAAATTCAGGATGATGAGTCTTCCTGACTTCAGGTTCAGCACCCTATCCACTGTACCACTTATTTATTATTATTATTGTTATTGTTAGTGTTATTATCATAACCAAATAAGGCAAAGAACCCATGATGTAAAACATAGTGTACACAGAGCAAAGGCAAGTTAAAAAGAAAAATCTTCATGGGAATGTATATAATGATGTAATACAAATGCTTGGATTTGGTTTCAAAAGACACAGATTTGAGTCCAGGCTATAGACTTTGGTCATCTGTTTTTGTTTTTGTTTTTGTTCTTTGTTTGTTTAGCTGCTTTTTGGTGAGGCATTTGGGGTTAAGTGACTTGCCCAAGGTCGCATAGCTAGTAAGTACCATATGTCTGAGGCTGGATTTGAACTCAGGTCCTCCTGACTCCAAGGCTGGTGTTCTATCCACTGCATCACCTAGCTGTCCCAGGTCATTTAAAAAGAAAATCTTTAAAACAGAGGTAATAAAATTCTATTGGTTAACAACAATGATAATAATAATAGCTGTTGCATAGTGCTTTATATAATTCATTAAGGTTTGCAAAACACTTAAAAAATATCTCATTTGATCCTCACAACAAACTTGTGAGGTAGGTACTATTATTTTTCCCCCATTTTGCAGACGAGGAAACTGAAGTACATAGAGATGCATTGACTTGCCCAGTGTCACAGAGCTAGTGTCCAAGGCTGGACTTGAGCTTAAGTATCTATAATTCTAAGATCAGCAGTGCTCTCTCTCCTTTGGGCCACCTTGTTGACTCATAGGACCTATAGTAGCACTCACCTACCTCATCGGGTGCTGGGGGGAAGAGAGTTGTGTAAACTATATAGCACTAAATAAATATGGGCTAATTGCAGAAAACCACCACTGTCCTTCACAGGTGGCACAGTGAATAGAGCACTGGCCCTGCAGTTAGGAGGACCTGAGTTCAAATCCTATATCAGACATTTAATAGCTGTGTGACCCTGGGCAGTCACAGCCCTATTTGCCTCAGTTTCCTCATCTATAAAATGAGCTGGAGAAGGAAATGATAAACCACTCCAGTATCTTTACTAAGATGAGGTCACAAAGAATCAGATATGATCAATTAGCTAAACAACAAAAATTCCACCTCCATCAGCAAATGGCATTTAATTGCCACAATTACAGATCTCACTTTTATTTTGCCCTTCCCTTGTAAAAACTAGAATTGTTTTTATAAGAATAAAGATGATACTTGCTTGTGGCTCTTAATGAGCTAAAGGACACTAGAGTTTCTAAATTCAGGATTAATAATGGAGATGCTGCTAAGCCAAACCAAATTAGACAGTGCATCTTATTTTACTTTTCCAAATATCTATGAAATTGTCTTTTCCTCCCTTGCAATCACTCCATAGTCTAAAAGTCTGTTTTAATTTCCTACCGGGGAGTTATGAACTCATTATGTCTAGACGGCTTTGGCAAACAATCAAAAGATAATTTACTGTGATAGCAAGAGTAGCACTGAAAATACACAAGTACAATTCAATCATATCAAAAACTGCAATCTGAAATATCTTCAAGGTTCTTAAGGCTACTTTGTCATTCTTTGTCTCCAGAGCATCGGGGGAACAAAATGGAAACAAGGTCCCTATTTTTGAATAAGTGAAAACTTGCAGAATCAACATTCAAAATGGTAAAGGGCTAAAATACAACTTCCCTATGGGCATGCTTAATTGTATCCATCTGAATAACACTCAGTAAACAAATAGTTATTGAATACTTCCTATGTGTCAAGCAATGGGCTAAGCGCTGGAGATATGAAGGAAGGCAAATATGTGGATCCCGTCCCAAGAGAACTCTTGTTCAAATGAGGAAAACAACAGACATATGCTTATCAACGTTATTCTGATTAGATTACTGCCTAATTATAAATGTCAACAATTTATATTGGTGGTATTCCAAAAGGGCTAGTTAAGGAACATATTAAAAAAAAATCTACCATCTTCAGTGGCATGAGTTTGAATCCCACCCCTACCACCATTAAATTGTCAGGGCCAGAAACAGCAGACTGGCTGAGAATGGAATTTGAACCAATTAGGATTTATTGAGTTTACCAGAAGGGGAACCAACCTAAGAGAGCCCTAAAAAAACTCACTGAATGAATAGTATACAAGGTTTATATAGTTTTTAGGGAGTGAGGAACAGAGTCAGGGAGAACAAGGCAAAAGCTAATTTGTTGAGGTTCCTGTTCCTGGGGCTCAAGGCTGATTTGCCACAATAACCCTTTTTACCTGATTTCAGAGTTGGGGTTTCTGCATAACAGGATTGAGAGTGGAGTAAATGTGGTGCTATTTCTCAAAACAAGTTAGGCATATCCTATTTTGGGTTCTTTTCATTGTAGCACTAATGGAAGGGTCGAGGTGTTGTATGTCTAAACAAAATGGAGTGATTCTGAAAGTGGAGTAGCTCTGGTTCCACAAACTCAAAGTCAGTTGAAATCTAAAGGTATATTAAGCATCCACCTAAGTTGTCAAAAATTCAAGGGGCATGTCCTGTATAACCTATATCAGGGAGAGAAGAATAGAATGTGGAACCCAAAACTTAAAAAAGCTTAAAATGGCTTTTACATGTAATTGGGGGTGAAATAAAATACTGTTTAAAAATAAAGAGAAGAGAAAAAGAAAAAAATTCAAGGAGCATGTCCATGCTGACATAAAAGATTAGTTATACAACATCATTTTCCTCTTCCAATTATTTAGTTCTTTTATCACAGTATTTTTGAGATACCCTGATTTATAGAAGCATTCAAGCTCCGTAGGCAGCGAATGTCTCACTTTTGTTTGATTATAACCCCACCTAGTAGTCTTTGGTACATTGTGGGTGCTTCACAAATGCTTATTGATTGTTTCATCCTGATTTTCAAATTACATGGAAAATATCACTTAAAGGAGAAGAAATAATGTGAAGTCATATTTGTCCCTGAATTCTTTTCTCCTTCTCCCCATAATCAATTCAGAATTGAAAATGTACTTTAAAGCAACTAAAAGGCACAAAATTAAGAGGGCATGTACCTGTCTCATGTCAATGTCAGAAGGAAGCTTTTCAAGAATTGGGGCAAGACGAGACTCATCTTCATGAGATCAGATGTGGCCTCAAACACTACCTGTGTGGCCCTGGACAAGTCACTTAACCCTGCATCAGTTTCCTCATCTATCAAATTAACTAGAGAAGGAAGTGGCAAATCACTCCAGAATCTTTGGGGTCACAAAGAGCCAGACATGACTGAAAATAACTGAAACAACAACAAAGAACAAAATAAGGAACCATAAAAGTTATTTGTTCTTCCTGATAAAGGCATTTTTGAGAAATTTCCTTTACAGACTTATGTTGAGTTCCAGAACACTTGGATGATCTTTTCAAGGAGATGAGCCAACACTATGTTGTTCGCTTTTCAATTCTGAAAAGGATGTTTCCAATATGCTTTCCTTTCAGAATTTAGCTCCACGAGAACAAGGGCTCTGTGTTATTTATCTCAATAGTTCTTTCCTAGCAGTGTGCAAGCCACAGTACAGAAATTTAATAAGTTTTTTTGTTTAATGACTCCATGAATAAATGAATCAAAGAAATATATAGAAGAACTCTATAGGTGAACTAGCATTCTGACTTTGAAAATTATTTTTTAAGGATTTGATTTTAAAAATATAATTATGCTTAGATATATTTTAGTTGAATTTTTAAAAATAGATCTTATTGGTTATAAAAATGTGAATTTTCCCTTTCTGAAGTTACCAATGTAGCTATTTTATCATTTGCCTCTTTTCCTAATTTATCTCATTCATATACACAATAGAAAACGCACCCACACATACATGCACACATAAAAGTACCCAATACAAATAACTTCAGTGCCCTCAACACACACATTCTCACTTTTTGAACCAAAGCATGACAAGATAGGAGATAAATCCTTCCTTCCTCCCTTCTTTCTTTCTCACTTATTTCCTTCCTCCCTTCCTTCTTTCCTTCCCTGTTTCCTCCCTCCCTCCCTTCCTTCCTTCTTTCCTTGTTTCTGTCCTTTCCCCCTTCCCCCCATTCCATTCTCTCAACCCCTCACTGTGTCACTGTTACTTACAAGACTGCATGTACAAAACAAGTAAACATTCTGCAAAGAACATACAGCAGTCTGAAAAAAATTCCATGAGGAAAGAGGATGTTGTCTCAAGTGACACTTCTGATTAGTTCGAGTGAAGATTTCTTTCAAAAAGCTTTTGCCAAAATCTAACGGGTTGATGGCTCACAGGAGACATGGACTCCTTGACTGCTTACTCCAGCATCAAAGACAGGAATAAGAATGACCCTACAATCTCTGCTCATATTCACAAGTCTATTAAAAAAAAGAGAGACATGTTTGGATAGCGGTAGAGTGTCACCATATCTTAACATTTTCATGAATTCATGAATTTTTTGAGGGCAATATGAAAGCATTTAATGTGAAACACACACATATGAGTTCTACCTTTATTATCTTTGTATATGAAAGTTATTAGAAACCCAAGATTGGGGCAGCAGGAGAATATCCTCACATTGATTTATTCTCCTCGAGTGCTTTTCAATTGTCTTCTCCCTAATTAGTTCTTCTTCTTTGTGTGCTTATGCTTAAGGTTAATATTATTTTGAAAATAGGGAATTTTAAGCAAATGGATTTTACACAGAGTCTAAGTTCCTTTTGCCTGTACTACCTTGAAAAAGATATTTCAAAACCTGAATGTTGGATATTGATCAAACTTGGCCCTGAAAAAAAAAAGAGATGAGAAAATGTCCTTCTTTCCTTCCTTTCTTTTCAGAGGTGGGGGATCATGGAAGTGGAAAAATGGCAGATAGTATCAAGCTCAGTTAATGTGTTAGTTTCACTGAATTTTTTTTCTCTCTTTTTTCTTTTTTCAGATCTTTAATATAAAGGATATCTTTTCACCCCTGTGGTCACTAAGCTTCTATCTCTTTTTATATATAATATAATACAATACAATATAATATAATAAAATATAATATATGCCTTGAAAGAGAAAGTAGAAGATATGCTTGAAAATTAAGATGATGTAAAAACAAAAGGCATCAATAAATGTTTTTAAATTAAAAAAAATAGATTTCTTCAATTCCACAGATATTTAGTAAGCACTTATGATAGGGACTGAACCTGAGATTGTGCTGGTAAAGAGAACTTCTTGATGACAACACTTCTTCAATTAATGTAGCTTGCAAGTTCTCTGAAATGTATAATCTTAGAGAGTTTCCTAAAACGTTGAGGTCATGACTTGCCCAGGGTCGTTTTGACATTATGTGTCTGAGACAGAACTCAAATCCAGGTCCCAGCTGTCCATGTACTGTACAATGTTCATCTGCTTCTCAATACGTGGATCAGGGTGGGGATGAAACTAGTAAATATTTGAACATATAAATAACCACACTACAATTTTTTGGAGGCAATCAGGGTTAAGTAACTTTTCAGTGTCACACAGTTAGTAAATATCTGAGGCTGGATTTGAACTCAGGTCCTCCTGACTTCAGAAACAGTGTTCTATCCACTGCACTACCTACCTGCCCCTTACACCCCGATCTTTAAAAATACATGAGAATTAGAAAAAAACAAACTTTAGGGTTTAAGAAGAGGAACAGATCACATCAATTTGCATAAAATCAAAGATTTGCTGAAGAAAATCGCATCCCAGGTCAGCATTAGAAGGACATGGGCTTCGTGATTAGATGCAATGATAATGATGCCAAAGGAGGGCAAACGTAGGGTTGATCAGAGGGGCTCAACAGGGAGAGCAGTTCTGAAGGTATTGCCATAGTCTATATGCAGCATAATAAGGATCTGCCAAAAGTTAGTGGCAGTGAGAGAGACACAAACAAGTTAGATAATGGAAAAAAGATTCAAAAGCACCTACCTCAAAAGGCTGGATCTACTGAACAAAACTGGCAAGATAAAATTGAACAGAGATAAAAGTGCCAGAAGCCTGGAAACCTCAGATACTCCCCTCTCCCCATCCCCTCCATCAGCCGCCACGTTCCCCGCCTCTATTCTTAGATCTCTCTCTCTTCTACTCCTCTCACACGACAACCAAGTAAGTTCAGGTCGTCACTACCCCTCTCCTTGAATTGCACTAACTGCTTCCAAGATGCTCTCTCTCCGACTCTAGTCTCTATACTCACAGCTTCCAAAATATCCCGCCTTTCCAATGTCTTACACTTGCTGTTCATCACACATTATTGTAACATCATCAGTAATAACAAGAGCACTAACATAGAACAGTAAGATTTATAAAGAACTTTACCTTTATGATCTAATTTGACACAGCTTCCCTGGCTTCCTTCAAAATTCATTGGTATAAAACTCTTTTGAAAGGGGTTTTTGTTTTTGTTTTTACCCAATCACCACCACTACCCTTAAATTACCTTCAATCTACTCTTTATACAGGGAGTCCCAAAAGTCTTAGTATGGCTTTAAGCTATTAAAATACAAATTAAATAAATACAAATTAAATAAAATACAAATTAAATAGGTAAATAAAACAAAATAAAAATTAAATGATAAAAGCTATACTAATGCTTAAAACAAGGGGTGGAGGACCTGTGGCCTTAAGGCCACATGTGGCCCCTCTAGGTCCTCAAGTGCAGCCCTTTGACTCAATCCAAACTTCACAGAACAAATTCGATTTGTTTGGATTCAGTCAAAGGGCCACATTTGAGGACCTAGAGGGCCACATGTGGCCTTGAGGCCGAGGTCACACCTTCCCCACCCCTGCTAAAATTTTTGGGATGCCTATTATTTCTTATATGTAAACAATTAGTAGCATATTTTCCTCCCCCTTTGGAGGAACTGGGAGCTCTTTGAAGGCAAGGACAGTTTTTGCCTTTGTCTCCCAGGAAAATAATTAATACAGTGCCTGGCTCATACTAAGGCTTTAGTAAGTGCTTGTTGACTCGTAATCTAGTCCTAATCTAGAGATTGGGACAAAGGTGTCAAACGTATAACACTCCCACAAGTTGCCCAAGCCACATTAAAATGCAATTGGGAAATATTTAACAAAATATTTAATAAATATACAATGGAATACAAATAATGTTAGTATTGTATGTGTTTTTCCAAATAAGTATATGACCTGCAAAGATTTTTATGTATGATTTAGTCAGCCCATTTTTATTTGACACCGCCATACTATAGGATTTCTAAAACCCTTTCTGGCTTCTCATATTTGATCCTATGATGCTATGTCCCTCTTCTGTTTAAAAAACAAAAACAAACAAACAAAAAAACCAAACAAAAATAAAACAAAAATAACACACACACACACACACACACATTTTCAGTACCTGCCAATTGCTTATATCAACTCCTTAGCATAGTTTTTAAGGCTTTTCCCTGTCTAGCTCCAACTTCCTTCTTGCCCTTATTTCACAATATCCTTTTCACATACTTTATGTTCCAGCCAAACTGTATTTTGATCCTGAGCTTCATTTAAATCTGTAGATAAGGAGAGAACATCTGGGCTTTCATCATGATGTTATAACATAACAGAAGTGGACAGCATCTTCCCTCATTCAACATGTAGAAGAACTGACATTGGTAAGCATAGTCAAAATAGGAAACTACAAGCTGAGGTGCTTCCTGCCACAGTGGTCACAAGACTCCCATGCCTTTTCCTCCCTCCCCTCAGAGTGGCCTTGTCCAACCTACTTCCTCTCCAGTTACTAAAGGGCACATGGCCAGCAGCAGCATGGAGTCTTCACTCATGATGATTAGTATTTCTGACCGGAATCTCTAGCTCTTTATTCGGTATGGTATTCTCAGAAGATCTCTCCTGCTTTAATTGAATTTATCTTAAGAACTTGAAATGAGGGCATTTTGGGGGCTGCTTTGTCTAGGCAAAAGAATCTCTAGTTACTGCCATGCCTTCAGTTCTCTACTTTTTACCTTCCTTCATTAGATTATAAACTCATATTTACCTTACTTCTTTTCGTATATCCTCAGGGTTCAGCCAAGTGCCTTGCATTAAAAAGGTCTATTAAAGATCATTGTCTAAGGGACCTGAACTGAATTGATTGAATAATAATCCCCAGTCATCATAAACTAGCCTTATGATATTGGTCAAGTCACTCAGCACCCTCAAGGCCTTAGTTTCAACATATTAAGGGTATGGATGGCAAGTTCTCTATGGTTTTCTCAAGTATCAATACTGGATCCATCTTGGATACTTGGAAGAATGGTGGGGCAGTGAATAAGAGCACTGACATGAAAGGCACCTCAGGGAGTGCCAAGTTCAAATCTAGCTTCAGACACTTATAGCTGTATGTCATATAGCTTCTCACAGGCTCAGTTTCCTCAGCTATAAAAAGGGGATAATAGTAGTACATGCCTCAAAGGCATGAGGATCAAATAAGGATAAAATAAGATAACAAATAGCATCATTTTACAAAACTGTAAGTGCTATATAAATGTTAGTTACATGCTTGCTATTCAAAGAGAAGGAGGCATTTTGGTGGGAGGAGGGGATGTGTCTAACAAACCTGAGATATCCCCTTCTATTATTATAATTTAAAAAATTATGTAATCTTTTATATTTCTGTTCAAATTCATTTTTGTGTTATATGGGGTAAATTGTTGGTCTAAACTTAATTTCTGTTAAACTGTTTTCCAGTTTTCCCTTATACTAAATAAAAACCCCATGCCCCAGAAGCTGGTGTCCATGTGTTTATTAAACATCAGGCTACTATGTTTGCATCTTGCTTGCCTAATCTGTTCCAATGATCAAATTTCTATTTATTAACCAGTTACAAATAGCTTTGATAATTACTGTTTTATAAAGTAGTGCATTCCTTATGAATTCTTCAAGCCCTGGGACCTGGCCAGTTTTTTGTAAAGATGTCGTGGAAAGCTGAGAATTATATATAGTCCTTATATTCCATTAACTAATTGTGATGGATTTATTTTTCAGAAATTATATCAGGTCTTTAAATTCTTTATCATTTATCTTTCTGTTGGATTTGTCTTGGTCTAAAAAAGGGGAACATTGAAATCCTGAACAATTATTGAATAGTATGCCATTCACTCTGTGATATGTAATATGGTAATTATTTTATTATCTATGATGCTTTCAGTACAATTTAATTTTCCTGCTTCTCTAGTTTAGTCCTATCCATTTTTTCTGCTCTCCTCTGAAATCATGATCCTTTTTTTTTAGTTAGCTGAAAAATAATAGTTTCTATTCTAACTTTGCAACTGAACTCTATATGTGTTATTCTAACAGTGTATTGATGTATTTCACTTTTTGATCTATTCTGCCTCTCTATCCTTTTTTACAGGCCAATGAATTCTATTCACATGCACAATTATTGTTAATATTGTTTTTCCCTGATAACATCTTCTGTTATGCTTTCTTTCTGCCACCTATCCCATCTTATAAGGAAAAAGGAGGGAGAAAAGAGGAATACAGTGAACAAGTAATCTATAGTTGGAACCATATGATGTCAATCTTCTCTACTCATTTTTTAAAAATTTATCAGCACAGGACTCTATCTAGATCTTGCCTTTTCTTTATTCTCTGCTTCATAGTTAATGCTATGTGGTTGAAAATTGTTCTACCCCAAGTATTCCTTCTCTATTAAAATCCTCTCTTCCATCTCCCTCTCTCTTTCTAGTTCCCTGCTTACCTTGTTATATTTCTAAATTAAGCTTTTCCCCCTAGCTTTTCCTTACCAAACTAAGAAAAAAGTTTCATGAAATTTCTACTCCCCCCTCCTTATCTCCATGAACATATGACCTTTTCCTGCCATGCCCCAATTATGAGAAAGAGGAATCTTCTTTCTCCTCATTCCTTCCTTAGCATATTTCTTTTTCTGCCTCTTAAAACACACACATACACACACACACACCAAGGCATACTTCTTCCAGGGCAAGGCCTTGAATTTTTTTTTTATTCCTTCTTTGACCTTTGAAGATGGTGAGATTGTGAAGGGACAATAAATGTTAGTTCTAGGGCCACAGGAATTTTTTAAGGGTATCAGCTAAGTAAGATTTTGTTAGCAATTTAAAAGTCTTTTTCTTTTCAGGAAATATTCTTTTAGATGTTGGCACTTCTGTGAAGTATCGATCTACTTTTAATTCAGTGTAACATGACTGAGAATGTGACCTCTATAGAAAGGGCCCTACATATAACCTTGATATGTAATTGTTTGGGACAGCCAAATGCAATTTAGAAACAAACTATTGCTTATTGTACAGTCATAGCAAAAAGATCAGAAAGTTCAATCAGAAATACTGTCATCTGTATAATAATTTATGACTTTTAGGTGGGTTTTCCAGAAAACCTGTGGACCAGAAAGTTCATCACATCTAAGAATGAATGACACTCAAAAAAAAAAAAGAAAGAAAGAAACGGGGGCGGGGATGAGGGAGAAAACATTATATGGGTATTAGAGTGTGTTTGAGTTTGGGAGCAAAATTTTTCTATGGAAGAGTGAAACTGAACATCAGACTATGAAATTAGTTGCTGGAATTTAATAACTGATAGTTGCTGCTAGAGATTCCTCAAAAAGCTATAGGCTATTTTTAATATCCCAATGAAAACAGGGCTTAAATCAGGGCAAAGGCAGATCTTAGAATAAAAGGAAAACATGAACTAAAAGTTTTTTTTTCACTTTTATCCTGTGGCATAGGGTTCCCTCTTAAAAAAAAAAAATAAAACATGGTTCATGTAGACTTGGTCCTATATTAGGAGTCTGACCCCAAGTGAATCATGTTTTCTGTCTAAATTCTTCCACCCAACTGGAGTTGCTCCAGGAAATTCTCCTAATTTAGTCATAGTATGGCTTGCATCTAGATGTCCTCAGAAGTGAGCAAAAGAGATTTACAGTTCATGTACATTCATGGTATAATTGGGGTACTAGGCAAGCGCCAGCCTTTATTTCACTCCATAGAAGATTCAGAAGATACAAAGAACTCCCAAACACCCAACAGACAGAAACAAACAGAGCACTCAACCAGTCCATTGGGATTCCACACCTAGAAAAGAACTGACTTTGGGGTTGTTATTAGGACAAAATCTTGACATTACAGGGGAAATTCTCTTCCATGTGGTAACACACTGTCTATTCTAGATTTACTATGATTTAGATTCTACATAAAAGGTAAACCTGTTTTGGGGCTGCTGAATGAGCATTCCTGTTCTGATTGTACTTGTGATTTTGCTATCCTTGTAAGATGCTACACAGCAACTGTGTGGATGATGTGGGAAGGTTGGTATCAGCGTTCCATAAAAAGAGTTCTAAATGATTCATTCATTGAATGAATAAGTGAATACATTTATTACTCTTGATAGTGGGTTGAAAAAAAATACACAGATTCTGATCATTTCTTTTCACTATGGGAAAGGGAGAAATGTGGTTATATTTCTTTATGAATCTTAGAAAACCAAGTGATATTAGGTAGGAAATATGGCTCCTTCTTTTGATTGACACATATAAATACAAACGCATGTATACATACATATAGTATATGTATATGAACACACATATATACAGATGTATGTATAAGAATACACACACTAATTTATATAACAATGTAATGTAATATAATACACTGTTTTATGTTTTCTGAACATTGGAAATGTAGTACAGAGAAAAGATACATGTTTTCAGTTTTGGACTTTGCCACCTATATGATCTCGGGTGTGTCATTTTCCTTCTTGAGGTCTCAATATCTTCTTCAGAAAAATAGATAGTCTAGATCATGTTGCAGTGGAAAATATACTGGATTTGGAGTCAGAAGCATGAGCACAAGAAAAGGATTATGAAAAGAAAAGTGAGACCTGGGTCCTTTAATCACTGCTGACAACCAAGATTAAATGAATCATTAAAAATTGAGAAATAAATATTCTTTCGTGTCTTTTTAAAGACTATTGGAAGAAATATTGACTTTGGACCCAGAGGACCTAGGCTCATATCAGGATTCTATCACTCCTTACCTGGGTGACCTTGGCCAACACATTTAACTTCTGTGAAACTTAGGTTCATACTCTGAAAAATGAGAGAGGTTGGATGACGTAATCTCTAAGATTCCTTCCAGATCTAGATTCCCTATCAATTCTAACAATAGCAAATGAGTTAATCATGTTTCCTATGTTCCCGAATAAAGTAAATATTATATAATTTATTTTCTTAATTGTTAAAAAAAAGTATGTCTCAGTTAAAATGAGGGTATATATGAACATAGTCCATTTAACGTCACTATCAAATGTTATGTAGGACTCCAATTTTGGGATAGACCATGGATAAATAATCTTAATAAAAAAAACATAAATATCCTCAAGCTCAAGCTACTTAGAATTTCACCAAGAATCAATGATTTTTTACCACTGCTTAACTTTGTCTATCCAAATTAAGGGAGAAAAAAGCAGAAGTGAACTGAGAATGATATTTAAACCAATATAACATCAAAGCTGGAGGGGACTCCAGGGGACGGCGAGTTTCATACTCTCATAGATCAAGAACTAGGATGAACTTAGAGATGATCTAGTCCCACCTACTTATTTTATAGATGAGGAAACTGAGGTGCAGAGACATTAATGGACTTGTTCAAGGTTGTTATGAAAAGGGACACAATAGTATAACCAAATATAAATATGTATATTCCTTGCTTACTGGAGAGCTACTTTTAACTATGTTTCAAATGCTTAAGCATCTATCTTATAGTTCTTAGTGAAAAAAGAAAAAAATAAAAGTAAGAATTATTAGCATTTATGTCTCACTTTAAGTTTTGGAAAGCACTTTACAAACATTTTCTCTTCATAACAACCCTGGAGGGGAGGTACTTTCTGAATAAAGACAAGAATGCAGGAGCAATTCTCCCAGGAAGATTGATCAATGCCCATATAAAGAGTTTTTATGTGAATGGCACCCAAAGCTCCTCCTTTTGCCACCCTAAAACAATATTTCATGGCACCAGCCTTCCCTCAGAACTAGCATGAAACTGCCATCCTAAGTTTCATCAGAGGGAACAAGGCATGCTGGGAAGGAAAATGGACTTGAAATCAGAGAACGTAGATTCAAATCAGCCTTGGGTAAGGTTCTTATATTTCTGGACCTGATTCTTCATGTGTAAACTGAGGAGGCTGGATGACATCATTGATGTCAAACTCAAATAAAAAGGGAACCCTGCTAGCTGCATATTAACTTAGAAAACTACAAATTAACATCATCTATGTTTCACTGTATTTTTATTATTTTGTAAAACATTTCCCAATTATGTTTTAGTCTGATCTTGGCAGCAAATGGGAATGTTGCTGGCTTACAATTCTGGACGTGACCTTAGAGTTCTCCACCAGCTCTAATATTCTGCAGTAATTAGCTCCACCTTTGACTCCTCCCACCCTCATCTCTGACAAGTGAGCTTTTTTGCTTTATTTTGTCAGTCCTCCTTGCTACTTCCCCCAGTCTCCTCTCCCTTCCCTCCTTTTTAGGTCCCCTTTATGTGTCTGTTATCTTACACCTTTGGAATATAAGCTCCTTGAAGGTAGGAACTGTCTTGCTTGCTTGTACTTTTATTTTGAATACTTAGCACGTTGCCTGATGTGAAATAGTTAATAAATGCTCACTCAATTCATCCATCCATCCATTTATCTATCTATCTATCACTACTATCCAATCTAATACATTATATATTATTCTTCTGTTCATTGATTATTTTCTAATTATTTCACTTATCCATCCATCCATCCATTTATTTATTTATATTTATTTTTATTTTATTTTTGCCAGAGCTGTTATTTCATTGGTACAGGGTAAGGGTCTTCCTCTACCAACACAGAGCAGAAATTTCTCTGCAACGTAAAATCAGAAGTCCTGAAAGGTTCAGTGAATTGATCAATATCATGTGTCTGAAGAGGTACTTGAACCTAAACATTTTTGGCTTCAAGGCTAGCTTTCTAGCCACAAACATGCTACCTCTCAGACCAATAGTAGGGTTGGTTTAGAGCAGGGGTGGGGAACCTGCGGCCTCAAGGTCCCATGTGGCTCTCAAGGTCCTCAGGTGCAGCCCTTTGACTGAATCCAAACTTCACAGAACAAATCCTCTTACCCTTGACTTAGAAGGCTAAGCAATTGTCAGAATAGAATGCCTGAACACAAATAAATTCAATAAGTTTGGGAAAGTCAGGTTCCAAAACAAGAATGAGGACAGTGTTAGAGGTTGGGGGATAAGAAAAAGGGCAGAATTACAGAACCATGAAGAACCACATTCAGGGAGATAATATTATTGCCTGACCATCAGAGCAGGACATGGAAAACAGGGACAGGGAAAGGAATTCAGGAATAGGGGAAAAAAAGAAGATACAATGGATAGTGACAGATTTGGAATCAGAAAGACCTGCCTTTGAATCCTGCCTCAGACATTCAATACCTGTGTGATTCTAGGCAAATAATTTGATATCTCTTAGCCTCAGTTTCCTCATCTGTAAAATGGTGAAAATAATAGCAAGGTTGTTGTGAGGATCAGATAAGATAACATACATAAAACTTTATTCAAACCTCCAAGAGTTATGTACATGCTAGCTATTAAAATTATCATTATTATCACTGAATAACACTCTCCCAAACCAGATCTGTAACTGGCAATTTTTGCAGCCAGGGTAAGTGACACAAAACATGTTTTCAAATTGGGGTGTGTGTGTGTGTGTGTGTGTGTGTATGTGTGTGTGTGTGTGTGTGTGTGTGTCTAGACCCAGAGTCACTGAGAGACCACTACTATGGAGGTCATTGACCCCAGGGAAACCAATCAGATGTGATCTCAGAAGAAATTCATCCAGTAGGGAGAAAAAAGGACCATCTAATAAATTCCCATTTTAACTAATTCTTACCAAGTGCTAAATTCAAGTCTTTCTATTCTGATGAAGGATTTCAAATTTAGGTAGTACCCTCTAAATTTCCCACAGAAACCTCTTTGCCCTGTCCTAGTTATGGCTCTGTCCTAATTGATTTTCATTCTTAAAAGGATTAAGATATCATAATTTGGGCAGCTAGGTGGTACGGTGGATAGAGCGCTGGGCTTGGAATCAGGAAGTCTCATCTTCATGACTTCAAAATGGATCTCAGATACTAGCTGTGTGATTCTGGACAAGTCATTTAATCCCGCTTGCCTCAGTTTCCTCATCTGTAAAATTAGGCGGAGAAGGAAATGGCAAATCACTCCAGGATCTCTGCCAAGAAAATCCCAAATGGGGTCATAAAGAGTCACACAAAACTGAAAAATGACTCAGCAACAACAAAAATCATTAGATACTTTCATTATAATGTCCTTAACCCCAGTATAACACTTTAGGGAAGTCACCTGAGGCAGCTAACCCCAGCTCAGTCTAAAATCCAGCTCCCATTACCCACTCTGCTGACTGGACAATCGCTACCTAGAATGCCTCTCTCAGCCCCAAGAGGGCAATATCCACCTCCCATCACTCTCCTCTCCACAGAGCTCTGTTTCCATGGAACTCACTGGCCCCTGGCAATCTTCTTTCATCAAGTGCTGTGTTTTCATGGAACCAATTCACATGTACTTCCCAATTTTGCCTAATGCTGGGCCCGGGATATGAAATATTTGGCTTTAAACATCTAACCTGCACTTCTTCATCCCCTTGGGTAAGCTTACATTTATGCTGCATTACTCTGACCACATGTATTACACATTTGCTTAAGCATCAGTGTTTCTAAATGTATTCTGATCACAAGCCCTGCTACAGAGAGGGATGGGGGGAGGAGGAAAGTCTATGATGCTCTCTCCTGCTCTAAAGATCTGACAGACATCTTTAATTATTAAACACTGCTATGCTGGCTTAATGGGCAAAATATGTCTGCAAATTGACTCCCATTCGTACTGAGGGTATCAGACTACTCATATCATAAACCTTCAAAAACTGCATCACATTTAATATTAAAAAGTCATTCAAATGCATATAATGACCCACTGTTTCAAAATGAAACCTGTCTGCTTTCCTGCTTGCTCACATATAAACCAAACCCCTGAGAACTTTTAACCAGAATAGCTCACATCTACATCACATTTTAAGGTTTATGGAGCACTTTCCTCACATATCGAGCCTTGCTAGAAGGTAATCCTCCCTCTCTAGTTGCATTACATCTTACTACCCTCACATGCTGTTGGATTCAGTGACACTGGCCTCCTAAGTGATCTTAGAATATCCCAGTTCCTGCCTGCAGGCATTTTCATTGACTGACTCCATGACCATATGCTTTCTCCTTGTCTTCACTTCATGGCTTCTTTCCATTGTCAGCTAAAATCCCACCTTCTGCTCTGCCCCCATCCCTCCACCCCAGCCTTAATGCTAGTGCCTTTTCTCTGACATTATTTCCATTTTATCCTGGAAGTATCTTGCTTATACATTGTTCTTTGCTTGTCATCCTCCCTTTCATTGGGAGCAGGGACTGTTTTTGCTTTTGTAAATCCAATACTAGGGAACAACATGGTACGTAGTAGGAACTCAACAAGTTCATATTAGCTAGACTAATGAAAGTATTATTATCCTCCCTTTATTGATGAGCAAAATATGGTTAAGTGACTTGAACAAGGTCATCCAATTAAAAACAAACAAGGCCAAGATTCAAACCCAGGTTTTCTGACCGCAAGTCCTGTGGCTTTTTTTTTTCTCCCTTTTAAAACTAATAGTTATGGGGCAGCTAGGTGGCTCAGTGGCTAGAGCACCAGCCTTGGAGTCAGGAGGACCTGAATTCAAATCTGACCTCAGACACGTAACGCTTACTAGCTGTGTGACTCTGGGCAAGTCACTTAACCCCAAGTACCTCAAAAAAAAATAATAGTTATGCATTTGACAAATATCAAGACTCAATTTCCTATACAAAGAAGAGAAGGAAGTACTCTACATGTTAAGCTTTACATTTCCACAATATATTACTTTTATAAAATATTTCAAATTTAGCATGTTCATTCCAACTATGATCTGCCTACATCTGCCCCTTTTTGAACTCCCTTCTGTTTTCTTCTATTCATTTTTTAATGATTACTTGATTTTTTTTCATTTCTTCCTTTTTTAAAAAGTATTACTATCAGTACTCCCCCAAATCTCTTACTAAACTTTCTTACTAAAACAAAGAACCTTCATTTGTATCAAATATGTGACTAAAGTAAACAAATCCCATACATAGCCCATGTTTGGAAATATCTCAACACACACACACACACACGCATTCCATCAACTCTCTGACAAAAGGTGGCAAGCATGATTCGGCATGAAACTTCTGGAGCTGTGAGTGGCCATTGTGTTAATCATGCATGTAAACTGCTTTGCAAATCTTTAAACAGTATATAAATGATAGCTATATGTTGTTGTTGTTGTTGTTGTTTTATGATCACAAATCTTGTCTTTCATGGACCTTTTCCCCTTTACAATGCTATATTCACT
Organism: Vombatus ursinus; assembly: GCF_900497805.2. NCBI lineage: Eukaryota > Metazoa > Chordata > Mammalia > Diprotodontia > Vombatidae > Vombatus > Vombatus ursinus. Next base: position 18,195,257 of record NW_020954652.1, read on the forward strand.
GTGTAGATTGTTCCCCTGGTTCTTTTCATTTCACTGTGCATCAGATAATACAAGTTCTCCAAGGTTCTCTGAATCTATCTTTTTCATTTCCTATGGTACAATAATATTTCATTATATTAATATACCCTAACTTATTTGTTTAGTTGTTCCATAAATGATAGGAACCCATCTTGTTTCCAGTTCTTTACATCAATAAAAAGTATTGCTGCAAAATTTTTGTACATATGGTTCTTTCTCTCTTTCTCTGATCTTTTTTGGGTATGTGCCTTGTTCATTTCATTTAAGGTCAGCCCTTCCTCCATGTAAGTATACTTTTCTTCATATGAACCTCATTTTTGAAAATGTTAGTCCCTCTATCTTCTTCCTTATTTATTCCATAGATTATGACCTTTTCCTCCCCCCCCCTTCCTTTTTGTTCCATTTTTGAATTAACAAAACAAAATAAAACCATGCTCAGGCTATATGTTTTTGTTATTTAACTCTTTTGATCCTTGAATAATTTTAAAGGAACACCTCTCTCTTCTCTCTCTGTTAGAATATAAAAACTTGATCTTGTTCAGGACCTTCCAATTACTCAAACAGATTTACTCTTCTAGGTTTCTCTTGACTCCTGGTTTACATTTTAAAAATATTTATTAATGTCTATTCACCAGAAATTTTTAAAAGACCTCTGTTTTATTGAAAGTTTACCCCACCCCAACTCCACACGATGTTTTGAAAAATAAGTTATTTTTGGTTGTAAGCCCCTATCTTTTGCCTTTTAGAATATCATATTACAATATTTTCTTTCCTTTATAGTAGTTAGCATTGTGTGAATCTAAACCTTAACTATGGCTTGGTACTTGAACTCTCACTACTTTAAATAGTTTTTCTTTGACCTGGAAGCTCTAGAATTTTGCTATGTCACATATTTAGAGTTTCCTTCCTGAGGATCTGCTTAGTTTTCTTTTATGATTTTCTTAAATGATGACACTTTTGTTTGGCCATGGCTTTCAGGGAATCAATGATTCTAAACTATCTTTCTGTTTTCCTGATCAATCATTTTAGATAGTATACACATTTCATTTTTATCTTTATTTTTGCATTCATTTGACTTTGTTCTAATATTTGTTGAGTCATTGAGCTATATTTGCTATATTCTATTTTATGGGGACTCTCACTTTATTAAAGCTGTCTACCTCAAGTTCTAAGCTATTTAGTCTCTTTTCATTTTTTCCCCAAACTATCATTTAATTTCTCAGGTGTTTTTTTAAATTTGCCTTATTTCTTTCTTCCACTCTAATATTCTGTATGGTCAAGTCATTTTTTTTCCTCTCTGAGGTTCTACATTTATTGCTTAGACTTCTCTTAATCCATAGTATTTCTCCATTGTGTTGAGTGGTTGTTTTTTTCTGTTTACTCACATTTTCAGCCTCAGTTCTTGGACTGGTACATGGGGCTAAAGCCAGTCCCCTCTGGCACTCCTGAATGGGTTAGATACACCTTGTTTGGTCTTGCCCCCTCTGTAGTCTTGATGCCACTGCCATTGCTGATCTGAGTGAAATGGTTGGTACCAATAGGCCCTACTCTCCTCCTCAGTCTCTGGATTCTTTTACTGTCCTAATATAAACCTAATTCCTGGTCGTCCACTGTGGGTTCTTCCCTCCACCAATTTCTCTCTTCTCTTTGCACTATCCCCAATAAGGAACTGGTTCCATTCTCTACCATGGCCCTGAAAGGCCCTGGTATGATGTTGGAGACCATATTTGTTTCAGATTTGCTGATTACCTCCCCTAACCTCTGTGTAGATGCTCAAGTTATGAATTAGCACTGTGCCTCATAGTACTCTGAGCAGTGTATAGACAAGCCCTGTCTCCAAGGACAGTAAGCCATTGGGTCTGATTTTGTCTGGGATCTGACAGGCCATAAGTTGCAGATCCTCATTTACTGTAGCTCATGTCAGCTCATGACACCCTTTGTTCAGAGTGTGGGCTAGTTTCCAGCTTGGTGATACCTTCCCTGTCACAGTTCCTCACCTTGCCTCCACTGATTTCTGAATTTACTTGATTTTCACTAGCTTCCATGGCTTAGGTCCTCTCCATACCTTCATCATTCTTTTTTTGTGAAATACATGTTTGAGCTCATTTCTGTTTCTTCTCAACTTTTTTTTAAATCATTGTTCTTTCCCTAGTCCCTTTCAAATATGTGCTATGATTTTTGTGGGAAAGCTGGGCTCCTATACAACTATTCATGTCGCCATTTTAATTGAAATTCCTCTCCAGAGTTAGATCCACCAAACCACATTGCCTCACACTTGCTCTATAATCAGAACATCTGGATTTGAATCATGGCTCAGCTTTTCCTTACCAGTTTAATGGAGGTAAACATGTCTGTGCCTCAATTTCCTCATTGTAAAATGTGAGATGAACTTGATGTTTTCTAAATCATATGGTCTCATTAAATGAAGAAATCCAAATAAATTTAAAATCAGTGTTGGAGAGGCCATTGAGAAAACAGCCACTGTAAGAAGCGATAGGGGCAATGTGTTCTTTCAGAAAGAGAATCTACAGATAGGCGCAAGATCTATAAAACTGGTAATGCCTCTGGCCTCAATAACCCCACTATTAGAAACATATGTCAAGCACCTGTGTAGGAAAATCACTCCACCAAAGCACATCACAATTCATCTAAGACTTTTGTGGCTCATAACACTCCCAAAGTGCCTTGGGAAGATGATTAAAATGTAATTGGGAAATATTTAACAAAATAAATAAAAAAATAAAACATAGCATTATATTTTAAAACTAAGTCTATATGTGGTCTACAGGGATCCTTATGCATGGATTGGTGGTCTAGTTATTCTGTTTGAGTTTGACACCACTAGAGAATTGCCTACAGGTCAAGACTGAGTAACTAAGACAGGGTCACACAGTAAGTGACAAAGATTTGAACCCAGATTTCCCTCAGTCCAAGTCCAGTACTCTATTCATTATGTTACACATCCCCATTTTATTGTGAATATATCCAACAAAACAAAACACTTAATAAAGGAAGAGAGAGAAAGAATGGAAGAAAAAGAGAAAGAAGAGCAGAGAGGGAGGAAGGGAGCAACAGAGGGACAGAGAGACACATGCAGAGGAAAATAATAAGTGAGGGAGAAGGAAAGCTTGCAAGAAGGGGAAGAAAAAGAAGGAAGAAGGTAAAGGAAGCAAGAAGAGAGAGAGGGAAGGAGAAGGAGACAGAGACTGACTTTTTTTTTCTAATTTGGCTCCTTATAAGAGCAAAAAAGTGGAATCAACCTAAATGTCCATTGGTTGACATAAGGCTAAATAGATTGTAATCCATATACCAACATATTATATCACCACAAAAAATGATAAATATCAAGGCCATATAGAACTACTAACAGTATTCACTCTAGAAAAAGCTCCCAGTTTACTTTCAATGTCTAGGAACTGATTATATTTTTTTTTTATGTTTAATCAACTTCACAATAAGAAGATAAGATAAACATGCAAACAGATACCAAGTCTGTGAGTGGATGTTACATAATTCACATGGTAACCTTTTTTCCATCCTTAATGTGGATGGGTACATTGACATTTATTTTACAAGGTTGTACCATTTGCATACAGCATTCCAAGTTCTATGGTTTCTACCTTACATGAGTTCATCTTTTCTGTGAGTAGGAATACTAGAAGAAATAAAATAACTTCGATGGAAAAGAGTGATTTGTGAAAATGTGGTTAAATATTTAGGATCAGAGCATCACAGATCCAGAGCTAGGTGACAAAGGGCAATAAAAAAGAATATTACATTTAGAGTCAAAGGACTTGGGTTCAAATATGACTGCTAATTATTACCTGTGTGACCTTGGGCAAGTCATATAACTTCTATGGACCTCATTTTCTTCATCATAAAATGAGGAGGCTAGAAAATCTGGCCTCCAAAGTCCCTCCTAGCCCTAGATTTATGATGTTGTCATCCAGGGTCACACAGCAAGTAAGATCAGAGGCAGGATTTAAACCTTAGTCTTCCTGACTTCAGTCTCATGCCATATACATTACTGCCTTTCTTTGTGTACTGTAACATATATAGCATTTGATTAAATGTAAACTCCTTGGGGGCAAGAACTGTTTCATTTATTTTTCCTTTTATACCCGATGCTCAGTATAGTACACAGTATGAATGCTTCACACATGAACACAGGAAGGAGTCTCACATGGTTATCCAATTCAAAGATTAAACCACTTTAACATTTTACCATAAAAATGATAGTTGACAAATTCGAGGTCATCTAAAGTGTAACTCCCAACATAATCAGTACAACTTTTTTGTAGGCCATAGCTAATTTACATGAAAAATGAATACCTTTCTTAACGGTCTCAAACAAGTCTGACCATATGAGATAAATAACGTGTGAAATCTAATGAGCTTCTTGTTAATTCTGCCTCTGCTTTTGCTTTGGCTCAAAGGGGCCATTATTTCTCATCCAAAGTTACTTTATCAATCAGCAGGATTGGCTGCACATCTCTATTGACTTCCATCCCCTTCCAAAGCTCATCTAAATGATAACATTACCTTGGATGAAATACCGTAACACAGACCCAAAGACAATGCTTTTGGAGGTGACCGTGCTCTTCAGTGCTCTCCAACAGGCAAGGAATAGGATCCAGAGCACTGAGGTATGTCAAAGCCCATTCTAGTTCCCCCTCTTATTTATTATCAATATCTTTACAACAGTCATTTCCAAACATATCCCTCTCCATCCTGCCCCCAGCGAGCATTCTTTGTAACAGAAATGAGAAAGGGAAGAGAAGAGGAAGTAATTTCGCAAAACCAATCAACATAGCAATTGTGTCTGAAAGTATATGCAATATTCCATACACACAATCCTCCACTTCTGCAAAGAGGGAAGGAAAGGACTTTTTTTTTCAATTCTTGAAGCTCATTCTTAAATGTTATTAAGTATCCACTGCTTCACTCTTTAAAAAAAAAAATAGTGTATAGCACAGAATCTGCTTCTTTCAAGGAAATTCCCCCAAAGGAAAAAAAATGGATTGCTGCAACGATGTCATAGGTAGAAAAAGACTGCGGAGTCATCCAGGTCTGCCTCTTGCTGATACAAGGTTGCTCTCTACAATACACCTTCTCTACCTTTTTTTGAGAGCAAAGTCCAAGAAAAGGTGTAATGTAGAAGCAATCTTGCAGACGTCAGGGGCTCCTGAATCCTTCTCCATCTATAGCATCTTTGATTGGGCAAACCAATGGGACCTAAGTTAGCCTGAAGAAGAGCAAAAGAAGAGTCAGAAGTCACTGCTAAGAGACAGTTCTAGGTTTCAAAGACGATAGGACCTTTAGGAGAAGAAAGGGCGAGAAATTAATCAAGAGGAATACAAGCTCTTCTATATATCACATCTTTCAAATACAACCACAGTTTGAGCTAAGAAATCTTCAACAGATAATAAGGCATTCCCTATCTTTTTCAAGGGCAGGTACAGTTGGAAACCTACTGCCTAATTTCAAGATTGAAAGCCAATTGAGTCAGGGCATTCGTCTTAAACTCATTATTGACCATAATTGTTGTCACCGATAGAGTGTTCTAAAGTTTACAAAGCACTTATGTAATTTCATTGGATCCTCACAACAAGCCTGTGAGGTAAGTACTGCAGTTATTGTCAACCCCATTTTACAGATCAGAAAACTGAGGCTCAGAGAGTTTGTGACTTGTTCATGATCACTTAGTAAGCATCATGCTTGAAACCAATATCTTTTCTCCTGGCTTAGGGCCAGCACTCTTTCCACTGTGCCTCTCAACAATCCATAACAACACATTATGCAGCATGACTACTTTGCTCATAAATATTTGAATCCACCAAAACTTGATGTGGAATTGTTGAATAACATATTTTTGTAACACTTTAAGGTGTACAACATACCTTCCTCACAATGCTGTGAGGTAGTTAGTATGCGCATTATTACCCCATTTTACAAATTGGGAAACAGAGGTCTTTTATCATATTCTTATAAGACAATAACTCCAGAGTCCAAAGGAAATTCAGAGGCCGTCTATTTCAACACTTTGGTTTCATTATGAGGAAAATGAATCCCAGAGACGTAATATGACTTGCCCAAGGTTTTACATAAAAGTCACAAGTTTGTAGATTTAGATTTGGAAGCAACTTTAGAGGTCATTAAGTTCAACATCCCCATTTTGTACATGAGCAAACTGAGGCACAGAAAATTTAAGTGATTTGTCCAAGGTCTTGTCTAAGTAGCAAAGTCATTTTTTCAATCCAGGTGGTCTGACTCAAATCCCAACCCTCTTCCTACTATACCATAATGAAAGAGAGTTAAATAGAATTAGGAACCACACAGGTAGTTGCTCACAATTAGGGTCACACTGTCACCTATATCAGGAAAGGACAATGGTTGTTTAGTTGTGTCTGACTCTTCGTGAACCCATGTCAGGTTTTCTTGTCAAAGATACTAGAGTGGTTTTTCATTTCCTTCTCTAGTTCATTTTACAGATGAGAAAACTGAGACAAAGAGGGTTCAGTGATTTGCCCAGGGTCACGCAGTTACTAAGTGTCTGAAGTCAGATTGGAATTAAGGAAGATGAGTCTTCCTGACTCTGTACTCAGTACTCTATCCACTGTACCACCTACCTGCCACTGAAGGGCAGTACAGAGATTCAAACTGAGGTTCTTTGATTCCATATCCGGGATACTTTCTAATAAAGCATGATGCTTTTCCTACCAGCCTTTATATGAAAGAGAAATGATTTAAATAATAACAACAACAAGAGATTTTCCCCATTAGGGGTTTATGTCTAGTAGTCGATTAATAAGTAACCACTGAATTTAATGCCAATGTCAGCATTTTTAACAAGATGAAATACAATAAATAAATAAATATTATTTCATACCACTTATTCCTTATAACTACATACATACATGGCTGATAATGAAGCTTCTTTATGGTATCTAATCTAAGTGTTGAGTTATTTATTATTCTACAGTAACAATAGATTGTCATCTACTCATGAACCACTCTTAGGAGGAAAAAAGTTCCATTTATTTTTTCCTCTTCTTGGGATTGCAGATTAAAATCACTTGAAGAGAGAAACTTTTGCATTTGGCTTTTATATCTGAATCTGTTTCGTGGGTGACTGTGAAAGTTCCTTAGCCTAAAGCTAATATTCTCCTGGTTCTATTTCATGGTCATGAATCATAAGATCACCAATTTGGAACTGATAGAGTGGCACCAAAAGACCTGGATTTAAAATAATGTTCTTTCATGAATTTAGTTGTGTTAATGCTGTCAATTCACTTTGACTCTCTGTGCCCCAGTTTCCTCATCTGTAAAACAAGAGAGTTGGACTCAATCATTTTAAGGTTCTTTCCATTTCAGAATCCATGATCCTATAATTCCATGATCTCTAAGTTCCATTCTAATCCTAAATCTATGATCTCAAAGCCCACTGCCACTGCTAAGATTTTATGAGTCTAAGAGGCTTTTATTCTGGGAACAATTTATCAACACAGAATAACATACATATTTAAAAGTAATAAGCTGATAGACTAAGCAGAGTAAAAATCAGGTCTCAAGTAACACTTGCATTTATAGAGCACTTTACTATTTTCATAACATTTTCCTTATTGCACCTCTGTAATACTGAGAGTGCTAGTATTTTAACTCCCATTTTAGAGATGAGTAAATGCAGCTCAGAAAGGTTAAGTCTTCACCCAGAAGAGAAATGGTGGTACTTGACCTGGAACCTACACCTTCTCATTCCAAGTACTGTTGTTTTTCCCTTATCCTATGAGATACTGAAAACAATGCCCATTTATTCACTCAAAGTTGTTCTTAAAACAATATTGCTGTTATTGTATACAATGTTCTCTATACAATAGTTCTGCTCATTTCTCACTTCATTATTTCATGCAAGTCTATCTATGTTTTTTCTAAGATCATTGAGTTCATCATTTCTTATAGCACAGTAGTACTCCATCACAATCATATACTACTACTTGAATACCCAAAGGACATATGAGGGAAGACACCATCTTCATCCAGAGAAAGAACTGATAAATAGAAGTATGTATACAATGATTTTATGTGTGTGTATATATACATATATGTATATATGCATATATATGCGTATTTGTATCTAATGGTAGCCACCTCTAGGGTAGGGTAGTGAGGGAGAAAAAACAAATTTACATGATAACTTTATTATATATTTAAAAGTAATAGCAAGTTATACATAATAGTTTATAATAATTTATATTATAATAGTTGCAGTTCTATGTGGAATCATCTTTTTCATTATACTATTTTATGGAAATGCTTTTTTATTCCATAATTAAAATTAAATAAATAAAAAAAATTTTAAAATGCCTATAGAGACTGTTTAATTCCTCTTATAAATATGTGTTTACAATTAAGTGAACAATATTACAAAACATAAAGATTATTTTCAAATGTAACAGGGATTGTGTTGAAGTCATATATGCTGAGCTCACATGTCTGAACTTCTGGAATTCATTCAACATGTAAATATGTAGTTTAGGAATACATGCCAGTACATTCAATTCAACATGCATTTATTAATGCTTACTATGTACATAATAATACGAAAGGCACTGGGAAAACAAAGACAAAAGGTGTAACTGTCCTTCCCTTCAAGTTTATTTTTTTATTTGGGAGAAAAAAATTATCCATCAAATCCATCAACACGTATTTATTAAGTTCCTTCTATGTACCAGGAACGGTTAACAAAGAAATGGAAAACCTATCAAAAGTGAAAACAAAATAATTTCTGTGAGTTGAAAGTTCTAACATTTTGTGGGGATCAGAAAATACCTTGCATAGGAGATTGTATTTTTAGTTAAGCCTTGAAAAAAAGCTATATATTGCAAGAGATAGAAGGGAGGAAGGAAAGCATTCCAATCAGAGAAAAAAGTGTCCTGATGAAGGTCTGAAGGAGAGTGGGTGACACATGAGGTGAGAAAAGGGTATAGATGTGAGGTTACATAGAAACAGAGGCAACATGTCTTTCCAATTGCCTTTTGAGATATGTTGCTATATGTCTGATACAATTAATAACTTAAGGAGACATGTCTATTCTTTTTTTTTAAAGTCCTTTTATAAAAGATGTAAAAAGATGTAATTGTGGCATAAAAACCTCAGCATTTTAATAAAACTGTTTTGTCATCTCCAGTATAGTCCTTAACCCAGCTAGAAAGGGGGAAGTGGGATAAAGACTTCACAGACTTTCATTGTTGTTAGAATTACATATTTCAGGGACTAACAACCGTATTTTAAAAACTCTAAGACATGTAAAAGATAAAGAAAGCAAAATGACAGTATTTACCATAATCCCAAGAGAATTTCAATCAGCGAAATTTTGTTTCATAGCAGCCCTTTTGCAAGTATTATATGATGGTAATGAATTCTTTTCTTCCCATAATGTGGTTTTACTCATTGGCATTTATGAAAGTAAAACTCCATTTAGGAAAGAGAAGAGCTGATCACACATCATATGAAACAAAGACATTACCCTACTGTACATTGTCAGATTCTCATCTTCAACTGAAGTGGGAGTTTCCTGAAGAAGGAAAAAAAATGCCCTCTCGTTCTCACTACAGCTGTGGGAAACGTCATTTCTTGCTCATTGGCTTATGGCTGGCTTACTTCCCTCTTCCAACAGAATCATATTAAATGATGTTGAGAGCAGCCTTGACAGGAGATTTAACGACTACGAAGTGAAGGAGAGTTTACCTTGATGACAATGTTATCCTTCAGAGGAAATTTCCCTAGTTGTTTTAACAGTTTTTTGACTAATAAAGCCAACTGCCATATTTTAATCATCTGGCCACGATTATGCATAATGATTTCTGATGAGTCCCAGGATTCTTGGATCTTAGATTTGGGGGGGATGGAACTTAAGACATCATCCAGTCCGGGGGGGGGGGGGGGGAACATGTGGCCTTGAGGCCACATGTGGCCCTCTAGATCCTCAAGTTCAGTCCTTTGACTGAATCCAAACTTCACAGAACAAATCCCCTTAATAACAGGATTTGATCTGTAAAACTTGGACTCAGTCAAAAGACCGCACCCGAGGACCTAGAAGGCCACATGTGGCCTCGGGGCCATAGGTTCCCCACCCCTCCTCTAATCCAACCCCCTCATTTCAGAGATGAAGAAACGGAGGACTGGAGAGATGAAGTGGTGTTCATATGCTGTATCACAAAGGTGGAAAAGGTCACAAAGCTACTAAAGGATAGAGTCTAGATTCAATCCAGTGTTCTGAGTCCAAATCCAGACTTCTTTTCCTTCTCCATCTATGCCAGTAGGAATTGGTTACAATGCTTAGCCAAATGCATCTTTACTTTGAATAATGACAAGACTTGTTTTCCTTATGCGTAGGTAAATATATATATATTTATGTATATGTGTGTATATACAATATATATTGAAACATAATATGCATGCATGTATATACATATATAGTAAATATGTGTATAAATAACATGAGTACATATGTATAGGTATATATATATATGTAAAATACAATATATGTATCCTTCAGTGAACAAGCATTTATTACATGCCAGACCCTGTACTAAGGTATCACATATACACATGTAGGTATATATACACACATACATATATAATATACACACATGTGTGCAGTACATGTGTGTATATATAATACATGCATCTATGTGTATATCTATATCTATACCTATTTATATAGAATATGTATCAGTCAGTGAATAAGCATTTATTAAGTGCTTACTATGCGTCAGACCCTGTACTAAGAGCTTGGGTGGGTGGGTGGGGGTGATATTTATATTTCTATAAACTCTAGGGGTCTTCGTGGCTAGAGAGCAAGCCTGAGAACAAGATCTTTTACATATTGACTTTGTACATGTTGTACAAAACTTTGTACATGTACATGACTTTTACATGTTGACTTTTAACTCTTGGGGGAGTCACTTAACCTCCCAGTGTCCTAAATTACAGAGCAATTGTTAATTTGCATTGCTAGGGCAAGTTTCCTCACTGATGAATTCTGTAGACTGGTGAAAACTATGACCCTGCCCCCAACCCAGCTACTACTACTATCTCACTATCTCCATAACCTGTCCCATATTGCTATATATCTATGTCATCTATTTCTACTTTTATAGCTAAATACATCTGTATCATGTATATCTGTAACCATATCTATATTATTTATATCTTTATTATCGGCCTTCTATATCTACATCATTTGTTTCTACATGTATATACATATCTATAGCTATATTATGTATATCTACATATCATCCGTCATCTATCTCTCTATATCATCTTTTTCTATATCCATATCCATATCTATTACTCTCTCTATATAAATCTATATCATCTATATCTATATCTGCTGTGGAAGATGAGGTTTCTGGATGAAAATCCTACATTGGCATAAAACAGGCATACGTTGTCTTAACATATATGAAAGATAGATACATAGACAGACAGACAGACAGATAACAGAAAACTCCCAGGTGAGGAAATTCATTCTACTAATGCAGGTTTCTTGATACCCAAGGCTATTTGTATCTCTCTCATCCAGTACTAAGTGGAAACTTAGCTACATTGCTTGCTTACATCATTGTTTCAGGATGAAAAGAGAAAGTTGTCTGAATGGCAGATCATCAAGGCCTTTTATTCAGGGATTCCTGCCATTCCAAAGCTCAGTTTTTCCCACCTCCATCTGCTATTCCAAGAGAATGAAGTCCCATTGTCTAGACTGGTAGAAGACCTTTGGAGAACCCTGTAGTTTTTCCTAGAGTCCTCTGCTTTCTAATCCCAATGAGAACATTATTTTTTCTTGTAGATGACCTTCTCTTAAAGAAGACCCAGACCACTATTTTAAATAGTCTAGTGAAAGGAGGAGAAATTCATTTAGACAGAGATAATGGACAGTATCCAGTATACAGACTGTCTATGGAATTGACTGCCAGAAGGCTTCATTTAGCTCAACCATTTAGAGAAATTTAGGAGAATTTAGTAATTTAGCATATGTGAATAAGTACAACATATGCGGCAGGACCAACTCAGAAGTCAAACCAAATGACTAGTCACATCTGTTATGCTGCAGGGCATCACCTGATTACCTTCATTAAGAAAGGTTAGAACACAAATGCCCTCACCCCTGCCTCCCTCACTTGCAGGAGGACTAAATTTCAAAAACTGGCTGGTGATCACGATTTTCCCTCAGCAAGGAGTGAATATGTAGCAAGCTTACAATAATCCTCCAGCTTGACAAAGAATCTCCTCATTCAGCTACGTAGTCTCAAGGTAGGAAATCCATCCACAAATAAAGGACACTTCTGATGTTTGTATACTATCGGCCTGCCTTCTGATGTTGGTTTATTATCATCATTATTAATACTATTATCATCACTATCATTATCATTATTATTAATCAGCTAACATTTACATAGCATTTTAAGATTTGCAAAGCATTTTACATATCTTATCTCATCTGACTTTCATAGCAACCCTGGGAGGTAGGTGTCATTATCCCCATTTTATAGAAGAAGAAACTGGACAGCTAGAGTTTAGGATCATAGATTTAGTCACAGGAGAACCTGAAGGTAACCTAGTTCAATCTCATCATTTTATGGAGCCTAGAATCCTAGAACTGTGACCTAGAACTGGAAGTCACTTCAGAAGCCATTTAGTCTAACCCTTTCATTTTGCAAATAAGAAAACTGAGGTCAGAGAGGGTAAGGGAATTGCCCAAGATTATGTGGGTAGTGCAGAGTTAATATGGAATTTGATCCTGTCCTTGGAATCAAAACCCATTATTTAGCCAACTTGCAAATTACATTAACAAAACTTCTCTCTGAATGACTGTGAGTGACTGACCACATGTAAAGACAGCAAGAGGTTGGATGGGAGGCAGTAGAAAAGGGAAATAGTAGCTTCCTTCCATCTCAAAACCAAAGACTTGTCCTATGTTTATTTCAGTAATACTCCTAAAAAAGCAGGGGGGGGGTCCTTATTTTCTTGAAGAGGACCATGACATCAGGAAGATGATGGCATGACTTGCAAATGAATTGGATTTGATTGAGAGAGGGTTGTGCAAGGTCACCAGCCTCACTTTTTCCTTCAGAGCCATCTGGGTCCAGTGGCAAGATGTAGATCAGGTTGATTAGAGACGGCCCTGCATGCAGTGAGAAACCTTGGCCTTTTTTAGTTAAGATCTTTCTGAGGTCTCACTTTGAGTGAGGTAAGGCCCATTCAGTGAATAGACTTCTTTAAGAAGTGAGTCAAGGGATGACCCCATTAATAATAATAATAATAATAATAATAATAAATCAAACTGGGAGGGGAAGACCCTCAGGGTTGCAGACCAAAAAAGAAACAGTTACTATTTACATTCATTCTGAGCTAGGAGGTAACCTTAAGTGGTGCTTGGGCAGGGACCTATTGTTGTCCAATCCATGAGAGCCAAAATGAACTGGGTTTAAGGCCTGGTCTTTAAGAAACAAATCTAGCCAGTACACCCAAGATAACTAGGTAGGTTTCAGTCTTCAAAATTTACCTTTCTTCAGGGAGAACACCCTCGGGCATCTGATCAAATCCCAGCTCTGACATAATCTGTTGCACCCAAGGGAAATTTCTTACCTACCCCTGGGCCTCAGTTTCCTCATTTGTAAAATGAGGGGGCTATTCTAGATCCTCTCTGAGGTCTCCTTCAACTCTAATCCAATTATCCTACAATACCTAAAGCTAGATACTTGTAAAAGAGCACACAACCAGCTTTCCTAATGAGAATCTCAGAATACTAGCTATTAACAACCTAGCAACTGGAATGATCAAAATAATAATGATTTTATTTCAGTTGTAGGCAGCGCCTCTCCCTTGAAAGATGTTTTATATGTAATAACCCATTTATCCTCCTAGCATCCAACTAAAACAGGAAACATTCCTTAATGTTGACTGACATCTTGGGGAGCCCATATTTCTTAATCAATAGTAATGGAGAGTAATTTTGCATTTACAGGAACATGTATATGCATATATCACTCATCTCATGAGTCTGAATACCACTGATGTCATCATCAGTCACCCAAGTTTCATTTGACCTTTAACAAGTCTCACCAGGATAATGTATTCCAGTGGCATCCATCCATTCGTGATGCTAATCAAAAGCAGTTGCTACACATGATGATATATTTTAAGCTGATGTTTTTTGTTTTTGTTTGGTTAACATTTATTTCCCCATTTTGGTATTCACATTTCTAAGAGTAATGCTACCAAGGCTTGCTCATACAGTCCACTTTTAATTATTCATGCTAATATAGAAGAGTGGTCAGGTACTTTAGAAAGCATTCATATTTCACTTTGAAATACGATTTTATGATTTCATTTAAATACTTTAGGAATTCACTTTAAAGTGAAATGAAGACATAATACTGCACGGTTAAAACCCAACTTCTGAGAATCCAGCAAGATGCCTTGCTTCTCTATCTTTACCCCTTCTCAAATCCTTACCCCCAAAACACTCACTCTTTCATGGGATCCTACTAGAAGGGACCATAGAGGCCATCTAGTTAAACCAATTCATTTTACAAATGAGGAAACTGAGGCCCAGGGAAGTGAAATAAATTGCTCAATATTATTTAGGTAGAGTCAGATGTGATTGAAATGTGGGTCTTCTAACTCAAGTGCTTTTGCTATTTCCATTGTACTATGATGAACACCTGGGAGCAAACACGAAAACATAGCTACTTAAATGACTAGTTGAAAAGTTAAACAAAATGAAGAGATTTTTAGTGGAGGTAGGAACCTGTATATGAACTCTCAGATTACTTCTGCTGACCAGAATGGGGATAGCATTAGGGTGCTGTCAGTAAAGTGAAAACAGTTATCAGAGCCCAGAGATTGCAGATCCAGACATAAGAATTAGCCTAATTTCACAAACTATGATGTTAAAAGTGTGTCTTTTACTTTTTTATTGGGGGAGGGGGGAGATGGTGGCCACACCTGATCTTTGATTTCAATAATTCTGGGGGTTGGGGAGGAGCAGAATTCCCCTTCCCAATACAGATCAATTAATAAATCAACAAATAGGTATTCCTTAAGTGTACCAGAATAGGATTTAAAAGCAAAATTTAAAAATAGCTCCCTGCCCTCAAAGAATTTACATTCTAAAACAAAACAACAACAAAAATTAAAAAAAAAACACATGAATATAAATAGGTAGTCAGTCAACAAACTAAGAAGTACTCATTTTGTGTTAGGGCACTATGCTAAGTAGAGATATAAAAAACAGCAAAAGAGAGTTCCTGTCCTCTAAGAGCTCACAATCTAATGGGAGAGACAATAAGCAAAGGAATATGCATGTACAAGCTATATGGAGGATCAACAGGAAATAATTAAAAGAGAGAAGACCCTAGAATTAAGAGAGATTGGGAAAGCCTTCCTGTAGAAGCTGGGATTTTAGCTGGAACTTGAAGAAAGCCAGGGAAGCCAGGAGGTGGAGATGAGGAAGCAGATCATTCCAGGCATGGTGGACATTTAGAGAAAATACATGGAGTCAAGAGATGGAGCGTTATGCTCTTCCTGAAACAGTAGAGAGGCCAGCGTCAATGGATTGAAGAGTACATGGGGAGGATGTGAGGCGTAAGGAGACTGGAAAGGGAGGCGGTCGAGCTAGGTTATGAAAGGTTTTAAATACCAAACAGACAAAGTCTCTTGGAAGGACATTTGAGGCAAGTTTTGAATGGAGCCTCGGATTCTAAGAGAAGGTGAGAAGAAAGAGGATTCCAGTGATATGGGATAGGCAGTATGAAGGCACAGAGATGGAAGATGTAGTTCCATGTGTGAGAACGGCTAGACTGTACTGTGTAATCAGGGGAGTAACGTGTAAAATGACTAGAAAAGTGGGAAAGGCTGAGCTTGTGAAGGGCTTTAAATGCCAAGATAAAGGACAATGTAATTCCGGAGGCAATAAGAAAACCACTGGAGTTTATTGAGTAGAAAGGTGAAAAGGTCAAAGCTATGCCTTTGGAAAATAACTTTTCATCTGTGCAGAGAATGAATTGGAGAGGAGAGAGACAAATAGGGAGACTGATTTATAAGCTATTGCAATAATCCAGGGAAGTGGTAATAAAACTCCACACTAGGGTGGTGGGTTTTTATGTGGAGAAAAGAGGTCACATGTGAGAAATGTTGAGATGGGACCTAACAAGATTCAGCAACTGATTGGATATGTGGGGTGAGTGAAAATAAGGAGGAAGAAACTGATACTGAGATTATGAACCCAAGTGATTTAGAGAAGTTAAGGTCTATAGCAATAGGGAAGCATGAATCAAAAGGCCAGGGCTGGAGTAGGAGGTGGAATGAATACCGTTTTTGAACCTAAAAGCACTTTGGATATAGGGCTTAGTCTCAGAGAATAGCCTGGGGAACTGAGAGGTGATATAACCTGCTTAGGGATCACAGATCCTTTGAAAAGTCAAAGATGGGACTTGAATTCAGGTCTTCCTGATTTGGTGGTGATCTCCCAATGTACATTATACCACAGTCTCTTCCCTAGGATTTTTAACTGAATTTCATTCCCGTCTGCCAGGAATGAATCACTTTCTAAATAAGGGTTAGAAGAATTTAGGGATTTTAAATTCATTTTAATCCTGTTACTGGATCCCCTGCCCTGCCACACCCATTTTCTTTGTTCCATCATTGTCTTGTTCCCAAAGGACCATTTATCCCTCTTCACAAGACCACATCCATGAACAAGGTCTGAGCTTCTGTCTGCTTGCTCTCTGACTAGTTTATAACTTTCTTAGGGGCATGGACAGCAATGAACTATGCCAGTCTAAAAGCCTCTTTCCTTGGCTGAAAACTATTATCGTCATTATTATTACTATTACTATTACTGACATTTATATAGCATTTTAAGGTCTGTAAAGCCCTTTGCATACGTTACCTTGTTTGATCTTCAAAACAACCCTGTAAGGCAGGTGCCATCATTATACCCATTTTACAAATGAGGAAACTGAGCCCGAGAGGAATTAAGTGAATTGCCCAAGATCACAAAACTAGGAAGCGGCTGAAGCATGATTCAAATTCACATCTCCCGGACTCCATTGCACCAACCTGCCTTTTTATTATTGTAATAACCTTGCTTTTAGTGAGCTTAATACATTACAAAGGATTCTCCCATTCATGTAGTAACAAGAACCTTTGTTGGGAGAAGTGTAATGATTTACTCCATCTTAGATACAAGGAAACTTCAGCAAGTAGAGGCAGAAGCATTGTACGTGATTCAAAAGAGGATCTCAGAAGAAAGGAAGCTTGTCTAATTTCCTCATCTTAGAGATGAGAAAACCTCCAGACCCATGGAGGTAAAGGCAGCTAAGCTATTCAGTGAATAGAATTTTAAGCCTGGAATAACAAAGACCTGAGTTTAAATATGCCTGCAGATACTTACTAGATGTGTGACCCTGGCCAGGTCACTTCACCTCTATTTCCTCAGTTTCCACAACTATAAAATGAGCATAATAATTGTACCTATCATCAGGTTGTTGTGAGTATCAAATGAGATAATATTTGTAAAGGGCTTAACATGGTGTCTGGCACATAATAGGTTCTTAATCAATGCATATTTCCATCCATCCTTGATAAGTTAATGCAAATAGTTAGGGCAGCTAGATGGTGAAGTGGATAGAGTCAGGAAGACTCATCTTTCTGATTTCAAATATAGCCTCAGACACTTACTAGCTATGTGACCCTGGGCAGGTCACTTAACCTTGTTTGCCTTAGTTTCCTCATCTGTAAAATGAGCTGGAAAAGGAAATGGTAAACTACTCCAGTATCTTTGCCAAGAAAACCCCAAATGAGGTCATGAAGAATCAGACAAGACTGAGAAAAACAATAACAACAGCAACATGTCTTCTTCTTCCACAATCCTTTCTGTCCATCCTTGAGGATAGCTCTTCTGGGATGAAAAGTAACAGCTACCACATTTGTACACAACATTTTTTAAAAGAAATAACGAAAAATGGGATAATCTACTATTTTTTTTATTTTATTCAGGTAATCCTAATAGATAAGACATCTAGAAGCCCCCAAATTATTTAAGCCTCATTGGCTTGCATAAGGTACCCTAAACATTCTTTCATTGAGATCAGCTGATTTTGTAGCTGCAAGAAAAATCATTTAATTTTCCTGCATCAGCCCTTTCCATCTGTATAGACTGTCTATTTATAAACCACACAGAAATTCTGCCAATATCAGAAAGCTTTTGTATAAGACATTTGAATAATGAAGCATCCAAGGTATGTGTTATAATGTATACTATTACTACTATTAATACTAATAATAATGACAATGATAATAATAGCTAACATTTATATAGTGCTTACTATGTTCCAGGCACCATACTAAGCACTTTACAATTATTATCTCATTAGATCTGTGCAAGAACCCTTGGAGGTAGGGGTTATTGATATCCTCATTTTTCAGATGAGAAAACTGAGGCAAACAGAAGTGAAATAACTTGCCATAGTCATACAGCTAAGGAAGTGTCTGAGGCTAAATGTGAACTCAGGTACCTCTTCCTGACTCCAGGTCCAATACTCCACCCAAAGCACCACCTAGCTGCCCAAGTTCTCATCACAGTTAAAATCTCTAAAATCCACAGCAGGAAATAAATAGTTGCTTTATGATCAACATAAAATAAGTAACCATGTGCATGTATAGTGCTTTAGGCAGCTAGGTGGCTCAGTGGATAGATTTCTGGGCCTAGGGTCAGGGACACCTGAGTTTCAGAAATTTACTGACTGTGTGACCCTAGGAAAGTCACTTAAGCTCTGTTTACCTTAATCAACTAGAGAAGAAAAGGGCAAACCACTCCAGTATCTACTCAAAAATGCCCTTGGACAGTATGGTCCATGGGGTCACAAAGAGCTGGATGAACAACAACAAACATATAGTTCTTTAAGATTTGCGAAGGACATTACATTTGATGTCAACAAAATAGTGAGATATCATTTTATATCTGCCACAAATTAAATTTGAAAATTTTTGAAGATTAAATTATTTCAGAGTCAGAGAATAACATTTTCCAAATGTCACAGACTAAGGTCTGAGTATGGAATTGCTTTTAAGAGTCAGTAAGTAAAATGGAAAATAACCAGGCAAGGATAGGGAGGGAAAAAACTGATCCCTGATTATTTCTACCTTACCCTCATCATTCTCAGCTGAATGATCAAAAGCAAAGTGCTACATGTATAATCTTTGTCATATTACTTGCCTTCTCAAGGAGCGGGGAGAAGAGGGAGAAAAGTAGAGAATTTGGAACTCAAAATTTTAAAAAAATGTGGAAAGTTTTTGTTTACATGTAACTGAGAAAAAAATAAAAATTAAATGTAAAAAAAAGAAAAACCAAAGTGCTAGCATAATAATTTTATGGGGGAAAGCACTCTCACTAGGCCCTCAAACTGAGCAGCAAATGATCTTTGATTTTTGGTTCTAGAAAGACGAATAATATGAATAATGGGAGGCCATGTCTACCCTGTAGACAAGTAAGAGACCTTAATTTCCATTCCTCCTGTCAAAGAAAGAAAACCTGCCATGAAGATAGACTGAGATGGGGCAGCTAGATGGCATAATGGATAGAGCACCTGCCCTGGATTCAGGAGGAACTGAGTTCAAATTTGGCCTCAGACACTTGACACTTACTAGCTGTGTGACCCTGGGCAAGTCACTTAACCCCATTGCCTTGCCAAAAAAAAAAAAAGATAGACTGAGATGTCAGACAAGGGGCCTGGCCACATGTAACCCTCACCATGCAGCCCAAATCACATTAAGCTGTAATGGGAAAATGTTAACAAAATAAATAAAAATACAATAAAATACAGAGAATGTTAATTTGTGATTTTCTATTGGCAATGTTTTGTTCCAATTTGAGTTTAGCAACAATGAAGAAGGGGATCAGGAACTCAATCCATCCATTCATAGTATGGTGGATAATTGGTATCATAAGATCGTCAATTGCGAGATGAAAGGGACCTTAGAGACCATCAAATGCAACCCCCTCATTTTTGAAATGAGGAAACTGAGGCGCTGTGGTTTGGTTTGATTTATTATAGCTAGTAAATGGTTTTGCTGGAGAGTCATAGAATGTTAACATTGCAAGGAGACTTTGAGATCATCTGATTCGACTCTTACCTTAAAGGGGAAAGCAAGGGAAGGAAATGAGCATTTATATTGAGCAGCTAGGTGGCACAGTGGAAGACTTATCTTTATGAGTTCAAATCAGGCCTCAGACACTTACTAGCTATGTGACCCTAGGCAAGTCTTTTCACACTGTTTGCCTCAGTTTCCTCATCTGTAAAATGAACAGAAGAAGAAAATATAAAATCACTCCATTATCTTTGCTAATAATTCCCCAAAAAGGGTCTCAAAGAGGTAGACGCTACTGAAACAACTGAACAAGAGGAGTACCAATTGCACTCTAGGCATTGTGCTACATTCTTTATAATCTCATTTGACTGCAGGTGTGGAAACTGAATCCCAGAGATCTTATATGAATTATTATAGCTGATTAATGGGTTTACTAGATATTCATAGAATGGTAAAACTGCATTGCCTTAGAAGGCTAGGTGGTGCAGCGGATAGAGCACTGGCGCTGGATTCAGGAGGACCTGAGTCCAAATCCGCCCTCAGACATATAACACTCACTAGCTGTGTGACCCTGGGCAAGTCACTTAACCCAATTGCCTAGCCAAAAAAAAAAAAAACCAAACCAAAAACAGAAACAAAAACAAGAATGCTAAAACCCAACCTTATCTTACAGATCAGGAAACTGAGGCCCAGAGAGTTTATAGCTAACAAATATAAGAAATGGCACTTTCACAAGAAGCCTTAAAGAGTCCAACACTGTAAGTTAACAGGATGAAGGAAATCACCAATAGCTCCTGATTGCTAGGCCACATTCTTTACATTCCTTTTTTCCTTTCCTTTTGACACATTGTACTGGACAAAGCGAGAAGTCCTTTGGGAAGAAACTTCTGAAATGTCTATGTACTTCTGTCATAACATGACTTAAGAACAAACAGAACTCAAGTTTGATTCATTCCCATATACCATTCACCACCTGGCAGCTGCCTATATACACATATATTGCGTTAACACTGGCTTTCTGAAATGCCTGCATCCCGGGCCACCCCCAGTCACTAGACTTTGGTAACTCTGGAGAAGAGAGAGAGATGCTGAGTACTGATCACGTCCATCCACTTCTTGTGCAAGTCAACACATCAACCTTGTGATGTCATTGGTGGCTTTGAGAAGGAAACAACAACAACAACTATAGTTACAATTTCTCTCTGTGACCTAGTACTGACTAGCAAAGCTTTATTGTTTATTCAATGAGAAAGTAACTTTTACTTAGAGGAGTTGATGTTGGGGTGGGAGGCTCTGGGGAGGAAAGGAAAAGAACCAGACCTAGGATTTCATTAGCGTAGGTAACTCCCAGGGAGGAAACTACTTCCACCAATGCAGATTACCATCTGCTCTTCAATTAATAATCTCGGGGAATGGTCTGGTGCACTGAAACATTAAGAGACTTGCCCCAGAATCAAAAAGCCAGCATGTGGCAGAGTTAGGAATTGAATCTAGGTCTTCCAGACAACAAGGCTAACTTTTTATTCACTATATATCACACAGTATCTCTATTCAGTTCTCTCTCTATTTTCCTTGTTACACATATATAGCTGGCTCGATGGATGGAGAAAGAGAGAGAGAGGGAGAGAGGGAGAAAAGGAGAGAGGGGGAGAGAGAGAGAGAGAGAGAGAGAGAGAGAGAGAGAGAAAGAGAACAGGAATGCTAATCAATAGATCAAATAAAATCTGACACTCTAGACAGTATTTCATACATTTGGTATATCCACCTCAAGCAAAGTTATTATTAGTTGTAGCAATGATAATAACAATAGTGACTTACATTAGACATAGGGGAAAGATTGTTAGATTTGGAATCAGAGAAGCCGAATTCACAACCAAGCCTCTTTGGGCTTCAGTTTCCTCATTTATAAAATGGGGTCATTGAACTAGATGACCAAATCCAGATTCTAGCTTCAGAGCTATAATCTCATGATCAATATATTGTTTTACAAAGTACTTTCTTCAAAACAACCTGGGAGAATAAATGGCGTAAGTAGTAATATTGCCAGAACTAAGATCCAAAGATGTTTTCAGTGACTCACCCAAGAAATAGCAAAGAACAGAATTTTGACATGGATACAGACCTTCTGACAATCATTTTAAGACTCTGTGATTATTGGCCGATATTAATAAATATTCTTTAAAAAATTCTGTGTTCATATGTATTTTACTAACATGAATTTTATGTATATATATATGTATAAATATATGTAAATACATGCCTTATGTGGAAGGATCATTGTTACACATACACAGAAATATGATTCTAATATATATACACATACATATACATATATATATACACACTTTATGTGGAAGGATCGTTATTACACACACACACACACCCCATGGGAGATGGTATGGTGGATAGAGTACTAACCTCAGAGTACAGAAGACCTAAGTTCAAATGTGGACTCAGATACTTACTTACTGTATATGACCCTGAGGAAGTCACTCTACCTCTGTCTGCCTCTTTTTCCTCAGCTGTAAAATGGGTATAATAAATGATCAAATGGCATATTTGTAAATATGCTTAGTACAATGCCTGGCACATAATAGATGTTTAATAAATGCTTGTTTCTTTCCTTCTTTTTATGTTTTGTTTTGTTTTGTTTTTGCTACCCTACACAAAAAAGAAATGGTATAAAATAAATTAAAACTAGAGGCAGAATATTCTAGGTAATGTAAATTTTTGCACTGCAGCAGCCACTGGGTGTCACTTAATCTCTTCTGGCCATATTCTTGAGCTGTAAAATGAAAAGATAAGGGACATGATCTCAAAGATCTCATCTGGCTCAAAATTATGTGATTCTAAAATGGTTCCCAGGAATTTTTACAACTCAATCTACTCACACCAGTCCATGGTATTCCTAGCAAAATAAAGTAAGCAAAAATAATTTTCCTGTGAAAGTCTCACAGACTCTTTAAAACCAAACTCTATCATTTAAATCTTTATTCAATTTTTTGTTTTAAATAGCACTCTTGGAACCTTTCAGGTGCCCCTTTGATCACTACATTCCAAATCTAATGTAGTCTGATATCATCGCCCCAAGACTGGACTGTGATGTTGTAATTATTGAGACAACACCTCCTGGCAAGAGATTTTTCATTCAAGATAGCACTGTGCACCAACACTCTCCCCTCTGGCATTTGCAAAAACTTCTGCCTGTTGTCAGTCAGTCAATCATCTAGAATTTATTAAGCACCTACTATGTGCCAGGCACTCTCCTAAGGACTAGAGATTTAGGAGACATCTGGTTCAGTTAACTTTGTTGCTTGGCAAGGATAAAATTATGATATGAGCTTGATTTAGCAGTGCAATTTATTCGACTGAAGGGCTACATATGTTGAATATTTTCTTCTCCCAACATAATATAAATTTCTATAAGATTTTTTACGATTCTCATGCTCCTAGCCTGGTACTTGTTCATTCATTAGCCTTGTTCCTTTCAGAGTTTTTATAACAGAAGTCAGTTTCTCATTAGGGTTTGGAGAGAGTTCCTGGAAAATCTGCATATTTGATTACACTCTAAGAGTTCATTGGGGATAGCAATAATTCATAACGATTAAGTTAGCCTTCCTTTATGTACAATGCAAAATTCAGTTACTGGAGCCTGCAACCTAATCATTCAACATTTACATTTGTCTTTAACTAGAGTTTATTTTCATCATAGAATGGAGAATTAACCTTTTCTGATATTTTCCTTCATATAGGATGTCACGATGATTCCCATATATACTACGCTTTCTTCAAATCTTCTGGCACAGTACTATATGTTCCAATGTTAGCAGAATTGACCTCAGATTATTCAGTTCTATTCTTACATCATAGTGTCTTCCTTGCCAAAGGCACCAGCTTTAGCTTCTTTTTTTTTCATTTGGAAGAGTCTAAAATCGATCAACAAGCATTTAGTAAGCGCCTACCATGTGCTAGACACTGTAATAAGCGTCAGTGATACAAATACAAAGAATGAAACAATCCCTTCTCTCAAGAAGTTTGCCAACAGAATTTCAGCTCCTTGAGGTCAGCAGCTATTTTTCATTTCGTTGGTGTACCACCCACACCAAGGCAGAATACTGCCTTTTATGTAGTTGGTTTCCTACCCAGTTCCTTACTTCTGGGTTTCAAAACCATGCCCCTCTTGCTATTCCATTCTAGAAATGTCCTCAGCATCTGAGACCTCCTCACCCTGGAACATCTAACCGCATTTGGCCTTTTCAACTTGGAATATCCCTTTGTAAAATATGTACCTTTCTCCCATTGGTGAGTACCTCACGGAGCCTCCATTTTATAAGCTAGCCTTCATTGCCTGTCCCTGCCCTGTTCCTGGCTTCTGGACTTCAAAACAATTCCTCCTTCATGCTTCCCGATTTAAGTTCTTTGGAGGTAGGGAACATCTTTCTTTTTGCTTGTGTTTGTAACTCTAGCACCTAGTAAAGTGCCTGGAATATAGTAAACACTTAATAAATGCTTGTTTCCTTACTTTCTAATAAATGACATATAGTAAATACTATATAAATATTAGCTATTATTCATTATTTGTAATAACAATAACAAATGCTTTTAGATTAGATTATTTCTTAAAGGTATCTTGAGAAGCTTCAGAAGAGAAATGTTTGGAACCAAGAGATCTGAATCCCAGTCCAAGCTTAGGGACCTTATGAACATCACCTCATTTTTCCAAACCTGTTTCCTCATCTATAAAATGGGGATATTAATTAATGGATGAAGCTAACAGGGTCATCGTGAAGACAATATGAGATGTGAGTAAAGTTCTATATGAACTATATTTTACAAATGTAAACTTACATTTAACATATGAATGTAAGAAAAATGTACCAGACACTCTGGCTAATCAATATTCTACTTGGACTAAGGTTCTCTCTTATGAAAAAAAAATCTTTTAATTAATGTCCATTAACAACACACACATACACTCATACACACACACCAACCCTAAAACAAAGATGTTTGTGAGTGATCCCCTGGCAATTTTGAATATTTGGAAGAATTGAGCCTTCAGAAACAAGCATATTTATATACCAAATCCATTTCTGCTTTCAATGGCTTGTAAAGTTCCCTCCCATGAAGGCTAGAGACAAAGCCTTCCTTCTACTTTTAGCAAAAATGCTGTTGCAAGACTGAGCTAAGGACAGGTTGCTTGTGATCTTTGGAGTTAATGTATTAGATTGAGTTTCTAAGTATGGAAACATGTTAATATTTGCAGATTTCTCTATCTCATCCAGGCTGGAAGTGCAGCAGCTACTCAGAGGCTGACCCTCTGCTGACAGTGCACGAGTTTTTATCTACTTCGTTCATGACCTGGATTAGTTTTTCCTTCCCTAGTCAACCTCCCTCCACTCTTTCTCCTCCATTGGTTATTCATATTGGTATTGGTAATGATAACCTATTTCCACTCAGAGCTCCCAAGCTCAAATAATCTACTACCTTAGCCTCCCCAGCAACAGGAATCACATGGATACACCATCATTTAATGTCATAAAAGGAATAAAAAGACCAATACCTTGCTATATTTATTTAACTAAAATACTTATTTCTGATTTTTATAAGCTTTAGTACAAAAAGAGTGAGCCTCTAAAATTTGTATATGTATCAGCTAAACATATAGCATCCCTTCCCAGAATCCTTCAATCTATTTTCCCTACTATATTTTGTCCTTAAGCTAGGCTTATCCGGATGCCTAAAGCGAGCCATCAGGTGCCGAGGTGCCACACACAACACCTGAGTGTGGCAGAACCTGATTAAAACGCAATTGAGAAATATTTAATAAAATTAATAAAAATATAATAAAACATCATTAATGTTAACAGGTTTTAAAAGTCAACATGTCAATGGTTTATTGGCCCCAGTTTCAATTTGAGTTTGATATCACTGCTGCAGAAGATTTGGAAACCATCCTCTTTCTACCTTGTATACCCTGGATTCTATATACCTGGGGGCAAGGTCTAAAAACCAAATAACCATATAGGTGATGGAGATGAAGATGAAGTTTAGAAACATGTAGACATATACACAAGCAGACACTGACACACATAGACATTCACACTGATACGTACACACGTGTACACCTACACATATACCAGCCCCACTTGCTCTAACCCCAGGGAAAGGGTAATATTTATACTTCATTGTATTGGAAAATCAAACATAAAATTTTATGGCTTTTAAAGATCCTTCTTAGCTTGGCTCGTTCCTTTCTTTCCATTCTTCTTATACTACCTGCTCTCTAGTGGTTCTCACACAAGACCATCCATATCCCAACTCCATGTATTTTTTATGGCTGTCCTCCATATTGTAATTCTCTCCCTACTCATCCCTTTATCCTGGCTTCCCTGAACTCCTTCAAGTCCCAGGTAAAATGCCACCTTCTGCAAGAATTCTTTATCAATAACCTATAATACTAGTGCCAACATTCTGAGATTATCTCTAATTTATCTTCTCTATTTGCATGTTCGCTCCACTATCATTTTTAGATTGTGACCTGCTTGAAAGCAGGGATTACTTTCATAACATCCCCATTGCTTGGCATAGCGCCTGGCACTAAGAGGCACCTAATAAGTACAGATTGACTAGAAGCAAAAAAACTAGAAAGTGAGGGACCCAATACAGAGAAACCACAGACCCTTTCAACAATAAAAGTAGCCTTACAGAAAACAAAAGGGATGCTAACAACTCAGGTGGCTTGTCTCAAAGTAGTAATAGTAATTACATCAGGATTCACAACCAAACCACCATATTTCTTTTTAATTCCTAATCCCACAAATTCTAGACTAATTTAATTAACACAGGATGGGAGGACAATTATTCACAGATAAAGGTGCCAATTGGCAGAGAAAAAATTAGATTGCCTTTTACTTAATTATTTTAAAAGTCCATGGCATCAAAAGTCATGTAACCAAAGTAATCAGTCTACAAGGCATGAATTAAAGCCAATTCCAATTCTTCAGAAAGCCTGGCAATATCAAAGGCTTTAATAGGTGAAGGTTTTTTTTTTTAAAGTGTTCCAAATTGTCATAATTTGGAACTCCTTATCCCAAACCTGTATCATATTAAAGGTCAAAGGAACTTGCAACTTGCAAATATCCAGAGGCAAAAGTCATATTACTGTTTCAGTCCACTGAATTCAGAAGATTTCAATTTATTCAATTGAAATGATACCATCAGAGGTAGAGCTGAAGCTCCTGTTTGATTTTCTTGATTTGTCTACGAGTGCTCCTTAGTAGCCCCTTCAGCCTCATTAGCATTGATAAGATTTCTACTCTTGAAATAACATGATAGAAAGGTAGCTTTTTTTACATTATTAATGCTTTACTATAAGACATTGGGGGCCAGTTCAACGAATGATGTAAAAGAAGCTAGAGTGTCTGAAGCATGGTGCGATAGATAAAGCACTGGATTTCAGATCAAGAGACATGGGTTCAAATCCACATTATTGCCACTTTTTATCTATGTGACCTTGGGCAAATCTTTCACCTCTTTGGGTATAATTTCCTCATCAAGGAAAACTAGTCACAAACATACAATTTTCTATTCTGAATAGAATATAAGACCTTTAAGATTAGGAAGTCTTTGTTTTGAATATACATCCCCAATGCCTTGCTTAGAGCTTAATTAATGCTTATTAAGTTGAATTAAATGGAAAAAAATATGTAAATGAATAAAATTTAAAATTTATTTATAATAACTATATTAACTTATAAATTAATAAATGAGGGCAGCAAGGTGGCATGGTGGATAAAGTGCTGGGCCTAGAGTCAGGAAGACTTATCTTCCTGAGTTCAAATTCAGTGTGACCCTGGGCAAGTCACTTGTCTCAGTTTTCTCATCTGTAAAATGAATTGCAGAAGAAAATGACAAACAACTCCAGTATTTCTGCCAAAAGAAAAAAAAAACACCAAAAGGGGTCACAAAGAGTTGCACACGACTAAAACAACTAAACAACAACAAAATGAACAAAAAGCATTTATTAAGATCTTCCTAGATGGCAAATGCTAGGTGGTGGGGTTACAAATACAAAAATTAAACAAACCCTGACTTCAAAGAACTTACATTCTAATGGAGAGGAGAACAACACATGTAGATATGTGAAGACTTGGGAAGGAAGCTTGCTTGGTCTGGGGAGTCACGGGGGTTATATTGGCCAGTAAGTCACCATCTCTTTCCATAGCAATAGCAACAAATTTGATTACTGCTCTCAGACAACAAGCAAGAGGCGAAGAGTTTGAGGAGGGTACCTTCAATGGCAGAGCAGATGGCAAGATGCTAATGTTTGGTAAGCCCTTGTGAATGGCAGGATAAAAATTTAAATGGGTGGGCATAAACTATTTATAGGAATACATCTCTTACTTATCTCTGCTCTGCCCTCTCTTTTCTTATCCTCTGCTCAAGGTTCCTACTCTCTCTCTCATCTTTTCCCTTCTTTTCTCAAGCACAGAACTGAGGTGGAATGAAGTATCATGAGGAATTCTTTCAACTTTTTCAGTTCACTCTTCAGCTATATGCATCACATAGTAATAGATTATCTAAAACTGAAGCAATCCTTAAATCACTATATTACAATCATAGGGTCATAAATATTGAGTTGGAAGGGACTGTAAACATTATTTACCTCAACTCTTTCCTTTCACAGATGAGGGACTCAAGTTTAGAAATCCAGGTCATACAGGTACCAAGTAGCATAAGGTAGAATGAACTCAGCCCCTCGATTCTCAAATTCAGCATGCTTTCCAGTGTTACTCCACCATCAAAAGAAAACTCTACTAAACAATAAAGCAAAGCAACAAACGCAAACCTAAATTACAAATGCAACTTTTATTTTTTCCTTATATCCTGTGTCCAGATCATTTAGAAAAGAGCCCATATCGTTAATCATTGTTCTTTGAAATCAGCGAAAACAGACAACTGCAAGTGCCTCTAAGTGACAGGGACCTCTCCTGACAGAGACAGCATTCAGGTCAAATGACTGCTTTGTATTCCATAAGGGTTTGTATTTAACACCAACCCAGACAAGCTTAAAGGAGAAAATTCAGTTAGGTGGAAATATGGAAATTATGAAGATAATTATCAGCAATGAATTTCTACAAGCAGACAGGAGGCACATGTGTACATTTAGTCTTGGTTTAAAAAAAATTGATTGTCTTGAATCTGTGCTGAATGAGCACATTTTTGTGCAATGCCTTCTACACATAGAAGCATTTGTGAAAATACAAATAAATGAGCAAATGTGCTGTTGGCAGCTATATCCATGGCTTAAAACGTTAATCAAGATAACAAATCAAAAGGGGCTGTTTATGGATCAGAATCTACATGCTGAAACATAGGCAAGTTGAACAAGGAGATTTTTGTACATCCTTTCAGGTCTAAGATTATCTGACCTATGATTTGCTCCTTTATTCCAGTGGAGTAAGGGTCAGGCGGCCCTTCTTGCCCTGGTCAACACCAGTACAAGCCCCTTTGATCCCATTTGCTCCAATGTTCTCCAGCATGTTGCCGCTAATATCATCCTCTTCTCCTCTCTTTGCTCTTTTGTCTCTCTCCATTTAATAATCCCTTCCCTAACACCTACAAATATGCTTGTCTTCTTATCCTTTAAAAAATACCTTTCAGTTGGTCCTACTGTCCCCACAAGTTATCGTTATCACATATCTATCTTCCCCTTCTCAGTTCAACTCCTTGAAGAAGTATCTATACTAGGTACTTCCACTTCCTCCCTCTCACCCTTTTCTTAACCCTCTGCAATCTGACTTCTGACCTCATCATTCAATTAAAACTGATCTCTCCAAAGTTATCGATTATTTCTTTTTTTTTATATTTTACTCATAAATTTATTTATTTTTAGTTTTCAACATTTACTTCCACAAGACTTTGAGTTCCAAATTTTCACCCCATCTCACCCCTCCCCCCACCCCAAGATGACATGCATTCTGAATACCCCTTCCCCTAGTCTGCTTTCCTTGCCACCTCTCCCCCCCTTCCCCTTCTATTTTCCTGTGGGGCAGGATAGATTTCTGTACCCCATTTCCTGTATTTCTTATTTCCCAGTTGCATGTGAAAACATTTTTTTGAAATATGTGTTTTTAAAACTTTGGGTTCCAAATTTTCTCCCTTCCTCCCTCCCCAACCACCCTCATTGAAAAGGCAAGCAACTCAGTATAGGCTATACATGTGCAGTTATGCAAAACACTTCCATAGTAGACATGCTGTGAAAAACTAACCTATTTCCCTTAATCCTATCCCGCCCCCCCATTTTCTATTCTTTCTTTTGACCCTGTCCCTCCTCAGAAGTATTTGCTTCTGATTACCCCCTTTCCCAATCCACCCTCCTCTCTATCATCCCCCTACCCTCTTGTCCCCTTCCCCTCCTATTTTCCTGTAGGGTAAGAGATTTCCATACCCAATTGAGTGTGTATGTTATTCCCTCCTAAAGTCAAATCCTGTGAGAATAAGATTCACTCATTCCCTCTCACCTCCCCCCCATTTCCCCTCCACTGTAAAAGGCTTTTCTTTTCTGTTTGTGCGTGAGATAATTTACCCCATTCTACCTTTCCTTTTCTCCTTCTCCTAGTATAATCCTCTCTCACCCCTTAACTTTATTCTCCAGATATGACCCCTTCACCTTCAACTCACCCAGTGCCCTCTATCTATCTATCTATCTATCTATCTATCTATCTATCTATCTATCTATCTAT
>NW_020954652.1:18226189-18311708 GCF_900497805.2 Vombatus ursinus
TATCTATCTATCTATCTATCTATCTATCTATCTATCTATCTATCTATACATATGTATAATTTTTTCCCTCCAACTACCCTAGTACTGACAAAGGTCTCATGAGTTACAAATATCATCTTTCCATGCAGGAATGTAAACAGTTCAACCTTAATAAATCTCTTATGATTTCTCTTTCCTGTTTACCTCTTCATGTTCCACTTGAGTCTTGTATTGGAAAGTCAAATTTTCTATGCGGCTCTGGTCTTTTCATCAAGAATGCCTGAAAGTCCTCTATTTCACTGAATGACCATTTTTTCCCCTGAAGAGTTATACTCAGTTTTGCTGGGTAGGTGATTCTTGGTTGTAATCCTATCTCCTTTGTTCTCTGGAATATATTATATTCCATGCCCTGCGGTCCCTTAATGTAGAAGCTGCTAAATCTTGTGTTATCCTGATTGTGTTTCCATAATACTTGAATTGTTTCTTTCTGGCTGCTTGTAATATTTTCTCCTTGACCTGGGAACTCTGGAATTTGGCTACAATATTCCTAGGAGTTTTTCTTTGGGGATCTCTTTCAGGAGGAAATCGGTGGATTCTTTCAATTTCTATTTTGCCCTCTGGTTCTAAAAACATCAGGGCAGTTTTCCTTGATAATTTCTTGAAAGATGATGTCTAGGCTCTTTTTTTAATCATGGCTTTCAGATAGTCCAATAATTTTTAAATTCTCTCTCCTGGATCTATTTTCCAGGTCAGTTGTTTTTCCAATGAGATATTTCACATTGTTTTCTAATTTTTCATTCTTTTGAATTTCTTTTACAGTGTCTTGATTTTTCACAAAATTACTACCTTCCAATTGCTCTATTCTAATTTTTAAGGAAGTATTTTCTTCAGTAATCTTTTGGACTTCCTTTTCCCTTTGTCCAATTTTGTTCTTTAGGGCATTCTTCTCTTCATTGGCTTTTTGGACCTCTTTTGCCACTTGGGTTGGGCTAAATTTTTTAAGGTGTTATTTTCTTCAGTATTTTTTTGGGTCTCCTTTAACTTGCTTTTCATGATTTTCTTGCATCACTCTCATTTCTCTTCCCAGTTTTTCCTCTGCTTCTCTTACTTGCTTCTCAAAATCCCTTTTGAGCTCTTCCAAGGCCTAGGACTGAT
The DNA here is from genome assembly GCF_900497805.2 of Vombatus ursinus. Taxonomy (NCBI): domain Eukaryota; kingdom Metazoa; phylum Chordata; class Mammalia; order Diprotodontia; family Vombatidae; genus Vombatus; species Vombatus ursinus. The sequence continues at coordinate 18,227,324 of NW_020954652.1, forward strand.
TCACATTTTTCTTGCAGGCTTTGGATGTAGGAGCTTTGACTTTGTTTTCTTCTTCTGGTTGTATATTTTGATCTTCTTTGTCATCAAAGTAAGATAATATAGTCTGACTCTTTTTGTGCTGCTTGCTCATGATCCCAACTAATTATTTGAGTTTTAAACTCTTTGTTAAGGTAAGAGTCTGTTTCCAATGTGGAGAATGTACTGTCCCAAGCTTCGGGGGTTTGTACAGCTGTTTTCAGAGATACTTCTAGGGACCTGAAAATTTTCGGTTCTTTCAAGGGACTATGATAAGGGGTGAGGTGTTTCCTCTCCACAGCCACAACAAGCTCCACCATGCCAGTGCTCCTCCTAGCCCCAGGACCACCCCTCAGAACTGTGACCCAGATCCAAGAACAGGCAAAGCAAGAGATTCCTGCCTCAGCACTGGCAAAGAGATCCTTGCAATCCCCCTCTGATCAGCCACTGGATTCCCCCTCAGTCTGTGGGCCAGCAGCTCAGGAGGCAGCTGCTGCCCTCGGGGTGGCTGAGACCTAGCTTCTTCTCTCACCACAGTCATAGACTTTTCCTACTGACCTTCTAAGTTGTCTTTGGCATTTGTGGGTTGAGAAGTCTGGAAACTGCCACAGCTGCCTGCGATTCAGTCCTCTGAGGCCTGCTCCAGGGTTGCTGCAGCCTGCATGCCCACACCAAACTGTGCTCCTCTCCCAGCCCAGCATGAGATACCTTTCCGATCAGCCATCCAGGTTGTCTTGGGCTGGAAATTAGTTTTACTCTGTTTTTTGTGGGTTCTGCTGCTTTAGAATTTGTTTAGAGCCATTTTTATAGGTATTTGGAGGGGTTTGGGGAAGATCTCAAGCAAGTCAGTGCTTTACCTCTGCTATCTTGGCTCCACCCTCCTCGATTATTTCTTAATTACCAAATCTAATAACCTTTTTTTTTTTTAATTTTTCCTCATCCTAAAGGATGAGAAGGGAAGGGAAGGGAAGGGAATTGGCCTTTCTGAAGTATGACACTTATTGACCATCCTTTCCTCCTCTAGCCCCCCTTTCCTCACTGGGTTATTTTGTCACTTTTTTTATGTTTCTCCTTCTGCCTCTTTGTCGATGTCTTTTCAGACTCCTTTACTAAATCTTCATCTATGTCATGCCTCCATATGTTGTTGTTGCCCAAGGTTACATCCTGGGCCCTCTTCTCTTCTCTCTCTCTATATACTCTCTGTTGACAATCTCATCAGATCCCATGGGTTCAATTATCATGTCTGGGCAGCTGATTACAAGTCCTGTATAAGCAGCCCTAGTATCTTTCTTGAGCTTCAATCCCATACTACCAACTGCTCATTCTACATTTCAAAATGGATGTTTGAAGAAAAAAAAAACTCTTACATGTCTCTCTACATACTTCCTAAATTTTATTTTGAGGAAATAACCACAAGCTTACAATCTTTTAGGTCTGCAACATCCATGTAAATTTTTTCCTCACAGACTCGTCCATCCCCTATATCTGTTATTCTTCTCTCCACTCTAAATATCACTATTCTCGTTTATACTCATATCATATTTGATCTGAGCTATTGCAATGGCATCCCATTTGGCACCCTGCCCAAAGTCTCTTCCTTCTCTGAACCATATTCCACTCAGCTGCCAAGGTGACAAAACACAAGACTAATGTCACAAATTTACTCAGTTAATTACTGTGGCTCCTTATTACCTTTAGGATCAAATAGAAACTCTTCTGTTTAGCATTTAAAGCTCTTTGTGACATGGCCCGATTCTGCCTTTCTAGACATTATGTATCACTGCTCTCCATCTACTCTGCAATCCAGCCAAACCTGCCTTTATGTTGTTCTTCAGATATGACATTCTAACTAGCACCTCATACATTTTATTGACTGTACTCAATGTCTATAAAATGGTCCCTCTTCACCTCTGTGTCTTGAAATCCCTGCTTTCACTTTAGACTCAGCTCAAGTGTGGCTTTTCATACAAGACCTTTCCACATCTACCCTCAGTTTCATTTTCCCCTTCTCAAGGGGTTGTGGACTGGGTTCCAAGAGCAACTGGCTTAGTGACAAACATGGTCATTCATACCATTTGGATGAGCAGAGAGTTAGCAACTATAATCCTTCTGGAATGGAATACTGCCAGGCTTCATCATCTGCCCTGTCACTGGGCCCTAAGGACCACCAGACATTATCATCTTCTCTCTTATAATACCCTCCTCACCCTTGGGCATTGCCTTTTGACCTGCTGATGCACACTAAGTACCATCAGGCCTTTCCATTTGCCCTGTCACTGTCCCTCCATTAGACAGTATCTCCCTCAATTAGATTGGAAGTTCTTTGATGGCAGGGATTATCTTAATTTTGTATTTGTATCCCCAGTACTACTCAGCAAAATCTTAGCACATGGCAAGTACACAATAAATGCTTTTCCATTCATTCATTTATTCATTTATTCCTCTCTCACCTCCTTGACACAATTATTCCCTCTACTGATCCACACTGCAACCCATCATGCTTTGTCCATCCTACACAGCTCTTTTTCTATGTCCTCCCAAATGATGATTGTGCCAAGTAGCTACAACCTGCTAGTGGCCTTCCTTAAATTATTCTGACTTAGGGAGTTTACAAATGTAGCATACCAGCTGTCTGATATTTCCCTTTGTTTTATATCTAACAACAACAGCAGCAGCATCAATAATAATTCACATTTTTATAGCTTTTTTACAATTTACAAAATGATACCTCATAAAATTCACATTAACTAAGTAGTATGAATTAAAAACAATTTAAGTGCTTACTAAAATGATCACCCTTATTTTTCTTATGAGGAAATTGAGGCTCAAAGAAATAAAGTAACCTATCCACTTGCCAGGTACAATGAGAACTCTGGATTTACTGTTTTAGGTTTATGACCAAAGCTCTTCCCACTCCATATGCTGCCCCTCAATTGTAATCAAACATTGCAAATTGGGCTCAAAGCTTTCCCCTAATGTATATTTATCAGCTGAAATTTCTTCATCCAACTTAATTTTTAAAAATTTTCTCTAAATTGATATAAAGAAACTTGTGATGGCTATAAGTCTGATCTTTGATTTTGTTTTTTAGAGGGAGTAGGAGGAGGGAGCAGCTTCTGCCCTCCATGCTTTCCCCTGGTGGTGAGCTGACAACATCCAATCTATGAGTCAAGTCCAGTGGAACCTTCTGTCTGCCCATAAAGGAGCAGACGGGGCTCTGCAGCTTGCTTCCATGCATGTATTTACATGATCCCTGGCACCTCCAAGACACCAATGAGCCAAGCACAATAGGTTCATTGGTTGCCGCTGGGTCACCAAAGCTGAGATGCCAGAATCTGATCCACAGTACTTGTTTGTTTATGTTGACAATATTTTCCATCTTTGTTGAAACCAGTCTATTTGTAACATGACCTATATTGCTCCAAATATATATATATGAAAATAAAACAGCTAAATAAATCATCTGAATATAACTTTGTAAAATCACATCATTAAAGAACACATTGCTTCCAACGCAGTTTGACAATGAGATCCAACTATGGTTGATGCCATCAAAAAACTATAGTTTACCAAATACATGCTTATGATTCTCTATTGGGCTTCTAAAAGGCAATTAATGAGGCAGTGAAACATAGTAAAAAAACAAAAAGCATACTGGCTCTGGAGTCAGGGGACCAAGTTCAAATCTTGATTTTAATGCTTATTATTTGTATGACCTTGGACAAATTGCATTCCAATATCTTTGTCAAGAAAACCCCAAATGGGGCCATGAAGAGTCAGACAACTGAAATGACTGAAGAATCTCTATGAGGCTGAGATGAAGAGTGTGGAAAGATACATGTGGAAAAATGTACATGTGGAAAGATAGCACGCATGGAGATGGGAGATAGAATTTTGTGTACAAGGAATAGCCAGCAGGTAGCAGGCAGTTAGAGAACAGTGTAGATGGAAGGGAGAGTTCATGAAGGAGGCTGATATGTAATAAGTCTGGAAAGCAGGCTGGAAACAGATTCTGCAGGACTTTAAAAGCCAACAGAGGAGTTTTGTATTTTGTCTGAGAGAGGAAAGGATGTCAATGGAACCTGATGAGCAGGGGAATAATTTTGTCACATCTGTGCTTTAGAAATATCACTCTGGTAGATTTCCAGGTTCCAGGACCAACAAGGTGGCAGGCTAGACATTTTCAGCAGTTCTCACTAAGCCTCAAAAAATGAGTAATTATGTACCAGATATAATTACAGTTGAAATCACATCAGCATGATGGTGTGGAAAGAATGATAAATTTGGAGACAGAGAACCTGGGTTTATATTCCAGCTCAGCTACTTTTTTTTTTTTTTGTGACCATGGGCAATGACCTCAGCTGTCTCATCCTCAGTTTCCTCATCTATAAAATTAAGGGGCTGGACTAGACAACCTCAAAAAACCCATTCTATCTCTAAATCTAGGATTCTATGAATGAAGATGAGTGTCTAAAATACAGTTCTTTTCTTTAAAAAGAAAAAAAAAACAGTAACATATTAGATGGTGGATAGAATGTGGGATTTGGAGTCAGGAAGACCTGATTTTGAATCATGCCTCAGACACTTACTAGTTGTGTAACCCTGGAGAAGTCATTTCACTTCTCTGTGCCTCAGTTCCTTCATCTGTAAAATGAGGATAATAATAGCACCTATCTCACAGGGTTATTGGGAAGATCAAATGAGTTAACATACATAAAGTGCTTTGTAAACCTTAAAAACATTCTATAAATTCTAGCTATTATGTTTATTAAAGAGACAGGTCTTTATCTTCCTTTACTTACTTTTCTGAATAATTACAAGTCAACATGGAAGTGAATGATAATCTCTCTTTTAAATATCATGGTGCTCAAGCAGATGCTGGGTGACCTTCATGCTAAGCAAAGGGAACAAATGCATCATATCTCAAATTAAAAATCAGCATTTCAAAATGCATATATATCACCCAAGAAAATGCCACCCAGAAATAACCATTAGGTTACATGATTAGATTATTAAATTATCTCTCACTCATAAAACAATAGAAAATATTTTCATTTGAATCTGTAAGTACAAGAGATATTTGGCAAAAAAAATCATTCTAGTTACCTAATGAGAATTCTGCACATCAGACAAAGTTATATATACAGATGTGCAACTGTACACACACACACACACACACACACACACACACACACACTTTGACTCCAAATGAAAAAGGAAGAACACAAATTATCAATATGGATATGCAATCAATGAGGCACTCATTTAAGTTGCAGACATTGCATTCTTGAAGGACCTGCTGAAAGTTGCTTTTAAGTCCAAAATATCCCAGAAAAGACTTAAAATAACAGGCTTTCATGACATGTTGACTTCCTCCACCATTAATTAAAGTAGAATTGAAGTCATCAGCTCTCTCCTCCTGGTTCCATCCCTTGCAAACTCTCTCAGTCACTACAGACCAAGTATGTCACTATTGGTACAATGAGACCCTGAGTTCTTGTATGATGGGATTCAAATTCCTACTGAGTTATATAAAAGAGATGCCTCCAAGGAGTAATAAAGGTGGGGGTGGAGAATAGAAGATAAAAATATTAAATAATTTCAATAAACATCTCCATTTAAATATTTAAAATGGCGTGCTATTAATGGAATGAATGTGATACCCAAAATAAGGACAGACCCCTTGATCGATCCATCTCCTAGACTTATTAGCTATGTGACCATGGACAGCTCACTTGGTATCTCTGAGCTTGTTTCCTCCTCTATTTGATGGGGACAATACACACACAGAACCCACTTTGTTGGATTTTTGTGAGACTCAGCCAGTGTATTTAAAGTATTTTCTAATCCTTAAAACAGTGAATAAATATTATTCATTACTTATCATCTCAGATTTCTCATCTTTCTTGATGAGGTTAAGTTAGAAATGGTCCTGAGACAAGTTCCTATCCTGCTATTATCCTTTTATATTTAAAATTCTATGGATTACTTCACTTGATAGTCAACAAGCATGTATTTATTGCTTACCATTTTCTAGGCATGGTGCTAAGTGCTAAGGGTACAAAGGAAACAAAAGATAAATGTAAATATTTGGAATAAAATAACTTCTTTCTAGTTGAATAAAGACAGTAGAATATAAGCTCATCATTAGTCAGCTCACTGAAAGCATCCTCTGTGTTCTCATATAACAGGACTGAGATCAACCTCATCCTTTTCTATGTGATTTTGATCTTCTCTGCTAGATCTCTATATTTTGAAAGCTTTTTGCTCCATGTAACTTGGATGTTATGAGTATTTGATATGATGACATCTATTAAACTTTAAAATTTCTTAAGTTTTCACTTATTATTTTTGTTACTATTATTCAGGGAAATTTGGTAAAAATAAAAAAAAATTTCCATTCCTCTAGTGACATGAATCTTTTTTATTTGTATCCTGTTACCTTCCCTGGCAGCTCAGTAAATTGTTAAGTCTAACAAAGGCTCAAATTTGACGGAGAAAAATCCTAGGCCTATAAAAAGGCCTATAAAAATGTCCCATGGCTGTCTGAACTGGCAACTGCAACCATTAGACCATCAGTAAAATCTCCTGACCTTTGTTCTTCCATTCAAGGTCAAAGTTAATTACACAGTGGTGACACCTATACCTACTGAGTACTCATCATGCCAAGGGTTGTTGATGGAATAAACCTACAAAGTAATAAATTAGTGAAAAGCAATATTCCAACCTCTTGTGGGAGCAAGGGCTAGTGATTCCATTTTAGAAAGGTAAAACTCTTCATTATAGGAATTCAGGAGGTTCTACGGAACAGCTCCAATGTAGCCCAACTGGGAGATATCAAAAACCTGAGGCTGAAAGCATCAACTTGGAGTGATAGTAACCAAAGCACTATAGTTCAAAATTGCTAGAAAAAAAATAAATGAAATAGACTAATTCTACTTGGCTTTTCATGAAGCCAACTTCATTATTTTAACCAATCTCGTGAAACCTCTGAGATCTATATTCTCATTTTTTCCCTAAGAACAAAAAGATTTCAATTAATGAGCCTTCAAATTCATCCTTCTAACAAAATCCTTTCCCTTCTCTCCAGCAGGTCCTCTTCTGATGACCAGCCAAGAAATAGTCTCCATCTAATTGTAAAGCACTTTGTATTCCTCTTAGGCACTTCACTTTGCATTACATTTATCGGTGCGCTAGATTGTAAGCTCCTTGATGGCAGGACCTACCTTACTTACCCCTGTATCTGCTCCAGCTGTATGGTTATGAGGTACTCATTTAACTTCTCAGTACTCCAACAAATCTCTCTAAGGTTGTAAAGTGCCCATCTGCATTCCTGGTGGGAGTGTACATAAAGAAGTTTCCCACACCAATGCCAACATATCCCCACATTTTTTTTTTTTTAGGCAACTGGGATTAAGTGACTTGCCCAGGGTCACACACAGCTAGTAAGTGTCAAGTGTTTGGTCTGAAGTCATATTTGAACTCAGGTCCTCCTGACTTCAGGGCCGGTGCTGTATCCACTGCGCCACCTAGCTGCCCCTTTGTCCCCATATTTTTAAAATGCTCTAGCACCTCACACAACACATGGCACACAGGAGACAATTAGTAATTATTTGTTGAATAAATGCAAGAGCATAGTTAATAAAAGAATATTTTGACACCCTTTTAAAATCACTTTCATCTCCAACTACATCTCTTCCTTTTTCCCTACCTTGAAGACCATTACTTCTATGAATAAAAAAAAAGGAGGAAAAAAAAGTCTCTCATCAAAACTAACCAATATATCAACCAAATCTGTTAAATAAGGGGTTGGTCTAGATAACTAATCGGCTCTCTTCCAGTTCTCTGTCCTGTAATCCCAAATGTTTTTCCCAAATTTCTTGAGGATTGAGAGACATTTCCTTCCCCTACTGATGCATCTGACTCAAATTGGGCCATTTTCAGGGTACGGTTAAAGAGCCAGCTGCACAACTTTGCAAGGGGAAAATGCCCCCCATTTCTTATTTTTAAATTCTTACATTTTTATTTCTACAATTTTATAAACATTTTAACTCACTGTTCACAAATGTTTAGTTGTATCCAGCAGCCAAATGGCAAGCTGCAAGATTGCTGAAGTTTAACCCATAGCTTGCCATGGAGATGTCTAGTTTATCACAAGGTATTTGCTTACCGACTTAGGTAAGCTGGACCTACAGCCACGTGCCTCCAGAGCTGCAGATGCTGCTGATAGGAGATGTGGATAACAGAGCCTGGGCCAAGGATCACTTTCTGTGTCAACAGGCTCCAAGAGCTAGTATTTAGGGCTGGCCTCTCTCTCTACCCATATGCTGCCTGGTACAGAGATTTTACACTAAGAAATAGCTGAAGCCTTTGGAGTTGTGAAAATACCCACAGGCAAAAGATACTTTGAGCAAAATCAAGCACATTGGCTCACCACTATTTCTAGTTCTGGGTGAGATTCTGGGACTGTAAGAGCAAGCCCAGGCTTCATGCAGGCACATGCTGCCAACCACCCATCTGAAACACAGGAAAGACTCTTCAGTCTCATTCTGGATAGGCTCAGTAGTGTCACAGCCATCCTCTCACTAAATCAGAAGAATCTGAACTCTGTACAAATATATGCAATCCTGATCTGTGCTTAATTTATCTATGGCCCTCAATAAGGATAAGGACACTCTCAAGTCCCTTCCAATACTGAGATTCTGTGACTGGGTACATATCGTGACTGAAGACTCTGCCTAATGCTTGTAGTAGGCAATAATAATAAATTCACTTAAAATTTACATAATTTTAAAAATTATTGATAGCTTCTGTTTTCACCTTTTTCAAATACATCCCTCTTTCTTCCCTACTCAGAATGCCATCCCTTGTAACAAAGAAGGAAAAAGAAAGAGAGGGAAAAAACAGTTCAGCAAACCTTAAACAACATATTAATCACGTCTGACAATATATGTGATGTCCCTCTTCCATAGGCTTCCAACTCTATAAAGAAAAGAAGGAGGTACATTTTTTCCCTCTTCTTCAGAGTTAAGCTTGGTGATTATATTTACAAAGTGTTCAGTTTAGATCATTAAAATAGTTTTGAGCTTAACAAAAATCAAATAAAATATGTATTTTTTATATGTGACAAAACAGAAAAAGAGGATAGTACAAAAAATTCCAATCTCTGTTATGTACAGCTTGCTTTTCTTTTTAAGGATATAGTAAAGATAATCAATATACAATAAGTTCAACCTGCAACCTGCAAGGCTGCACCACTTCATGCTTCTTCCTGGCCTTCTGTTCTCTTCTCTGTATTTACAATGTTCTGTCATGTTTTTTTTTAAATTAGAAAGTTATAGCTGTGCCAACCAACTGGCCAAAGAAACCCCCTTTTCTCTCCCCTCAGCAGCTGAAAATTTCCTTCCCTTGCACCCCTAACTATCCTAGAAATGGTGATCAGCTGGGGGCTCATCCCCATTCCTCATATTACTCATTTAGTGTCTTTTAGTAGGAATTATAGTGGTGAGATAAAGAGCAATGGAGACCTTATCCTACCACTTTTCCTCACTCACTTCTAGGTGAATATAGGGCAACAAGGGTAAAGATGAAGATAAAGAAGAGACAGAGGAGAATAGGAGATGCAATAGAACAGGAACATGGAACAGGGAACCTCTGCCATAAAAGGACTCTGGTCATAACTGGTCTATCACTTCCCCTTCCCCACTTCCAGCACATTGGACTAATAAGGTTCGATTCATGGCAGCCTGGGAGTTAGAATGAAGGAGGTAGCTAGTGAGGGGAAAGGGTCACAAATGAGTTGTTGAAGTGGTAGATCATGGGTTTCAAGTTGGGTAAGGAGGCAAGTAAAGCTCTAATGACTAACAGGATATGGGGCAGTTGAGGGAAGATAGTGGAGAGAACCCTAAAATAGGAGCCAGTAGATATGAGTTCTAGTTCAATCAATCAGCAAGCGTTTTTATTAATACTTGCTATGCAGGGATGTGTTGGTAAGTGTTTAACAACTGGCTTCCAGGAAAGAAAAAAAAAGAAGTATGCCTGACTGACATGCTTTTTAAGTTTAATCTGTATTATTAAAATTTAAATTTAATCTGCATTATTAAAATTTTCTTTATCACTTTAAGCCCAGGCAATCAAGAAAACAATAAACCAAGCTCAGATTTGCAGTATTTACCGATTTCCAAGGTGTAAAGGCTCACATGGAAAATTTGACAATGAATTCTTGAAAGGAGGCTTGAGCTGGCTCTAGCACATCTGTGCTCCTTTATGTGCTAAGTGCTCCCACTCTATTATTAATTTTGTGACCTTGGGCAAGGTTTAGCTCTTCTCTGTTCACTAGTTCTAAAGCTTGATGACTGGAGATAATAATGAGACTCAGGAGAGTGAGGGAGTAGGAGAGATGAAAAGAAAGGATCTTGTGATCAGGAACAGCAATTTCAGAGTTTAAGATGTTGGAAGCAAATGAGTTCTAAGAGACGAGTGTGCCAATGGGTAGCTGAACTGAAACTGAAGTAAATAACTCCATAGTTGAGGATTTTGAAAAACTGTGAGCCTAAGGTTTTAGAAGGATCATTCATATGCATACTGAAGTCACCACTAATAAAGACAGAAGATGAGGTGAAGAGAAAGCTAATGTACGAGTCAGTTACTCTACACATTCAAGATGGTAGAGAAGTGTGCCAAAGAGCTTCCACTGATGAGGGCAATGGGGCAAACTGGACAATTAACACACAATGATTCACACATCTTGTTTCTTAGTCCAGAGCCAGGGGTGGGGATCCTACGGCCCTCTAAGTCCTCAAGTGCAGCCCTTTGACTGAATCCACACTTCATAGAAGAAATCCCCTTTAATAAAAGGAGTCCCACTCCAGACTATAGTTTCATCAATAGAAAAAGTCCTGATGTGGAAACTCCTTCTACTTATGCAAATTAACAACTTGTCTATACTTTTATTGTCATGGAGGGTTGGGTGAAAGACTGAGAGGTTAAGTAATTTATTCTTAATCATATGCTTCATTGATATTAGGGGGATAATGTGAACCTAGGTCTTCTTGATTTCAGAGTCAGCCCTCTATACATTTTACCACACTGTCTTGCAAATAGTAGGTGATTGCTATACCAATGATTAATATAGGGATATTAGTGATTAATATGTGATGTTAACATTAATAATTTATATAATGATATTAATTGATACTTAATATATGTTTCTTGAATTAAGAGAATGTATGGTATGATATATATATAGCCAGGAAGATCTGGGTTCAAGTCCTATCTCTGATATACACTGGCTTTGTGATACTGGACCAGTTGTTCAACCTCTCAGGGCCCTAGGCAAGTCTCTACAAGAAAGGTGATGACCTATATAGTAATAGCAGGATCTCCTCACTCAGGAGTTCACTCTACCAGTAGCCAGAGTTCCTATTCGTTTCCTGTCCATTTTTTAAATCAAATTGAATCTAAAACATTATTTGGTGGGAAAATGTGCTCCAAGTTCCAAAATCTTGACTTAAAAGCCAACATTTGGAATACAAACTGTAAGAAAGTGGGTCACTGACTTAATGTGGACAAAACTATTTCAATTCCTTCTTTAGCTAAATGGGGATCTGTAGATCTATAGGTAAGATCTATAAGATCTTACTTGTTTTTCTCACAAGAGCAGGAAGTTAAGTTGATGCCTCATTTACCTGCCTATCAAATTAGGCATATTAACTGCTTAGACAATAAAAGATTTTACAGGTTTTTTAATCCAGAATTTCTCAAAAATGACTGAACTCTCCTCAAACATTATTATTAATGAAAGCAACATAACTGCCAGTTAACACAAACACACAAATTTATACACGCATACAAACATGTACACACATGTGCATGTGCACACATACACACATATATCCCACAAGTCTTTTCAGACTTCTGACAAAGTTCACACAGGGAGAGTAATATACATTGTAGAGAATAACACTAGCAGCTTGCCTCTATGTTGAAGAAAAACATTATTCTTGGGAAAACACTTTTATTTGAACATAAATAAGCTTCAGAATGAATCCAGAATTGATTCCAAGTAATTTAGGTTAGTGCCATTTTTATTTACCTGTGTTTAGGCTTAGATAAGATGCAGAAAGAAAAATGAGCCAGAGGAGGTGCAATGAATCCATCTTCTTCTGCCAGTTTTAATTGATAGTACAGAGATAAAAACAGCCTAATTATTTGAGCATCATCGATCATTACTGAATCAAAAAAATTAATAAGATATCCCCCTTGAATAACTTTTGCCCAAGCTTACTGACTTCAAAATTATGTAAAGCTAGTAAGGTACTAGGGTGCCAAGGGACTGCTAAATATAATTTCTGAGACAGAAAAAACAAACCTTAACCACAAGCCATTTCTTCAGGTCTATCCAACAGCTATTTCCCATTTTCTCATTATTCCTTGTTTTCACATCTTAGCAGCTGGGTTCCCACGTACCTCTCCTTTAATACCAAAGTTAGTAAAAAAAAAAACGTACTACAAAAGAAGACATTTCATTATAAGAGCTTTGTTTTTTCCCTCATGGGCACTATGCCTGATCCTTCTACTAAGTAGTCTCCCAATGATTGCCAAAAGCAGTGAATCCGTTAGCAAATAAAACCTTCTAACGGCAGAAAAATGAAATTTAAGAATACCCTGTCATTTCTAATCCCCAGTTACTTCTTGGGAGGATCCCTAACTACTTCTTTTGTGTAATCCCGTTCCCTTATTGGTATTTTCAGTCAATTCATTGGTAATCACACCTGAGTATACAGTTGAAGTTTGCAGTATTTTAAGTATCACTTGCCAATCCACCATTCTAACAACCAAAGGTAATGCGTTTCATAATAACTGGACACAGTATCAACAACATAAACCAATATTTCAGATACAATTCTAATTCTCTAAACAGCATTGATACAAACTATATAGGAGTATAAAGTTATGGGGGAAAAAGGTAAATTTCCCAAAAGAACTTCAACTCATTCAGATTCTCCCAGGAATGGTCTGGGAGTGCACCTTTACATTCACCAAGAAATATAGACAGGTCCCTCCAAGGTCAAGGCAAAGTTAAACATAATTCAGATCAGCAGGTCATTGGCATGAAGTCAACACGGAGAGAACACGATGAAATCTTTTGCCAAACCGTTAGCTAGACAAATTCAGCAGGCTTTAAGAATAAAATAGCCAAGGAGTAACGAAATTCAGACCCACAGTCACACTTGGCTCTCCCACAGAATTGCCTAATGTGACACATCACTTTATATAAATACATTATTGGATCTCATAAAGCACATTGATTCTCAGTTTACCACAGTCACTTAAATGGCACATAAACAGTTTCAAACACAGCTAATTTGATTAAAAAAACAATTCTTACCTTCTTCTGGTCTTCTAGCTTGTGACTTACTGGATTCTTCCCATGTCTGTTCATCTCTGAAGATAAATCCATCACATTCAGTCCCTGCCTTTCAAAATGGAATCTCTTCAGTAAAACAGCAAACTAATCCAAGATTCAGGGGCTACAAAAACACAGACATGCCACTTCTCCCATCACACGCCTCTTCTGAACTTCATCAACTCCAAGGAATGATTAAAAAATCCATGGATTGAACAGAAAAAGTAAATTTTGCAATTCACTCCTAGGGCCTTCCAAATCAGCATATCGTTTTTAAACGTTGAGTCTTCAAAAGAGAAATCCAGGAAAGATTTTAGCTTCAACTGCTATCTTTTTCTTCCACCACAAGTTTCCATTTTAAACACCCATCAAATAGTTCCAGTGAACCTGTTATTTAAAATACATATATAGCATAAGATTAATTTTAAGCTTTTTGAACTCTGCAATAAAATGTATTTCTTTCTCTTTCAAAAATTTTATACTAATGGTCCTTTTTTCTATCTCTGTTACTTCCCAGTGATTCAAACCTCCCCAACCCTTCTTGTAACAAGAAAATACAATCAAGCAAAACATATGAATACGTTGGCCATGTCTGACAGCAGGGTCCTTATTTTTACATCTATGGTCATAGATTCAGATTTAAAGCTAGAAGGGACTTTAGAGGTCACCCAATCCAACCTTGTCGTTTAATTTGTTTTCAGTTTGAAAGCATTTAAGCTCAATTTCCATCCAAGTCTTGCAATTCAAAACTCAAAAGCGGTTGCAGGGACAAATATATATTTGTGACATAAACGATGTATATGATGGACCAACAATAGGGTGTCATTGTTCTTTTCTTCAACAATGGCCCTATAGCCATTACATTTGATTAAGAGCCAACAAATGCAGAAGCTATATAAAGTATTAGGAACAGGAGTTTCCAAAACAATACAGGTGAGAAATTAAAGGTAGGAGATAGATAGAGATGTAGATATATAGATATATAGATATGAACACCCCCCCCCACACATATATATGCATGTGCACACACACACACACACATACATCTTAAATCAGGTGTCAATGTTTATAATAACCAGTGATAAAGTGGTTTACTCCTGGGCAATGTAGCAGAGTGGAAGAGTGCTTGCAAGATCCGGCAACCCGAGGACATGGGTTCCGTTTCCTGCTCGGCTGCTTAATATTTGGTAACTTTGTAAAAGTCAATTTTGTTCAGGTGTTTCAGTTGTGTCCAACTCTCTGTGACCCCATTTTGAATTTTCTTGGCAAAGATAGTGGAGTGGTTTGCCATTTCCTTTTCTAGTTACTTTTACTGAGGAGGAAACTGAGACAAACAGGGTTAAGTGACTTGCCCAGGGTCACACATCTAGTCCCTGGCCGGATTTGAACTCAGAAGGATGAGTATTCCAAGTATCCACCGTACCACCTAGCTGCCCACTAGATGATCTTAAGGTCTCTTCCAGTTCTAAATCTCAATCTAAATTCTAAATATAAATTTCTCAGCTCTAAATCTAATCTAAAATCTATTGTCTTGCTGCCTCCTGCACAAGGGCTCACTGCTTCCAGAAAATATTTAGAATGCATAAGTACCCTATGAGGGAGATCTGACTTAATAACCATTCATGTGAAAGAACATTAAGCGGTTTTAGGTGACTTTGACTTTAATGTGAATTAATAGCATGATGAAGCTGCCAAAAACCAATTCGGTATTAGGCTGCATTAGGAAAAGTGTCATGTTCAGTAGAAGGGCGGTAAGTAATCTCACTTTCTTTTTTACTGGTAAGACCATATCTGAAATATTGTGTTCATTTCTAAGCACAACATTTTAAGGTAGGAAATAAAAATAATGACAAATTAGAACACATGCAGAAGAAAGTGACCAAGGCATAGTGTCTTGAAATCATACCATGAGAGGACTATTATAAAGTCCAAGGGGGATTTAGAGAAGAAGAGACTTGTTCAAGGGGAAAGGATTTCAGGCCAGTACAAGGAAGGGCTCGTAGCATGGCCTTAAAATGGATTTATCTGCATTGGCTGAATGATCTCCTGTGAGAGACGTTGCAGGGATTTCTTCATGGGGCTAAAGATCATACTAGAAAAACTTGAATGATCCTTTCAATTATAAGATTCTATAACTAGGGCACTCATTAAATCATTACAAAATAAGGCAGCATGATATAGTGAGAAAGAGTATTTATTTTATATCATAGGACCTGGTTCTGAATCCAGGTTCAGCTACTTAGTACCTATGAGAAAATCATTTAACCTGAGTCCCACGTGTTACAGAATGATAAGGTAGAAACAGTCAGAAGTTCTGAGTTCATATCCCACTTCGCATCTTTACTACATGTGTGACCTCGGGCAAGTTCTTTAACCTCCTTCTGCCTCAGTTTCTTTATCTGTATAATGAGGGGGCTGGGCTAGATGGACTCAGAGATCCTTAGAGACCCATATTTAGTTACACATTCAAACATTTCAAACTCCTTCAATGCCTAACATCCCTCATCATACTTAAATTTAGCCTCTGTTTACCCAATAGCTGCAAAAGAGTTTGAACGTGTTTGTTATATTTGGCAACTAGGTAGGGTCTGACTAGGAATTAAAAAATTGAGTTCAAATCCTGCCCCATACACTTACTAGGTATATAATCCCAGTCAAGTCACTTCATATATAAGCCTCAGTATCCTCATCTGAAAAATGGGGGTAATAATAACTGCTTGTTCATAGAAAAGTAGCTAAAGCTAGAGGTAATTGCAGTGTTTAGAGCTTGCATTGCACCACCACCCTCTGCCCCAACATGCTGACTAGCAGGACCCAGACTTTGCATATGTTGCTAAATGTTGCTTGGACTGAAGAAAAAGTATGGCTACTAATTGGAGAAAGAATCGTATACTTAGCAGTGACAGTAAAGGTGAAAAGGAGCTTGTCTGTCTTGGCCTCTACTAACACATAGGGGGCGAGAGAAGGAAAAAAGAATAGTTCTGCAGATCTCAGACTTAGGGGAACTGATTTTTTGAAAAGTGTAATATTGTCTTACACCCCAGTCAAAGGGGAGTTCAAATGGCTAGCAGGAAAGCAGATTGGCCCAATGGGTGACTTTTAGTGTAGGATGCTCCCTAGGGAATCCAAAGACATCAAGACCTGACATTCAGAGTCCTGAACTGCTCTAGGCAAATGTGTTTTCCTATTCAAGTGCCTCCTTGCTAGGTTTCTGTAATTTTGTGCCAATCCCTTCCTAAGAATTCTGTGAACATTAATAAGAGAGTGTGACCTAGGCTTATGAGTGGCCACTTATGTTATGATTATTTTCACTTTGCATTCTGTGTTGTAAATGTTTCACAATTATGAACCGATGGTATAATTTTGGCTGATTTATTTAAAGAAGAAACATACCCAAGGGAACTCAGCAACTACATGTGCAAATAGAATTATAGCTTTCCCATACCAGGATTATCCCTAGAACTTTAAGAGTGAGTTGTAGCAGCATGTCTATCTCTCTGAACACCCTGACCTGCCATGCTGAGTGCAGGTTGTAGTAAGTCATCCCAGAGAGAGAAAAGAGTGCCAAGACACTCCCACGTAGTTTAGCCTTAGGGCAAACACTCGTATCTACACATCTGTGGACATTCAATAGCTTTTCCACCTACCCCCGACATTTGGAGTTCCCATACTTCTAAGCTGTATCCTTTACCACCGGCCCTTAGTATTGATTTTTTTCAACATCCCCATTTGTTCTCAGTAGGCTACCCCCATATCTTATTTATTTCCTTTCTCTTGGCTGTGACACAGGACTCAGTCATTCAATCATGCTGGGATAGATAATGTCAATTTCTTGAGCAAACAGATGGATCCAATCACAATTTTTTTTTCTTACCTGCTACTAAAAAATTGTATGCATGTATGTTATGTGCATATATGTACACACATATTGTTTCTTTTATTATTGCTTTTGAATAGGAGAAGCCCCAAAGCGATTTTCGCCAAAACATTTGAGTCAGCAAGTTCATGAACACATAGCTTAAAGGTTTGTTATCAATCTTGCTATATTCTACCTAGTCTTTCCCTTCTCACCCAAAATCTGTTCACTCGACTTAGAAGACTTTAATTTTGTTGACTCTTAAATACAGTCTCTGTTTCATATATTTGATCTTTTCTCATGTTCATTAGTCGTGTCTCAACTAGGTAGCTCCAAAATTCTTTTATCAAACACTACTTCCTATTATTTCATTTCTTCTTATGCCTTGCTCCACCTAAACCTACTTCTCTCTTCTCACCAGAACCTTCAACCTCTCAACCCCATTATATATTTTCCTCTAGGCCTTCACCCCTTGCTATACTCTCCTCCTCTCCCAATCTTAACCCCTTAGTGAAGTTCCTCCATACTCTATTACTACCCTCTCCCAGGCTCCCTTGTCCTATCACTGTTTATAGCTTGCCAAATTCAAAGCCTGGCATACTTCCATCATCTGTTTCCTTCTTTCTGAATCATGTGCTGTTGAATAGTGCTGGAAAATAATTCAGTACCACGCTGATGGTTAGAGTACAAATTTATGATACCTAATCTCAGTGGGGTCTTTACTGAAGCAAAGTGATCCTTCTGCTCCTAGTACTTAATTCTCCCTTCCAACAGAGACTGTCCAAACCATCTCTTCTTAAGCCCGCAATGGTTCCCCTCTCCCCAACCTCAATAGAGGCACTCACTATGAAGTTTCCTGGAAAAAAATCAAGTTTTCTCCATAAAGAACTCCCTCCCCTACCCTTCGTCATCTGACAACTCGCCCTTATCTCACAGTCCCTTGACTTCATCCCCCCCACCACCATTTCCTCCCATCTACCACTCTAATGAAGAGACCTTACAAAACTAACTCCTTTTCTTTCATATTTAATACCGTCCCTTTCTGCCTTCTCAATAAGATCACCATCATCACCCCTCCTCTATCACTAATCATCAATCTTCCCCAATCTACTAGTTCCTATCCTGTTGCCTATAAATATACTCAAGTCTCCCCAATCATTAAAAACCTCTCATTAGTACCAAGCATCTTTCAAAACTTATTCTATAGCTTGTTCCTTTCTCAATCAAACTACTTAAAAACCCCATCAATACTCAATGCTTCCACCTCCTCTCCTCACCCTCTTCTTAACTCAATCTGGGTCCTTATTACCAACCCAAACTACTCCCTCCAAAGTCACCCATGATCTTTTACTTGCCAAATCTAATGATGCTTCTCTGTCACCCTTCTTAGCCTCTCTGTAGCTTTTAACACCACTGACAACATTCTCCTCCTGGATACTCTCTCTTCTCTGAGAGAGAGATAGAGAAAGAGAATACTGGGGAAGAAGTAGAAGGAAGAGAGAATACTAGGTCATTTGTCAATACTCAGGCCTTGGAATAAATCATGGTAGATTCAATGGATATAGAACTTGTTCTCACATGTTAGACAAATTTATACATGCATACATAAATACATATATATGAGGATAGGAACTCCTAAATGAAGAGACTCCCTCTACCAATGTCAAGTTTTCATCTTCTCTGCAAATGATGGTCATAGACAGTTGCCTGAGGAGCTGATAGATTAACTGATTTGTCCAAGATCACATAACCAGTATGTATCAGAGGTAAGAATTTTCCCCAGGTCCCCTTTGTTTTAAGACTTGTTTTGTATACATCATATATATGTGTGCATACATATGAAAATATATAGTGCCTGAATGCATGTGCATCTATACATATATATTCATATACATGCACACACATATATGCAATGTACATACTAAAAATAACAACCACAGCAAACATGGAGTTTTTTTTTCCAAAATACTTGATGCTCAGTTGACATCAGGCAGAAATGTGATGATAATTTTATCATTTTTATAATTTATGATTTTATAATATTTAATTATAATTTTATAGATTAATACATGAATATAATCTATAATGATTCTATAATGATAATAATGTTATCAGCAATAATAGCTCACACTTTTAAGGGTATATTATAGTTTAAAATCATGTTGAATCTAACACCTCATTTGAGTTACATAATAGCCCCAATAAAGTGGTTGCACAAAGAAAGTTATCCCAATTTCTTAGTGAGAAAGCAGATTAAGGGATTTCTTCCAGTTCACAAAACTAGATAGTGGTGGTTCCAATGGAACCAAGACTGAAACCTAGATCTTCTAACTAACATACTGGAAAGTCTAGCATCCTCTCCTCTATTTTACAGCACTTTTGTGATTTTATTAAAGGTATTTACTATTCTCTTCCCCTCCTTCCTATGCTTTTCTCACAGGAATTTGGGTTTTAAATTCTGTTTAGGAAAATTCTTATTTTCTTAGCTTCATGGGAGTTCGCTATAAAAAGTGGCACAGGGGTTGCTGAGTGTTTGGGTCCCTGAAATTGGACTAATTTTCTTTTAAATCAACTCTTTTTCAAAAAAAAAGAAAAACTTTGGAAAATTCCAGTTCATTAACATCTTTAATTAGTTGGGTTCTAGTTAACCCACATTTATTTTTAGTACACTACAGAGTATCGTGAATGTCAGTCAAATATCAAATAGCCTGGAAAATAATCTCTACCTTAGTTCAATGAATGAATTTATAAAACTGAATCGGATTGCACTTGGGGAGATAAATCAATAAAAATTATGCTGCTTATAAGAAAGCAGTCTATAAAAAGAATAATGGCAATTAATCAAATGTCTTCTAAATTCTAAGAGAGAGAGTGCCAGAATGTGTGGAGAGATGTTTTGGGAGTTAGGAAGACCTGGGTTCAAATATTAATTCTGACTTATGTTGACTATGTCACCCTAGGCAACTTACTAAATCTCTCAGTCTCTTGGGAAATTCCCTATGCCCAAGAAAAATAGCAGAAAGGGTGCCAACCTGCATTAGTGAAGGGAGTTTCTTCTTGTGGGAGTTTCCTGGGCCAATGAAATTACAACTATATTCCTGCCTTTGTCCTTCTGTGTGTTAGGTACCGAGCACTAAAAGAAAAAATCACGTGGTCTCTACCCTCCATGAGATTCTATTCTATCAGGGAAACAATACATGGGCACAAAGTATAGGTTCAATCTGATTCTAAACCTAAATTAGTAAAGTATTGATGTTTTCATAGCAATGTTAAGAGGTAATTTCATTATAACTGAATTGATGGATTGTTGGGCACATAAAAAATTAATTTAAATAGCATAGTGATTCATTGAAATGCATAAACTTGCTAGTGTGACGTATGTATACTTTCATGAGATGCAAAATATTTATGAGACTATAAAGTATTTAGCAGAAGGAGAGATGATTTATGTACAATATGATGATTCTAAAAGGCTGTTCTTTCATATGAAGGTAATTGTAAATACGCTAAATTAATTCTCTGCCATATTTATTGAGTTTGTACTAAGATTTCATTCAGTAGTTATGTAATAAAGTGAGATCTCAGTCACTTTTTACATAAATATGATTGATGCTATGTTTCCATATTTTATCAAAATATTTTTCATATCTTTCAGATAGGCTTAGGGTCCAAAGTAGTAAGACGGGATTTAGAGTCAGAAGCCTTGGGCATAAAGTCACCAGCTTGTGTCCATGGGTATACCTTTGACATACCTTAGTGTCCATGAGTAAGCCATTTCACATTTGCAGCCCTTCAAAAGGGCTGCAAGTTAAAGCAGTAGATAGAGCACTGGGCCTGGAGTCAGGAAGACTCATATTCATGAGTTCACATCTGACCTCAGACATTTACTTAGCTGTGCGACCCTAAGTCACTTAACCCTGTTTGCCTCAGTTTCCTTATGAACTGGAGAAGGAATTGGTGAACCAATCCAGCATCTCTGCCAAGAAAACCCCAAATGGGGTCATGAGGAGTCAGACACAATTGAAACAATTGAACAATAACTACACAAGCCCTTTAAAGTTTATGGATCACCTTCCTCACAATCAGTCAGCAAGAATTAGTATTCCCCATTTTAAGGGAAAATAGAGATTTAGAGAGTTTATTTGTCCATAATATTTTCGGTTAAATGTTGGAAGTGGAATTGGAAACTAGAGGTTCTGACTTTATGTCCCGTGCTCTATCCATTGTGCCGTGGTGGCCATATCTGCCCTCAAAATGAGCAGGATTGCAATAAATGTCTCTGAGGTTTCTTCTAGCTTCCTAAATCCTATGAGTCTATGCACCTCTTGGGAAATGTTTTCATTAAGGCTGCATATATTGGTATATTTATTTGAAAAAACAAGCTATGACCCAAACCAAGTTGATAGAGGTTGCTAACAGACTACATGCTCTTTACTGTTCAATATGTAGAAACTCAGTGACAATATAATATCATCTTTCCCTTCCTTCCTGACCAGTTGATAAGTATTTAGCTTACTATGGAGTCAGGCACCAGTCTGTATTTTAATCGTGTCTATCCCTTTAATGTACACAACAACTATGTGTACTATAAGAAAATATGTGTTATAATTTAATGTATCAGTATCCCCCCAAAAACCTTTGAACTTCAGAGAGTCAAACACAAAAGAAACTAATTTATTTTTCAGTAGATCAAGAGTGACGGGACCCTTCAGAATGTTTTGAACAGGCTCACAGAATTTAAACTCATTACACTGATTTGTGTGAGCCTGTGTACACACACACACACAAGCACACACTAGTGTTTTATTTCATTAAAACAACAGGGAAGTCAAACTCACCCGTTTTGAAGACAAAAAGCATACCCTATAATTTGCCCAGGTTTTCCTGGATGTTCTCCTGCCCCCTTTTACAAATGAGGACACAAAGTTAATTCAGTTTCATTTCATATTTCCTGGGCTCAAAGACAGCTAATGAGAGCAAGAGATTAGATCATAATTAAGAGTCCCTCTGTCTCCAGATTGTTTCTTGGTAACCTGGGCACTCATCTGGGCTTCAGATACCATTAAAAACACCAAGAACACAATAGGGAGTTTTCTTTAGTAACATACTGCTTGGTCAAGATGGAATGCCATTTACTTTGACATTGGAATACAGGTTTAGAGCCAGAAGGGACCCTGGAGGCCATGTAATCCTCCCTTATTTCATAGATGAGGAAAGTTAAATCACTTGCCTAAGGCCACAAAAGGCAGCTAGGTAATGCAAGGGATAGAACACTGCACCTGGAGTCAGGAAGACTCATCTTCCTGAGTTCAAATGAAGCCTCAGACACTTACTAACTGTGTGACCCTGTGCAAGTCACTTAACCCTGTTGAACTCAGTTTCCTCATCTGTATAATGAGTTGGAGAAGGAAATGGCAAACCGCTCCAGTACCTTTGCCAAGAAAACCCCAAATGAGATCACAAAGAGTCAGACATGATTAAAAAAGACTGAACAACAACAAGGTCACAAAGGTGAAAAGGTAAGGGTTTGAACCCAGGCTCTCTGACTCTGGAGCAAATAGTCTTTTTAGTGTGCTAAGCTATCCTTGACCCTGGTTAAGTAAACTATTACATCAATTGGTTAAATGATTGGCATCCTGTGGGTATCTGAGGATAGGGGAGGTCTAGAACACCATGTTTCTCTTTATTTCCTAGGATCATACGATCGTAAGTGTAGAGCTCGAAGGCATCACAGAGGTCATTTTAAAGATGAAGAAACTGAGACAGAGGTTAAATGACTTGCCCAAGGTCACACAGGCAGGATTTGAACTCTGAATCAAATGAGTTATTTTTTAAAGTGTTTTGCGAATTTTAAGATGATGATGATGATAATGATGATGATGGTGATGGTGATGGTGATAGTGATGATTATGATGATGATGTCTTCCTGATTCCAGGCACTCCATCCACTTGGCCTCCTAACTGCCTATTATTGTCTAACTTAGTAATATGCACCTAAAGAATTTTATTATTGAAAAAAAAAAACCTTTTAAACCACAGAAAACTAGTCGATTCGTTTCAATCCACCAAGTATTGATTAAATACAATTGGGATGCTAGTTACTGGGTAAAATCCAAAGTTTAGCTAAGACATGTTTCCTTACTCAATCACGGACTTGAGTATTGGATATTACACATATTCAAATCATAATAACTCAGAATAACACATGGAGAAAATAATATGTTTCCATCACACTTTAGAGCCAACAAAGGGAAGGGAAAGGGACCAAACATTTATGAAGTACCCATTGTGTGCTAGGTACACACTAAGCACTTTACAAATATTATCTTATTTGATCCTCACAATAACTCTTTGAGGTAGGCACTGTTGTTATCCCCATTTTAGAGATAAGGAAAATGAAGCAAATGAAGGTTATGTAACTTGTCCAGAGTCATACAGCTATTAAGCATCTGAGGTAGGATTTGAACTGAGGTCTTCCTGGATCTAGGCCTAGAACTCTATCCAAAGTGCCACGTAGCTACCAAAGTATTTAGTCCTGTGAAGTCAGCAATGCAGCCCCATTTTACAGATGAAGAGCCTGGGACTCACACAGGTCGACTGATCAAAATTACACCCGTAGTAAGTATTCTAGCTGGTATCTGAACACATCTCCAGACACCAAGTCCAGGGCTCTATCACATTTTGCTCCTAAGAGCACACTCAACATTTCATACAGTTTAGAAATCCCATGCAGTCATTGTTAAAGCAAAAATGTGACTGCATAAATGTCAATGTTCATATTAAGCTATTTGAAAGCATTTCTAAGGTTAATAGTTATTTTGCTTTCTTGAAAGATTATTTGCCAAGCTAAGGCTTTCCTGATAGTAAGAAATAAATGATTACTTGACTTCCAAAAATAGATATTAACATGAGATGTCACACCCTATTTAGTAAGAAGAATCAATTGTGACACATAAGAGACACTGGCATAGGACTGGCCAGCATGATGTGCCCACTTCAAAGAAGATGCTGTACTCTATGAGCAGAGCAGAATTTCAGTAATTCAAAAGAAACATGAGTTGAACACATTTGGAGACATCTTCACTCCCAATGTTCATATGGATTATTTGTGTTCCGCCTGCAGAGAGCCTTCTGAGCTCATATTGATCTGATCAGCCACAGTTAGACACAATGTACTTTAACCCCAACATAGTGATGTCATTTTGGTGCTCTTCAAAAAGGAAGGACAACAGCCAGTAAGAAGGGTATAGTTTTATTAATGGGGAACCATTTCGCCTAATGTAAGGCAAGGAGAACAGAGCATAGGAGAAAATGGTATCATATTTGTATAATTCAATAAATATTTATTAAGCACCTACTATGTGCTAGGCATTCTGCTGGGGGATGATAGTTAGAAAGATGTTAGATTTCATCAACTTGTTTTGGTAGTTTTTTGTTTTTTGTTTTGTTTTTTGAATGAGATTTGGGCATGTTTAAAGACAGCAATGGAAGAACCAGTCAACAAAGAGAAAGTGAAGAATGGGTGGGGGGAGGGGAACAGTTTGTTGGAGAAGATGGGAAGTGATGGGATCTAGAGTGCATGTAGAAGAAATGGTGTTGGTGAGGAGAAGGAACATCTCACTGTCAGGAACTGGAGTAAATGAGGAGAAAGTGGAATATGCTGCTAAGGGGTTATGAGATAGAGGGAAGAGTGTACAGATGAAGGTGGAGATGGCCTCTATTTCTTCAGTTAAATATGAAGGAAGGTCTTCAGCTGAAGGGAGGGGGGAATGATGATATGGGATATTGGAAAGAGAAGAAAAGTCCTGGAAGAATATTGATGAGAATAGGATAGAGTTGCTGAAGTGAGGACTAGTTGAGGCTAGAAAACATATGTTTCTTTGATTGCTTCTCTCTCCCCAGATCCATTCAGTAGCATGAGAGTGGGCATGGAGAAAGCAGATAGTAGGAGTAATTATAGTATGGCAAGGTATATGTGTTTTGCTTGCGAACCCAAGTTGAACTGCATTCCTCTGCCTGCCCGGAGAGATAGACCTTTCCAAGCAACCATCCAGGTTGTCTTGGGCTGGAAATTTGTTTCACTCTTTTTGTGGGTTCTGTTGCTTTAGAATTTGTTCAAAGCCATTTTTATAGGTATTTAGAGGGGTTTGAGGGAGAGTTCAAGCAAGTCACTGCTTTTACTCCGTCATCTTGGCTCTGCCCCCAGAAGGTATGTGTGTTAAAAGGGAAAAGAAGTAAGAGTTTTGAATGCAGAAAACTGTGAGGCAAATTTGAACTGGCTAACTAATGGTTCAAACTTGGGAAAGGAGCAAAGGGAAGCTTTGCAGGTATAATGTTCTGAGAAAGTCATGAAGGGTAGAGGGATTAGAAACCATTATGAGATTGAGTAAGACCTAGCTAGCGCTCTTATAGCACTTCAAGGTTTGCAAAGATCTTTTACAAATATCATCTCATTTTAACCTCACAATAACCCTGGGAGGTATGTGCTATTATTATCCCCATTTGACAGATGAGGAAACTAAGGCAGACAGAGATTAAGTGACTTGCCCAGGGCTGCATAGCTAGGGAGAGTTTCAAATCATATTTGAACTCATGTCTTAGAAGGCTCAAGGCATGAGGAAAGATGAAATGTTTAGGAGGCTATGATCAGATCTAGGAATTTCAGTGCTCTTGATCAGAAGCAGAAGTGATCAGGGCTGTAGCCATTCCTAAGCATGGCTGATGTAAAATGGAAGACTAATTCTGGGACCCACGCAGAATGAAATGAGAGAAAGATTATTCTGCGTGAAGAACAGCAAGTAGACCAGTGACGAAACAAGTACGCGACTATATTACATGAAATTGAATAATGGGAAATTATAGAAAGACAGACCAGAGTCAGAGTTTTAAATATCACATTATGTTTTCTCCTAGAGGCTAAAGTACCTACTCCTCTATTCAGCATTTAAAGCTCTTCACAGTCTGGCTCCACCTACCTTCCCAGGCTTATTTACATTAGAGGCAAACCTGGTGAAAAGCTGGATAGGGTGCTGGACCTGCAGTCAGAAAGATTCAAGTTCAAACCCTGCCTCAGACATTTACTGGCGGTGTGACCCTGGACAAGACATTTAGCCTCTGTCTACCTCAGTTTCCTCATCTGCAAAATAGGAATGATAATAATGCCTACCTCCCAAGATTGTTGTGACAATCAAATGGAATAATATGTGTAAAGTGTTTAGCAAATCTTAGAGCCCTATATAAATACAAGCTATTATCCATATGGTCTATGTTCCAGCCATACTAGACTATTTGTTGTTCCTCACACACAACATTGCACTTCCCACATCCATCTCTTTGCATAGGCTATTATATATGCCTGGAATATTCTGTCATTTCTGTCTCTTAGAACTCCTACCTCTCTGGAATTCAGCATAAATGTTCATCTCCTTTGAGAGATCTCTCCTGATTCACCTATTTGTTGGTGACTTTCCCCAAATCACTGTATATTAAATTTATATATTTGGTATTTACTTATTTGTGAATGTGTTCTTTTCCCCTCTTTGAATATAAGCTCCTTGAGGACTGAGACTGCCTCATTTTTGTATGTGTATCCCCAAAGCTTAGTGCAGTGCTTATCACACAGGAGACACTTAATAAATGCTTGCTGATTGATTGCTCCAAATAAAAATCACATTTCTCTCTCACACTTACTTCTACCGATTTACCAATCCAAAGAAATATGAGATATTGATAAAAATCCTACAGTCCAAATATACTAGTAAAACTGACACAGATAAAAGATAAGCATAGAAAAATGAGTAAAGAACAATAACAAAGATTTCAAGAGAACTGTAAACTTTCAGCCACTATATGATAAAATGTTTAAAATCAGAAAGAGAAATTCAAATGACTACACCAAGGTATCCTCTCATATCCAGCAAACTAGTAAAGTTTATGAAAGATGCAAACATTCAATGTTTGAATGACTGTGGTAACGCAGACCTACATTAATATACTGTCAGTGGATCTGTGAACTAGTCCAACAATCATTCTGTCAGTAAGATGATGACGACAACAATGATGATGGCAGTGGCAAAGAAGATGAAGAAGGAGATGACAGAGAAGAGGAGGAGAAGAAAGAGGAGGAGGAGAAGGAGGAAGAAGAGGAGGAAAAGGAGAAGAAGGAGAAAAAAGATGGGGAGGAGAAGGGGGAGGAGGAGGAGGAGGAAGGGAAGAAGTGATGGAGAAAAAGAAGGAGGAAGAAGAGGAGAAGAAAGGAAAAGAAGAAACAGAAGGAGGAGGCAGAGGTCTATAATTTATGGATGTTGTAGAATATAATTCTGACAAAAGAAATAACACATATGAGAAATTCAGACAAACAAGATGTATATGAACTAATAAAGACTGAAGAAAGCAGAGTCAGGAAAACATACAATGTACACAATGTCTACAGCAATGTAAATAAAGGCAACTGCAAAAGATAATGGAATTCAAATAAAAGGCAATAACTATGGTGGTTCAAGAGGACATACCCTTAACAGAGAGGGGGGCAGACTACAGATAAGGAATACCACATACTCCTTCAGTTGTACTTATTTGCACTGAATGATTTTGATGAGTTTTTTATGTTTTGGTTTGGGGTTTTTTTGGGGGGGGATGTTTTTGTTTTTTGTATTTTTTTGTAAATCATAGAGTGCTGGTTCCTGTGTGTATGTGTGGATAGGGAGTAGGGAAAGGGAGATATCAGAAAGCTATTGTTGTTTAATATATAAAATGCTTCAACCAAACATTAAAAAAAAAAAGATTTGTAGTAAGAAAAAAAAGGAATGCATGAAAACCCTCTTCTACAAGTGATTTTAAAAACTAAGGTACTTGTCAACTTCATACTTTACCACCTGCTATACACGTGAAGAGTGAACAGAAAGGAACAGCAGGGAAAAGCATTCCACGCTTGAAAGCATAACATTTGCCCTGGCTCATTTTTTATAGCCTGGAAATGGTGCACTGTTTGCCTTTATCAAATAAATGGGCTTTGCAGTCCACATTTATAAGAAAGAAAGGAAAGAAAAACACGTATTTTTAGCAGGATGTTTGGACTTGATTAGCTCAAGATAAAAGGACACAATGAAGGTTGAATATTATTCTGAGCCAATAATTGTATGTAATGGAGATGAAGCAATAGAAAATGGTCATATTATTGGGTTCTAATGATAAGTAGGGGGAAAAATCCTTACATCTTTCAGCTAAATTTGTTTATTGCCTGAAAACCCAATATGGTCATTCAAGGCCGTGACAGGAAATTATAGTTTCCTGACTGACATCATTTCTATCTTCAATAAGAGTTCTGAAATGGAGTTTCTAATCTTTGAAGAGAAAAAAAATAGTTTAATATTTTCAGTGACTCAAGTTATAATCCAGTAATATGACACACATTACATGAATATGGTGATGAGGTATTCTTGCAGAGTATGCAATGCCTTATTATATCATTTTAATCAAACCTATTATTTTGTTGGGCTTATCTGTTTATTCTGTACAAGGACTGGTTATTTGAAGAATAAAGGCTCCAATAACAAGGGAGATTTGAAACATATGGTCATCATGTTTTATAGCAACAAATGGGAAATTCTACTATACAGTTTGAAAAGTATCCATGTTGAGGCTAGGAAAAAGGAAATACAGTGTTACTGGGCTCCATGCTGCCTTCTTTGAATAAAGAGTGGCATATAATGCCACTCTAGTTGAAGGGAAAGTTGTATACTACTTCTACAGTTGCTCTCTCTATTTTACCAGTGGTAAACAGGCCTGGATGACCTGGGGAATGATAGAATCAGTCTAGAATAGCATGATTATAAACCCTACTGATACTCAAACTCAAGGACTTAAAGGTTTCTTTTTTGCCCTTCCAACACAAGATTTGACCACGTTGTTCTCCTGCCCAAGAAACCCCAGTGGTTTCCATTTGCTTCTAAGATGAAATATAAACTCCCCTGTTTGGCTTTTGAAACTTTTCATAATCTAACCCCAATCTATCTTCCTGCTCTCATTAGATATCCCCGCCCCATCCAACAGTTCAAATCTTCCTATTTCACATTCCAATCTCTCAAGGTGACAATTCAATTCTCCACCACATAGATGAACTACTTTTATCAGGAAGTTCACCTCCATGTTAGGATATGGGGGAAAACTTCCATTATGCTGGGAACATTCATTAAAGATACAGATAATTTGTACTCTGGCCCCTATTACATGTAGTTCCAAAATATATTTATCATGTCATGAATTCAATAGGAGTAAAGAACAGAGATTTGTAGAATGGATTCCTGAAGGAAGAACGAGGGGATCCCTTATGAGCTGTAATCACTCAAAGGAGTTTAGTTGCATCATCTACATAATTAAGACAAAGTAAAAAGAGAACACCGATTATACAGATTACAACATGCATTTGGATGGAAAATCAAATTGCCCAGTGGTATGTACATATCCCAGGCTGATAGAACTGGAAGACTATAAATTAGGCCTGAATTTGAACAAAAGGAAGAAAGTAGAGCTGGCTTGACTTTAGGATATTACAAAACTTCTTTAAATGACACCAAGCTTCTAGTGAAAGCAAAGGCTTATCTTTTTAATACCAACATTTTACAGATGTATGTCAGTGAGACATAAACATTTCAAAAGAAACAAAAATGAATATCACACATGGGACAATGGTGAGTTTGAGCAGGTTACAATATGTAACCAATGACGAAATAAAGAAGAGGACAAAGAGGAGGAGGAGGAGGAGAAGAAGAAGAGATGTCATCAAGGAATTCTATAACAGGAAGAGAAGATGAGCTAATCACATAGTGAGGTCAAGAGATGACAGAGGACAACCAGAGTAGGCAAATAGGTAGTTCAGTGGATAGAGCTCTGGGCTTGGAGTAAGGAAGACCTGGGTTCAAATTCAACCTCACACACTTACTAATTGTGTGACTCTAAACAAGTCATACAACCTCTACCTCAGTTTCCTCAACTGTAAAATGAGCATATTATCACCTACTTCCTAGAGTAGAGGATCAAATAAGATAATATTTGTAAAGCATTTAGCACAGAGCCTAGCACATAGTAGGCACTTAAATTCTTTCCTTCCTTCCATTTTTCCTTCCTTCCTTCCTTCCCTGGTATTCTACTGAAGGTCAGGAAAAAGCAAGGAAGGTTTTTAGTATGATAGGAAGACCCTGTCTGCCAGACTTAAGGGTGGCCATAGATACAAGATACACAGGTGTGGATGAGGGCTTCTGATTTGATAGACCACAGGTCTATTTGAGTAGAGTATCCTGTATTAGGAATATACTGCCACAGAATTCATTTCTCAGGACCCCACACACTAGGGAGTTTTATAGCAATGTCACAGCTCAATTTGCTTGAACCATAGAGTATGGCTGCACACTGAAGGCTTTTAATTAAGGTTTGTTGACTCAGCAATTTCCTTTCTAGCCAGGCATAAAGTAAGACTATCCATGCCTGCATTCCAAGAAAAATGTTCCACTAAAGTTAACACACAACAAAAGTCTCTTTCAGGTTAATGTTTATGGTGTAATGGTATTTTAAACTTCAATGATCCAAGTATCCACTAGTAGGAAACCAAAGAAGGGGTATGAATGTTATATACAGAACTGGAAAAGCAGGGGACAAATTTGGTATATGTTACCTGAAGGAGGTTGGTTTCAGAATACTTAATTCCCTGCTTTATCAATTATATAAAAATCAAAATTCCCCATAACAGCCATTAGCATGCCCTGTTAAATCTGATCTGTCAGCTAACTCCCCATGGAAATCACCAGATATTTGTGGGGAATGGTGAGAAGGAATCCTAGCATTCTATTGGATTGTATGATGAGATTTAAGATAAAATGGAATTTAACATCACATTTCTGCTTTTCAACTGAAACTACCGCAAAATATTTACTTTATCATTTGAAGAACACTGAAATCCTAATTCAACATGACAAAATCAAAGCATTTAATAAACCTTGGCTCTTAAATCTTTATTATACCAAAGGAAGAGATATGTGCTGTCTCTGGAAAATTTTCTATCATACACAAAAGAAATCTACATAAGGAAGAAAACACCATCACCATATGGATGAAGAATACCTATTGTACACTCTGTGACTTGTAGCTAATTGAGTTAACCTACCGGTACATGTAGCTGGTACAGACACTGATATAGCACAGTGTCTGGCACATGGTAAGTGCTTAATAAATGTTCTCTCTCTCCTTCTCCCTTTCCTTCCTCCTATTACTGTCTCCTCCCTCTGTCAGGCAGATTTGTAATGTACTGGGCCCCAGAATGGAAGAAAAAGAAGAAAGTATCCCAGATTGTACGTTGCTTTCAATGACTTCCAACTGATACTGACACAAAATCCCATCTTTCGAACATCAATATCCTTCCAGCATGACATAGCACATAGAATGCCATACTTGGAGCCAGGAAGACTATTGTTGAAATCTCATCCCTGAAATACAGAAGTCACTTAATGCCCCTGATCCTCAGGCAGTTCTCTAATGCAATAAATTATAGATTGATTATCATCTGTGTCTCTATAAGGACAAGTTGTGTCTAATAAGGAAGTGAATGTAAAATCCATGGCCCATTTTGTCTTTGTATCTCCAGAGTATATTACTTATCGTTCAGTCGTTTCAGTCGTATCCAACTCTTCATGAACTCATTTGGGATTTCCTTTGCAAAGATACTGGAGTGATTTGTCATTTCCTTCTCCAATTCATTTTACAGATGAGGAAACAGGCAAACAGGTTGAAGTGACTTGCCCAAGGTCACACAGCTAGTAAGTTCCTGAGGCCAAATCCAACTCAGATCTTTCTGACTCCAGGCCTAGCACTCTATCCATTGTACAACCTAGCTGTCTCTGGAGCTTAGCACCGTGCCTGTCAGAATTCGGTGCTTAATAAATTCTTGTTGATTGGCTGATTGATGGAGATCAATCCTACACCAACAAAATCATAGGTCCCTGTCATTTTTTTTTGTATTAAATAGTATTTTATTTTTCCAACAATTACATATCAAGAACATTTTTAGCACTCATTTTTACAAGATTTTGAGTTTCAAAGTTTTATCTTTCCCTCCTTCCCCTCCCTTCTTTGGAAAAGGGTAGGCAGTTTCATATAGTTTATAAATATGTTTTCATGTAAAATATATTTCCATATTCATGATAGTTGTAGGAGAAGAAACAGATCAAAAGGGAAAAAATGAGAAAGACTAAAGTAAGTGAAAAAAAAATATGGCTTGATCTGCATTCAGAGTCCATCAGTTCTTTTTCTGTATATGGATAGTATTTTCCTAGTGAGTTCTTTGTACTTGTCTTGGATTATTGTGTTGCTGAGAAAAGCTGAGTCGTTCATCGTTGATCATCACACAATGTTTCTAATACTGTGTAGTGTTTTCCTGGTTCTTCTCATTTCACTTTGCTTCAGTTTGTACAAGTCTTTCCAGGTTTTTCTAAAATGTGACTATTCAAAATTTCTTATTGCACAATAGTATTCCATTATATTCATATGCCACAGCTTGTTCAGCCCCAATTGATAGGCATCCCCTCAATTTCCAATATTTTGCTACCACAAACAGGACTGCTATAAATATTTTTACACATTTAGGTCCTCTTCCCTTTTTTATGATCTCTTTGGGTATTGCTGGATCAAAGAGTATGCACAATTTGGTTGCCCCTTGGGCATAGCTACAAATTGCTCTCCAGAATGCTTGCAACTCCAACAACAATGCATTTGTATCCCAATTTTCCCACATCCTCTCCAATATTTATCATTTCCCTTTTTTGTCATATTAACCAATCTGATAGATATGAGGTGGTATCTCAGAGTTCTTGAATTTTCATTTCTCTAATCAAAAGTAATTTAGAGTACCTCTTCATATGCTTTTAGATAGCTTTGATTTCTTCATCTGAAATAAAATAAATAAATAAAATAAAGGAAATTAAATAAAAGAGCATAGTGAGGATGTATAGAAAGATATGGATAAGAACTGTATATAGGTTTAGAAGCCAAGATACATTGTGAATCGCACCAGTGCAGGGAGTGGTCACTGTAAGGAAACCACAGACTGAGTGAACTAAGGATGTGTAAAGTAATCAGAAAAACAGCATGCTCTTGGAACTAAGTCAGCTGGAAAGAGATGAGTCCAGAATGCTGCCAAGTTTATATCTGACTGTATCCCAGTCTCAAAGGCCTAGAGAAAAATCATAAAAAATAATAATAATAACCAACTCAAGGAATTTCACAAAACTATCTGGAATCCCAAATCTTGACCAGAGGTCCAGTCAATTATAAAAAGAAAAAGTCTAAATCCCTAGAAAAATTTGTTTTCATATATCAGCATAAATTTGAAATTTAAAGAAATAAGGACACTAATTTGAGTAGGTCACCTTTTTTCCTCATGCTCCATCCTCATCTATATATAATGTTGGGCAAGCCCCCTCTTGCAAACTCATGGGAAGCCACAGACAAGAGTCACACAGAATGTCCAGGCACGGATAGTTTATGCAACATAAATGGAAAGAGATTAGTCTGGCTATACACACTGGAAAAACAAAATGGATGAAAAATGCAATAGTATCCAGATGATGATATTTAACTGGATAGGTGACCCCATCCAGTTCAATCAATTAATCAATCAATCAGTAAATATATAGCATTCTGTTCTATAGCAGGCATTGTGCTAGGTACTGACGATACAAGATAAAATGAAAAAATGGCTTCTTTCCTTAAGGAACGTAGTCTAGACAGGGGAGATCAAATACACACATATAAGTATAAATGAAATAGATATAAGATAATTTTGATTATTGTGTCTATCTTGGACAGGCACTGTAGATGAATAACAAGCTCTACCAGAATTGATAAAGAGAAGGAAATTATGCAGAATTCCATTTATTTTTTTATTTTTTGAAATATGTGTTTTTAAAACTTTGGGTTCCATATTTTGTCCTTTCCTCCCTCCCCACCCACCCTCATTGATAAGGCAAGCAACTAAATATAGGTTATATATGTGCAGTTACGCAAAACACTTCCCTAGTAGACATGCTGTGAAAAACTAACTCTATTTCCCTTAATCCTATCCTGCCCATCCATCCATTCTATTCTTTCTTTTGACG
Organism: Vombatus ursinus; assembly: GCF_900497805.2. Taxonomy (NCBI): domain Eukaryota; kingdom Metazoa; phylum Chordata; class Mammalia; order Diprotodontia; family Vombatidae; genus Vombatus; species Vombatus ursinus. The sequence goes on from NW_020954652.1 coordinate 18,261,747, forward strand.
CTGTCTCTCCTCAGAAGTATTTGTTTCTGATTACTCCTTTTCCCAATCTGCCCTCCTCTCTATCATTCCATAGATTTCCACACCCAATTGAGTGTGCATGTTATTCTCTCCTTAAGTCAAATCCTATGAGAATAAGATTCACTCATTCCGTCTCACCTTCCCCCATTTCCCCTCTACTGTAAGAGCCTTTTCTTTTTTGTTGTTATTTTTTTCTGGGATAATTTACCCCATGCTACCTCTCCCTTGCTCCTTCTCCTAGTATATTCCTCTCTCACCCCTTAATTTTATTCTCCATATATGACCCCTTCATTTTCAACTCACCCTGTGCCCTCTATCTATCTATATCTATATATACGTACATATAATTTTTCCCCTCCAGCTACCCTAATACTGACAAAGGTCTCATGAGTTACAAATATCATCTTTCCATGCAGGAATGTAAACAGTTCAACCTTAATAAGTCTCTTATGAGTTTCTCTTTTCTGTTTCCCTTTTCATGTTCCACTTGAGTCTTGTATTTGAAAACCAAATTTTCTATTCAACTCTGGTCTTTTCATCATGAATGCTTGAAAGTCCTCTATTTCACTGAATGACCATTTTTTCCCCTGAAGAATTATACTCAGTTTTGCTGGGTAGGTGATTCTTGGTTGTAATCCTATCTCCTTTGTCCTCCGGAATATTATATTCCATGCCCTGCGGTCCCTTAATGTAGAAGCTGCTAAATCTTGTGTTATCCTGATTGTGTTTCCACAATACTTGAATTGTTTCTTTCTGGCTGCTTGTGATATTTTCTCCTTGACCTGGGAATTCTGGAATTTGGCTACAATATTCCTAGGAGTTTTCCTTTGGGGATCTCTTTCAGGAGGAGATCAGTGGATTCTTTCAATTTCTATTTTGCCTTATGGTTCTAAAATATCAGGACAGTTTTCCTTGATGATTTCTTGAAAGATGATGTCTAGGCTCTTTTTTGATCATGGCTTTCAGATAGTCCAATAATTTTTAAATTCTCTCTCCTGGATCTATTTTCCAGGTCAGTTATTTTTCCAATGAGATATTTCACATTGTTTTCTAATTTTTCATTCTTTCGGATTTGTTTTACAGTGTCTTGATTTCTCATAGTCACTAGCTTCCAATTGCTCTATTCTAATTTTTAAGGAAGTATTTTCTTCAGTAAGCTTTTGGACTTCCTTTTCCACTTGACCAATTTTGCTTTTTAGGGCATTCTTCTCCTCATTGGCTTTTTGGACCTCTTTTGCCATTTGGGTTAGCCTATTTTTTAAGGTGTTATTGTCTTCACTATTTTTTTGGGGTCTCCTTTAGCAAGGTGTTAACTTGCTTTTCATGATTTTCTTGCATCACTCTCAGTTTTTCCTCTACTTCTCTTACTTGCTTCTCAAAATCCCTTTTGAGCTCTTCCAAGGCCTGGGACTAATTCATATTTTTCTTGGAGGCTTTGGATGTAGGAGCTTTGGCTTTGTTGTCTTCTTCTGGTTGTATGTTTTGATCTTCTTTGTCACCAAAGTAAGATAATATAGTCTGACTCTTTTTGCACTGCTTACTCATGATCCCGGCCAATTACTTGAGTTTTAAACTCTTTGCTAAGGTAAAAGTCTGCTTCCAATGTGAAGAATGTACTGTCCCAAGCTTCAGGGGTTTGTACACCTGTTTTCAGAGTTACTTCTAGGAACCTGTAAATTTTCAGTTCTTCCAAGGTGGTGTGATAAGGGGAGAGGTGTTTCCTCTCCACAGTCACAACAAGCTCCACCATGCCAGCGGTCCTCCTCTTCCTAGGACCGCCGCTCAGAACTGTGACCCAGATCCAAGCACTGGTAAAGCATGAGATTCCTGCCTCAGCACTGGCAAAGAGATCCCTGCAATCCCCCTCTGATCAGCCACTCGATTTCTCCTCAGTCTGTGGGCTGGAAGCTCAGGAAAAAGCCGTGGCCCGGAGCCAAGCTCCAGACCTGCTGCTGAGACCTAGCTCCTCTCTCACCGCAGACTTTTCCCACTGCCCTTCTAAGTTGTCTTTGGCATTCGTGGGTTGAGAAGTCTGGAAACCTCCACAGCTGCCCGTGATTCAGTCGTCTGAGGCCTGCTCCAGGGTCGCTGTAGCCTGCGCACCCACACCAAACTGCGCTCCCCTCCCACACCGGCGCGATATACCTTTCTGATCAACCATTCAGGCTGTCTTTGGCTGGAAATTTATTTCACTCTGTCTTTTTGTGGGTTCTGCTGCCTTAGAATTTGTTTAGAGCCATTTTTTTAGGTATTTGGAGGGCTTTGGGAGAGAGCTCAAGACGGTCACTGCTTTCCCTCTGCCATCTTGGCTCCGCCCTCCAGAGTTCCATTTAGAAAACTACAAAGTGTTCAAAGATCCTGAATTCCTCACTTCTGAACAAGCTTTAACACCAATATTCTCCCAGTGATGCTATATGACCATGAACTAAGTAATAAGATTTTGTTATAATCAAAATCAGAAATCACCTAAACAGCAATGAAAAGATGTATGTTGGGTAGGCTAGACAATGTCTCTAGTGAAAACTTGTGAATAAGAAGTAGCATCTAAAAGATTATTGAGTATTAGTATTATTGGAAAATGAGGTGGGTAAGTCAAACATTGAGAATGTGAGATAATGGAAAGATAGCCTAAAAAAGACCCCTATCTGAGATGTAAAAGGAAGAAGAGGAGAATGTTCAGAGAGTAGGTTGAATTTTATATGGATGGTTTGTGGGAAAATGTAGACATGACTAGCAGGATGAGAAGGCATGTGGGTGTAGAAATCACACATCAAAGAGCCAAAATACCAAAAACCTAGAGAGATTAACTAATATGTTTAGGGTCACAAAACTTTTCAATGGCAAAGACTGGGAAATCCACTCTGACTTTGCAGTTCTTGGCTCATACTGTACAAATGAAATTTGACCACTGTTAAGCAATTGAAATTAGTTATGCTTAGTTTAATGCAGTGGAATAAACTCAAAATGGTACATCAATCACTTTGATACAAAAATGGTCATGATTGCCTCCTTACTTTGGTTTAAATAGAATCCATACTGAATATCATTATCACAGGATCTCTATTTAACAATTGTCTTATTTTTTGCTCATTTTCATCAATGAGTTAAATCACTTTCCTGATTGCATTCTGATCTAAGTCCTTTAATATCTTATTCTATTTCCTTTACTTATCCTTATTCACCACTTACATTACCATATAATGTCAAAAAAATTTGCTTACACATTTTATTGATTACATTTGAAAACAGGAAATTACAAAGAAATTGGGTTTGGAATGATTATTAAAGGCAATATGGCTTAATAGATAGAGAATTGGCCTTGGAGCCAGGAAGACCCAAGACTAGCCTCTGATGCATGTTAATTATGTGACCCCTGGTAAGCCTCTGAGCCTCTCATTGCTGTGGGGAATTCTCTGAGACTCAAAGTCACAAGGAAGGACAGAGCTGCGCTGCTAAAGATGACATTCCTCATCTGGAAGTTTCCTAAGAGATCAATGAGATCACAGGCCTAGTCCTTATCCTTCTCATAGTTAAGAAGATTTGAAACCAGTATGATGGAAATCATTGTGCCATTTCCCAGGATTATTGGACATGGTGTATTCAGATTCCATTTCTTTATCTTTCTGTCTCTATCCATCTTTCTATGTCTTTCTCTGACTTTTGCTCCTCTCCTCTCCTGCCTCTCCTTCTCCCTCTTTCCCCCCTTTCTCCTTTTCTTCCTCCCTTCCCTCCCCCGCCTCTGCTTTTGGGCAGTAGTTTTGGTTGGACACTAATGCTGTGATTGTTATGATGGATGAGGCCTCAGACATTTTTTTCCCTTGCTATTATCTTCTTCTGGCCAGTTTGAAAGGAAAACAATTCCCCCAGAGGGACAGAATTGAGTAAGTTGCTAAAGAGAAAAAGTAGGGAAAGACTGAGAAAGATGGCAATCAGAGAAAGGAGCAATTAGTCTTCCTCATAAGCACACTAACACCCCCCCCACACACATACCATTGCATTCTATGTGTGTGTGTGTGTGTGTGTGTGTACATATATATATACCACACACATTTACATATACACACACATATATATGCATATGTATATATACATATATACATACACACATGTATCAAAACATATATTTATATGTTATGTTGATGGTACATGTATTGATATATATTATATGTTTATGTATATCAATACATTCCTATATGTATACCTACACTCATATATACACATATACACACATTTACACACACACACACACACACACACATATGAAAAGAAGATAAGGTAATTTTGATAGGAATCTAGAAGCTGGGTGGTAGGTGCTAGAGAACCTTCTTGTGATTGTTACTGCTTCAGATGAGTCTTGAAGGATTCAAATGCAAATTGTAGCCTAGACAATAAGTGGCATTTATCTACTTGGTTTTTCCTTAATGGACAATCAGATTAAATAAATAAATTATAATAAATTAGTTAAAATAATTAACAAATTATAAAGTCTTTTGAGCAATTATATATCATGGTTCAATTCCATACTCTAATATAAAACGTATTTTGGTGCTACTCTAAGCCACTGAATATTATTCTCACTGGAGAAACGTTTTTTAAAAAAAGTGTTGGGGAAATAAGACTATAGAAACATGTGTACTTCATTTCCTTTATATGTGTATCTACGCACTTAATTCCTGCGAATGATTACAACAAAAATAATTTCACATGACATTATTTGAAAATAATATTAATAACTCATTTTTATTACATATTGCCGTGAGCTTTGAAAAGGACTTTTTATATCTCTCCCCTTCCCCCTATCCCTTGGATCCTCACAACAACCCTATGAGTAAGATGCTATTATTATCCCCATTTTACAGATGAGGAAACAGTAGATTAACTGAAGGGATCATGAAGTGATTTGTACCAGATTCCACAATTGGCACCACAATTGGTGTCTGAGGTGGGATTTGAATAAAGTCCTCCTGATTTCAATTTAGCATTCTATCCATTGTGCCAGACTGCCTCGAACTGCAGCATTAGTTTTGATGGCCTAGATAGGACAATCCCTTCCTCAATTTGTTGGAATATAGGATAGAGAAGCCCCCCCGGCCCCGAGTCTCAATAGAAATAATTACTTAGTAAATGTGCAATCACTACCTTCTCTATTAGTGTTCTTCCAAGATAAGCCAGAGTTTGATGGGGACAATTTCCCCTTATTTATTACTGCATTTATTTGCAAAGAATGGTTTTCCCCTTCAAAGTCAGCAGGACTTCACAGTATCCCACTTCAAACTACACAAAAGAAACAATATTTCATTTGCTACTTGTGATGTAGGGCAAAATTGTAATCCCTCTTCCTTACCCTAAAGACTTCTCTGCAATAACCCACTTCTATTCCATGAGTTGGAAAACCAGAACTACAATATAATTATTATTATAGCTTTGTATTATACTTCAATAAGTGCTTTATAAGAAGTATTTTGATTAACATAAAAATCTCCTAAGGCAAGTTAATATTATCTTCCATAGGAACTAAAATGTAGTAAGGGGGAAACACATACACACACACACACACACACACACACACACACACACACAAATAATGCTGTGGGAATAGAAGGGGCTGGCTAGCCATCCTTGCCCTGATTTTCACAAGATATGTGATTTAACCAGTTTGAGTCCTGGTTTTCTCATAAATAAAATGAAGGCATTGGATTCAATGACCTTTCTAGATGATAGTGATAGAAATAGTTTAACCAATCAATCACAATATTTATTAAACAACTGCTATATGCCAGGTACTGTACAGATAAACTGTTATACTGATATCGTTGCCCATTTCCAGATAATGACCTTAAGAATGTCCTCAAGGTCTTAAGTAACGTTAGGGGTTCCAGGCAATATGGCAGGCTAGTAAAGAAGAAATATTGTAAAGTGGGGCCTTTTCTAGTTCATCAAATCATACCATGGTATCACAGATCCAGCACTTTAAGGGCCCTTAGAGGTCATATTATCCAACTCCCCATTTTACAGATGGAAAGACTGAAGCCCATGGAAGGCAAGTAATTTGCACAAGGTCATCTGCCTAGGAATGATGTGGCAATGATGGGATTTAAATCCATTGCTCTATCCCTTGTAACAGGCTGCCAGAAGGTATCTATTCCAACCTTATTCTATGGCTTCTCACTTAACAAGACTTTGTGTGTTACACCTGTGATTTCACTGATCTAGCGACCACCAAAGAGGAACTACCCCCAAACCAGTACAAATCAGTATCATTTTCTTCAACTGAGAGTCTTAGAGTGCCTAGGACACCAAAGAGTTATGTGACGTGTCCAGGGTCACACTTGCAATGTGTCTAAGACTTAAGTGTCAGTCCTCCTGATTCTGAAGGCAGCTCTCGCCACTCTACCATGATACCTCTCTTAGATAAGCCATGTTTTTCTTTACGTTTTTCCTTCACAGAAAACTAGGTCAGGACATAGAGAGGAGCTCAAAATGACTGTTGAGGTCCTGATGATCCAAGAATTTGCTTCCAGAAAGTCACATATTCTACACATAACAATTCCAAAATACTTAGGATATTCCATTTTAAACACACTATTCCCATTAAGCAAATTGTTGTTGTTTAGTTGTTACAGTTGCGTCCTACTCTTTGTGACCCCATTTGGGGTTTTCTTGGTAAAAATGCTGGAGTGGTTTACCATTTCCTTTTCCAGCTCATTTTACAGATGAGGAAACTGAGGCAAACAGGGTTAAGTGACTTGCTCAGGGTCATACAGCCAGTAAGTGTCTGAGGCCAAATTTGAACTCAGGAAGATGAATCTTCCTGACTCCAAGTCTGGCATTGTATCCACTGTGCCACCTAGCTGCCTAAGAAAATTAATTAAATGATGCCAATTTTAGCAACAGCAACATTTTTTCATTTGATCCAGACCTACAGTATCATTAATATAGGGAATTCACGAGGGGTAAAGCCTCTCTACCAATATAGATCTGCCACTTTTCTACAACTCACAGTGGGATGGCAGGGCTTCTTAACCTTTTCTTAACCTGGACCCCCCAGCAGTCTGTCAAAGCCTATGGACACTTTCTCAGAATAAGGTTTTTAAGTGCATACAATAAAATACATGTGATTACAAAAGAAATCAATTGTGCTCAATTAAATGATCAAAATTTATTTTTTAAATAAAACTTCATGAATCCCAGTTTAAGAGCTCCTGTAAACTGCCGAGGGCTTCGAGAGGCTACTTGACTTGCTTAGGATAGCACAGCCCGCATGTTTCAGAGGGAGATTTGACCTTTGTTCTTGCTAACTCTAAGGACAGCTTCTATCAATGACCCAGGGTGCCTGTCTTTTAACAACATCAAAACAGAAAATTCCTGCATTCTCCAAACAGTGAAAGTGTCAAAAGAAAGACCAACATTTCTTTATTTGACTGGGAAAAAAAAAAGAACAACTGAATAATTTGTCAAAATACCACATTTTTCCTTATTTGGAAGAGAGTGTTAAATGCCATGAGCTGGAATGTTCCCCATACCTGGAATGTTCTCCCTTCTCTGTTGATTACTGACCTCCCTGACTTCCTGAAAAACCCAACTAAAATTCCACCTTCCACAAGAAGCTTTCTCCAACTCCTCTTAATTCTAGTGGCTTCTCTCTGTTAATTATTTCCTATTTAACCTGTATAGAGCTTACTTAGTATACATTTGTTTGCATATCGTCTCCCTCATTAGACTCTAAGCTCCTTGAGGACAGGTACTATCTTTTGCCTCTTTTTGTATCCCCTGAACTTAGCACAGTAGCTAGTACATAATAGGTGTTTTAATAAATGTTAATCAATCGATTTATTAGCTTCCTGCTAACCAGTTAGGAGTTGTGTTAGATAGAAGGACATCCTTAGAGTCAGGAAGAATTGGGTTTAAGCTTTGTTTCCAAAAGATATTGGCTTTGTGTCCTTAGATGAGTCGTTTGCCATCTTAGTACCCAAAGCAATTCATTGACTATTCATTTTACAGATGTGGAAACCTAGACTCATTGAGGTTAACTGGATTACCGGTCACACAGATAGCTAGCATTAGAGGTGATGCTTGAATCCAGAGCTTCTACTCTTCCCAAAGCAAAATAATGACATAATATACATGTTATTCAGTTTGGAGGGTAGAGAGGGCCTAAAAACTTCATCATATATAACACAGGTTTATAGCAAATGGAGTGTGAGAATATTTTTCTTCTTTTAAACAGAATAGAGGCAAATTGAGCACTTATAGATTTTCTCTATAAATTACCTCATCCATTTAACTGGGAGATTGTGTGTGTTTTATAGTGCGTAATTCTAATTGAGTAATGACTTGTCTTATAAAATAGAGCTTAGTTGGATGAATCCCTTAAGTTAAAAAGAAATTTAGAATGTATTGCTGAAGAAGGTCATTTGGTTCGTGACTTCCATATTAAAACTATTTTCTCCCTTCAATTATAATTTCCAAGTAGTGCTGATTTTGTGGCAGGGGATGGATTAAACATGTTTTCCACAGATGTTTAAGGAAAGATAAACATCTGGATTGTCTAAAAAAGTTTACAGTCTAGATAGACAATAAGGTTACTGGCATATTGGATGCTATTATTAGAGAATACTGCCATACAGGAATGCCAAGAAAAATTGAATAGAGGAATATAATTTTGGGACAGCCCTCTGGATGGGATTCTACTTTAATGTACAACATTCAAAAGGTTCATTATTTATGATTTTTATCATCTTCTTCCCTTTGGGAAGTGATTAGGGATGATAAAAAAAACATTGCCTCAAAAAGTAGGAATCAAAATTAATTGTAGGGGATATAAAAGAGGCTTAAATTGAGGTCTCTGACCTGCAAAATAAACACACCATAATTTTGGCAGAGAGGCATTAGCAGCTAGGAATGATCAGAAAAGACATTGTATAAGAAGAAATATTTGAGCTGAGTTTTGTGGGAAAACAGGATATTTAAGAGGGAGAGGTGAGCATAAAGCTCATGTCTATGTAAAGGCATGAAACAGGAAGACAGAAGTCCAGTGTGAGGAACAGTGAGAAGGTCTGTTTTGTTAGACTACAAATTACACAAGGAAAACAATATATAAGCTGGTAAAGCCAGGATGGAGCTAGGTTGTGCCTAACAGAGAGGTTTTTATTTGACCCTAGAGGTCATAGGAAGTCACTGTAATTTATTGAGTATAGTAAAAACATAACTAGACCTATGCTCTCAGGAAAACCAATATGGCTGCTATTTGGGGGATAGATTGGAGAGAGGAGATTTGAAGCAAGAAGACCAATTGGGAATCTAGTACAATGCTCAAAATTAGAGGTAATGAAGACCTGAATTTGGGTGGTAGCCATGTTAAAGGAAAGAATAGGTAGATATACCAGATATGATGAATATAGAGCTGATAAGATTTTACAACTGACTGGATATGTGTGAGAGAGTAAGGAGGTAAGGATGGCTCCAAAATTGTGACCTTTTGTGACAGAAGCATGGGTATGCACTGACAGATATGAGGAAGAGAAGCCAACATGTGGGGAAAGATACTTAATTCTGTTTTAGACATATAAAATTTGAGATGTTCATTAGATATTCTTTTTAAAATGTCTAATTATTGGTGAAGTGGATCTGGAATTCAGGAAAGATATTAAGAGTATACAGATGTGAGAGTTATCTACACAGAGATAATTGAACCCCTGGCAGCTAATGAAATAACAGAGAGGACATACAGAGAGAAATAAAATCTCAGGACTTAGGGTACAGCCACATTTAGGGAACAGTATATAGATGATGAGCAAAGAGGCAACAGTGTAGTAGGTAGGACAGTGAACTTGGAATCAGGAAAACCTGTGATCAAATACTGCCTCAGATACTTATTATCTGTGTAACGTTGGGCTAGTCAATTAACCTCTCTGGGATTTAATTTCCTTATCTGTAAAATAAGAGGTCTGGACTCAGTGACTTCTGGGGTCCCTTCTAGCTCTTAAATTATGTGATTCCTTAAAGGAGACAGAAAGGTAAGAAGACATCTGAGAGAGAAAAGTATTAGGAAAAATGAGAGAAGCAAGTAATCACAAGAGTTAGTGACTAGTGTTAATTACTACAGAGAAGCTGAAAAGGATTAGAATTGAAAAAAGGTCATTGGAATTGGCAATCATTGGGGCTATCCATTTCATCTTGCCTAGAATTAGGGTTCCACATAATTTTTGACCATGTCTGAATCATGATGCCAATGGTCTGGTCATCTTTTTCATTTTCCTTCCATTAGAACTTGTACTTTGTCCCAGGGGCAGTGGACTCTGGCTGGTGAGTTTTTTTACTTGCCTAGAACAAGGTCTCAATGCCTTTTCCCAGCCATTTCCATACATCTATCCTGCCCATTCTTGCTCCCCCTTCATGTAAGGTCTTCCCCCATAAGAATGTAAATGTCTTGAGGACTGAGACTATTTTGCTTACGTTTGGATCCCCTGTGCTTAGCATAGTGCCCGAGCTTAATATTTTTTTTTTTACATTCATTCTTCAGTTGAGAAATCATTGGCAAATTTGGAGAAAACAGTCTCAGTTTTTAAACGATAAATTAGTATATAAGAGATCAAAGGAAAGGGAAAGGAGAGGAACTGGAGGCAACAAATGTAGAAGTATTTATAATGGTGTCAGAAACAAAGGAATCTAGAAAGAAAGTCCTAATGGTACAAATTTGTACTAGCATTAAGTACTTTAAGTTTCAATTCCGAGTCAGTCTTGAACCTGAATGAATTTGGAGTCAGAAGACCTGGATTCATATCCCATTTGCTACCTCTATGACCCTAGACCAATCGCTTAATCTTTTCTGGGCCTCAGTTTTCTCATTCATGAAATGGGGGCAATTGAATATAGAATTAACAAGATTTTACAACTGACTGGATGTGCGTGAGAGAGTAAGAAGGTAAGAATGACTCCGAAACTATGACCTTTTGTGTCCAGATGCATGCGGATACACTGACAGATATGAGAAAGAGGGGCCAGCATGTGGGGAAATTAATTCTTAATTTAAATTAATTTAATTTAATTAAAACTTAATTCTGTTTTAGACGTGTAAAATTTGAGATGCTGATTAGATATTCTTTTTGAAATGTCTAATTGGTGATCTTAAAGATCCCTCAATCATCCATGACAATAGTAACTTAACCCGGCTACACCATTGCAGCAGATAGCCACAACAATGCAGAGGGACCCTGCTTGAGTAGGTCTGTTCCTCTATAATCATGTTACTTTGAACTATAATTCATGAAGGACAGCCACTTTCTATAATTCCAGAATGCCCTCTGTGCCTTCATTTATCAGTCCTCTTAGAAGGAGGGAGACAACCAATTTGAAAGTGAAGTTCCTAATAAATTTAAATTGCTGAGAAAATTGGAGTGTTTTCTCTTTACCCACACGGCCAGCTGTTATTTACATGTGCTGAATATTTCTCTATCCAGAAAGTGTCCCCTGACATGAGACCCAAGGCTTCACTGACAATACAAACAGAGCAGATTTCTCCAAAATTCATATCTGGTAATTGAAGAGATGAACCTTTAATATTTTAGGCAGAGGGGATTTTTTTTGACCAACATACTCTCCTTTTTTTCTACCACTATGCCTCTGGAACTCACCCCAAAGAATATCACAGGTGCCATTTACATACTGAGATTCATTAATATCACTCTACAGGGGAAATAAAAGCCCAGTGCAATATTAAGAGGAAGAGAATAGTTTAAAGATGCAGGGATGGAGAGGTAGTGCTGTATACAGAGAAGTATACCTAGCATGGAGGAAAGCTTTGTATTTGCCTAATGGAAATGAGAACCACGCAATCAAGGATTACAAATCATTGCTATTCAGTCATTTCAGTCATGTCCAACTCTTTGTGACCCCATTTGGGGTTTTCTTGGCAACGGTTTTTGTCCTCTTAGAGCACGAAGGACAAATAACAACAACAACTAGAGTAGTCTGCCGTTTCCTTCTCCAGCTCATTTTACAGAAGAGGAAACTGAGACAAACAGGGTTAAGTGACACGCCCAGAGTCACACAGTTAATATGTGAGGATGGAGTTGAACTCGTCTTACTGACTCCCATCCCAGCACTCTATATCCACTTCACCACCTAGCTGCCCTGATTACAGAATAATCATCCATATTTATCCGAAACCTAACTTTGGCACCATGGCAAGGAACAGGACTTCATGTGCCGAAAGAGAGATTTAAAGATTAGGTGACAAATTCTGTCATGAATTGAAAAAAAAATCATGCCTAACCAGGACACACTATTTACTCCTGAATGCTATATTTTCTCTACATTTCTAGATATTATTAGGGAAGAAGGAGGCCTTAACTGTCTGGTAACTATCATTTACACTCAACCAAGGAATTAAACCAGTTATGAAAAATCGGAATCATGTGGATTTTTCCCCAGTAGCCTGACTTGAAAATAGATACTTTCAAAAAAAAAAAAAACTGTAAGACTTCACATTTAAAAGCCTTATGTGGCCAATGCAGGAATTATTATTTTATGCAGCTTAGCAGGAGCCTAGGTGGAAGCCAATAAGGAGTGTTGCACAATAGTTAACACCAGAGTCCAGAGTTTATTATTTTTTATCATATATTTTGCAGTTCTTAAAGTGCTAGTTATTATTGTCTTCTACATGATCAACTCGAATCTGGGAGTGAATATGGACATGAAATTGGAGAATGCCAGGGCTTGAGGCAGGATAAAATGAAAAGTAGCATTGCTTCAGGGCTCTTTTATAGTGTTTTTAAGTTTCTTTCTAATGCTTCTAAATGAGTATGAACCAATTCTAAAGATTCTAGCTTATTCCTCTGTCCAAGAAAAGATGATGGAGAGGCAGTATAGTACAATGAAAAGAGCACTGGATTTGGAGTCAGAAGACCTGGTTGCAAATCTCACCTCTGATAACATATGTGTGGCCTTGGGCAAGTCATTAACTTCTCTAGGTCTCAGTTTCCTCATTAGTACTCAGAACACTGCCTGGACTATTACATAGTTCCTGCTTCCAGGGAGCTTTTAGTCTAGAAATGGGATTAGAAAGCCATAAAGTCTAAGAAGATATAGAAATGTTGAAGGAATTTCATGAAAGTTTTAGAAATGTTTGTTGCTTATGAAAGAAGGAAGAAGAAGGGTAAAGGAAAGAAGAAGAAAATAACTTTTTAAAATTAACTTGATCTTCAAGGATCTGAGAAACATGTATTATTTTTTTAAGGAGAGGGTTTTTAAAACTCCAAAGTCTTTGTCATTATAATAAAATATGAAACACAACATCTTCATGAGGCATAGTCATTCTTTCATCATGAAAAATAATATAAAACACAATATCTTATGGAGGCATGCTCATTTTTTTCACAGAAAACTAAAATGATTCCTGCCTTCTTTTGTCTTTTCCACATAAAAAAATCAACTCATCAAGAGTTACTTATGTTAGATTATTTTAAAGATACTGCATTAATTATTTTTGTCCAAGAGACTCCAAGAGCTTGATCAATAATTACTCCTTATGCTGAACAGAGGGGAAATGACTGTTACATGTAAAAATATTGCTATTAATTTCATTTTATATCAAAGGTTGTCAATTATGTCCAAGTTTACCTTGGTTAAGGACATGAAAATCAGAAATTACAATCTATTTATTGTTTTTTACTTACTATAAAAGTATTCACATCTTGGGATGGTCGCTTACAACTTGTGTCAAAAGAAAAAGTTATAAAAACTCCCAGATCCTCAATTTCTTCACCATAAAACAAGGGTCACAACAACAGTAGTATTTACTATCCTGAAAGACAGCTGCCATTATTATTATTTATTAGTGATGACGATGATGTCACCAGAAACTCAATTTCTTAGAATTCTGCCCATGTTCAAAGCATAATTTAAAAAAATGAATATAATTTAAACAACGCCCTAGGTTAATGTATAAATATGTCCAAAAGGAAATTCTGTCCAAACCTTAATAGTCAGAAGTAATAAATAGACCTCAATTACTAATGAGAATAAGTATTTTCCAACGATATGTCCCCAATGCAGGGCTACAAAAACTATAAACCTTGGTAATCATTTGAACTAGTAACATTAGACTCCAACTGCTATAAAATGATCATAAATTCACCATACCCACTGATTATACACAGGCCCCAATGCACTATAAAGCATCCATACTTGATTAAGTACACATACAGTCCATAAAAATTTTAGCTCGGCTGATTCATAAATCCAACCTTAAGTTAGCTCACTAGCTCCAACAAACATTAATAAAGCAATTAATTAACAAATAGTTTGTTTCCTTTGTTTGCATTTAGAAGGGGTTTGGGAACACCTTTGCATGACTCCAGGCTCTTTTTGAAAAAATGTCCAAAGAAGTTTGAACTGGTGAGCGCCTTTTCTTCTATTCTCAAATCCACACTCCGATTCCAAACTATCACTACATATGTTCAACTGGAAAAGATGTTGGAGATCATCTAATCCAACTTTTCTCATTTTACAGATATGGAAACTAAAGCTCAGAGAGGTTTAGTAATTTTCCAAATGTCTCTTATATAAGTAGCAGAGTCAAGGATCAAAATTCATATCTTCTTGAAAAATTCAGTGCCTTTGCAACATATCCTGACTATACTCCTTGTTACTCATGTTACGCTCAAGCCAACAGGACTCCTATGTGATCTTTCATCTCTACCTGTCATCTCTTACCTCTATGTAGTAATACAAATACTCATACCTAGAATCTACTTTTCCTACATTTCCAATTCTCTCCCTTCAAGGCTTTAAGCAATGACTACCTCTTCCATGAAGTCTTCCTAGCTGTCTCCAGCTAAAAATGTTTTCTTCTCCCTCAAATTTTTCAGAATCACTTTGTCACAATCTGTTCTTTGCCTCCTTTATTCCCTGTTTAACTCTGAATAATTCCCTCCTTAATTCCCTATTTCACTTAGCTGTGTTCATATTATATTTTTAGTATACTAGAAGTTCTTTCAAATGAAGAATGTGTTGTTTTCAAATTTTTTAACACCCTTCCCCCTTTGTCTTCCTTTTACCTCCTTTCCCCTCCCCCTCCAGAAACTATTGGTGCTACTGACTTCTTGGCTAAATGACATTGAAGTCACCACCTCTATTCCTTCTGGAGTGATGGAGTCCTTACCATATTCCCTATCCTTCCACCCCCCAAACTCCCACTATCCTCTTACCTACTGATGTAACCTAAAGACCTCTGGACCTTAGTAAATGTGCTACAACTATACTCTTAGAACTTCCTGCCCTTCCTATCTTTCCTGTAGCTAAACTTTCTTTTCTGTGTTATTGTCCACCATTAGACAGGGATATGAGTAGAAATTGTATTGCTTTTTCTATTTGCATCTCTAATACATGACATACAGTTAGTGTTTAATAATTTTTTTTCATTTATTCATTCCTTGGTATCCAGAGGTAGTGAATAAGCATTTGTCAAAATGCTGAAATAAACTTCAAAATAAAATTCATAGAACTGACAAGACATAAACATAAACAGTATCTGAATGCCTCATGGACTATTTGGACTAAAAAGAGCTTTAGTGATTATCTATGTCATTTATTTTACAGGTGAGGAAACTGAGGCCAAAGAAGTAAAGTGACATGGCTAAGGTCTTCCAGCCAATTAGATGAAGGGTTTGAGACCCTTGAAATTAAGTCTTCAGGCTCCCAATCCAATGCTGTTCCCTTTTGGTCCTATATTCCTTTTTAATGGTTGCTTTTCATTGTTGCGGGTGACAGTGGAGCACAAAAAAGTGAGATATAGGAGTTCATTAGACAACAGTGAATGTATGGAGCACCTGGAGCAGGAAAGATTAAGTCTGACCTTCCTCTTAGAATCAGTGATCTTGGGGGAAGTCTTATCAAGATGGCTCACGTGATCACACCCAGTATTTATCTCATGGCAGCTATATGAATTTCAAGTACAGTGCCTGGAAGAAAATAAATATTCAGTAGACTAAACAAAAAGGAATAGGAATAGGGGAACCTGAGGCATCTTAACGGGCAGATGGGGAGAGATTTTGTTCTCTGACTTTAAATTACAGTACACAAGCAGCCATACCCTAAGAAGACAGGAAATAATCCACAAGCATTTATTAAACTCCTACTGGATGCCTGATATAGTCATAGGCACTGAAGATGCTTATACAAAAAAAAAAGGTAGCATCCAAACTTAAGGAGTTTTATCAAAATAGATGAAGCATTTTGTGAACGTTAAACTGCTACTTAAGAGCTGGCTATTATTATCATTATCATTATTATTTTATTTTTCCTACTTTACATGAGAGACAGAGGAGCAAACAAGCAGAAAGACCATTTTGCATTTCATTCTTCGTCCCTCAAAACAATTCAGTTTTTAAAGAGGATTTATTCTCTAGAGGTATGATTTCAGGTAGCAGCAAGGCACATTCTGATTTTATCTGTATCATGTTTCAAACTTCATCCCCTGCAATTTTTTTTAATTTTTTTTTCTCTAGGCCTACTTGTACTACCTAAAAATGAAACAACTAGAATTTCTAATTAAGGTAAAAGGGAAACAGTGGTGCGAGATGTAAATAAGCTCCCTCAGCAGAGACATCTGCCTTGTCGTTTATTTCACTGATTATTAAAATGTGGTTGGTGTCACTGCCATGCACCCTGCTGAAATCAAAGCATGAAATAGGTGTCCTGCTTGCAGTGATGCATTTACCTCTAAATGTTGTCTGTGGCACAGACACGCTCAGAAGGAGTCGCAATCAATCAAAGGCTAAGCACCAGCAAAGGTGGAGGTCAGTGGCCATCACCAGACCCTTTCCTCTGGTTGACAAAACCGTATGTTCATGTGCATAAAAAGCAGATCCAATACAGTCAGGTTCGAGGGCATTCTAGCCTTTAATCAATGCCCTACCTTGAATTCACCACACACCCACACAAAGAAACAAGGAAACACTATCAGTTACAGAGAAACAGTTCTAAACATATATTTTCAACCTCTCAATTCCTGAAGTAGTAAAAAGTGTCTCAGAATATTTATCCTCAGCTCTCAGCTTCAAAAAGTGCAAGGGGACAAAAGGATGTTTTCAATAAAATGGATATCCAGTAACAACCCAAAGTACCATCCCTTAGTACTGTACTTTAAAATATCATCAAGCCACCACTATGTTTCAATAGCTGTTCATTTCCTTCCACTCACACATTCAAAGCATTTCATAGTGTTTTATGATGAAGATAGGATATGATATTAAATTTAGAAATGTAAATAAACATATATACCATCATAGGGACTGAACTTGTGATTTCATTGATATAAGGAATTCTCAGATGAAGAAATCTCTTCCATCAACACATAGTGCTACCTTCTCTGTAACTTAGAGTCTTGGAGAGCTTCCTAGAGCATTGACAGGTTAAATGATGTGCCCAGGATCACAATGTTAGCATGACAGGTGCTACATGATTCTAGGTCTTCCTGATAAAATATTTGTAAAGTGTAGCACACTGGCTACATAATGGTGCTTAATACATTAATAAATTGGCCACATAATATGTGCTTTATAAAATTTTCTAGACCATCTCTCTATTCACTATTAAATATTACCTCTCATATTCTCTTATCAGCTATACAAATATACATAAAATATGCGCTTGAAATAGAGGTAAAATTATTAAATAAATCCTTATATTAACAGTTCAGACTAGGTTTTACTTTTTTCAATCATTTTGGGTTAACAGATTAATTTCCTTACATAATATCAAATATTAGGTCTGATGGAAAATAAACACAAGTTTCAAGCAACATTACAATCACACACAGCAAAAAGAAAAATCCCAAAATGCCATTCTGAAACATGCATACTTATTAATGAAACATGACATTTAGCTCGACACTGAGTCCTCAATGATCAGACAAGAGCTTCATTTCTAATGAATTCCTCTCTTTTGGTTACATACCAAAACATTCTGGGAAGATAGAGATGTGTTTTTACTTACAGCTATGTACTCAAGGGTTAGCTGGAGATTGCAGATTACATAAATGAAGTTTACCATAAAGGAAAAGGCTGGAAAACGATGCTTGCCCAAATGATTGGATCCCATTCCCCTGATAGAAATGTAACGGTTTTCAGAACGCATAATGAACAACTTTATCTCAAGAGACCTTGGCAACCCATACACATCAAGAATTGTGACAGCTCCTCCCTCTCCGAAACCAATCCCAGAAAGAGAGCTATGTATATGAAATAACGCTACATCAGACACTCATTTCATCCAAAACTGTGTAGTCAACTTCAATCATGGCAAGTGTGATTTATGCAGGGGTTGGACCAGATGACCTCTGAGGCCTTTTCCAACTCTAAATCAAAGATACTAGGATTTTTTTCCCTCAATACTCTGGAAAAATTTCAAGGATGTCTTTCATTAACCAAGCTATATATTTCACATAGAACAATTCTACGCTTATATACTCCACATAGTTACCTAAGCAACTGTGATGAAATCACTTTATATATCTAAACCATTTTTTTAAATTACTAAGGTCTGTTTTAAAAATGTCTTTTCAAAAGTATATCCTATTAAGTGTGACTTCTTAGATAAAAAACACATTTTGTCTCTAAAAGGCCATCTGTATCAGAAATTTGCTTCTTTTAAAAATATATATTTTAACGACAGAAAAGACGACAATAAACATCCATACTATCAAAGAGAGGCATAGATCATGACAATCTCTGAAGAATTAAAAATAAATATCCCACAAAAGGCAATGAAGAGGTGCATAGTGGGTATGAGAAGACTACAACACCTACCCAGTAAAGTACTTCAAGGAAAAACAGGAGTGAAAGAGAAAATCAAGGCATTGCTTAATAGGAAGAGAAGATGAGCTAATAAAATGGCAATAGTAAAGAGTAGGGATTGAATAACCCACATGTTCCATTGGTATGCTTGGTCTAGGGGATGGATATTCAATCTTGGAGTCAGAAAGATTTGGGTTTAAGTCTTGCTTCCGACACATACTAGCCTTGTGACCATGGCCAAATCACATAATCTCAGTGATTGAGGCACCTCTCTCTGACTATAATTTACAGGCAAGTTACTAAACTTCATTGCTGGAGGAAGTTTCCATAAAAGGAATCTCCTTTCCAAATCTAATGAAATTACACATCCAGAAGAAATAATTATATATATATATAGAAACAATGTAAGAATAACTAACAGTAGTTAAAAAATAGTGACAAGGGTGCCAAAACTGCACATAAAGAGCCGGTTTCTTTTCCTTTAAGCCTTGCTCTAATTATATATCACATTTTAAAATGCATTAATATATAGATAATTAATCCATTAATAATAAGTACATTCCAAGCGTAGCAAAAGCTCTATTACTTCAATATGAGAGACAATGGATCTATTGTTCTCTGACCTAGTGAGACCAGATTAATTATGTGATTATTCATCCTGAAAGATCACTTCAGCCCCGGAAATCACAGCTGGTCAGTACCCAGGGCCCCTGGGTCCTCTACTTCCCTCTAATTGGAGTACAGAGGGCCCCTCCCAGAATCTCCACTTAAGGGGGACACCTAGGTCAGCTGTTTCATCATTTCGCACTAGGCTGCACTCCCTTGGACTTCATCATAACCCTGCACCTGATAATCCCTTAACCTTTTCCCTATTTCCAAGGTCTCTCTAGCATTGTATACTGCAATCCAGGGGGGTGGGGTGTTAGATGACCCCTCTTTGATGATACTACACTAGATTTTGAATAAAAACAAATGACAACAACAACAAAAAGCCTGCAGTTGAAACCCAAGGAACTATCCAACTTGTGTAATAATAGGAAGTTGCCTAACATCTAAGATCTCATTTTTTTTTCTTTGTAAAATGACAGGGTTGAATTAGATGATCTCTAAGGTCATTTCTAGCTTTTAATCTATGATTCTATGCTCTCCTGAGTCTCTGAAACTCTAAGCTTTAATGACATCCCTAAAGTCTTCCTATCTCAAAGAATATTTTAATGGGTTCATTCTGATTTCTATTTAGTTCAAGTCATAGGCAGCTTTACAAATCTATAAGTCTTCTTCCTATCAATCAACAGCTATTAAGCATATACCATATATAAGGCAACATGGAGGAGAAGAAAGAACACTAATCTGAAATACAACAACCTACTTTGAATCCCAACATTGCCACATACTAGCTATGTAAACTCAGAGAAGTCATATATTCCCCCTTACCCTTAGTTTTTTAATATGTATAATGGGATATCCCTGTTCTGCTTGACTAATAAGATTTTTGTGAGTCAAATAAATTAACATATATATAAATGTGTGTTTTATGAACTATAAAAGGCTACAAAATGCAAGTCATTAACATTACTATTATCATCTTTATTATCACCATCTTCTCATTCTTCTATTTATTTTTGATGAGGTCCAGGTAAATGATCCTAGGTTGTTAGCCTTATATTTATGCTTTCATATTTGATGTTCTATATATTTTTGCAAAGGTGCTAGATATATAACAGCTTGTGTGGTTGAATTAAAATATTAGTCTGTAAACTCATCCTCTGTAAGTTCAGTGAAAGCATCTTTGATAAAATTATACATTATTATTATCATAATTATTATATTATAAAGTATGTTAGTACATCACTTGGTTTTGAAAGACTTGACATGATTCCTCAAACTTGGGTTATGTTATTAGTAGCTAGACACACATTTTGAGACAGACATTCTCACATGTGAGTGATGCTATATTATATGCAGAAACTCCCAACTGGATTACATTTTTGCATCAAAATATTGTTTAGAGCTGGATTCCAACCATAATGATTTATTTGTGAAAATTCTGAGAATGGTCTCACGGTCAAGCTGAAACTAAGGTACTTAGGAGTGGCCCTACCATCATGAATCCAACGCCTTGACCTTGGCCTTTCTCCACACTATATAGTATATATGCTAATGCATATGTGTGGCAAACAAATATTAACAAATGTTGGGAAAATAATGATTTTATTAACACCTTTCTTTTCAGATAAAATGCTTAGCACTATAAATACTGAAAACCTTTTGTCATTTTCCAGGTTACTATATAAAAAGAGTAACCAAAAACATTTAAAAAGGGATTTTCACAGATTCACATTTGTTACCTCATTTAAGATATATAGATCTTTTCCAAAAATGAAATATGAAATGGCTTTTTGCATGTATGTGCCGACAGATGACAGTTAGCTCTGTCAACATTTATGTTCAACGAAGAAAACTGGCAAAAATAAAAAGGGATACATTGAATTTTCTTTCTTAGCATATCTTTGATATTGCAATCAAATCATTTTGCAGCTGGGAAGGAAATGGCCAGCAGTAGCAGCAGAAGTACACTGATTGGCTCCTGTAGCCTTGATTGGGTTTTGTTTTTGGAAAGCATCATCTACTTCAGTAATGAGAAAATAATTATTGTGCATTCAATTTTATCAACAAATACTTTATTCATTTATTGATCCTGTGCAAGTAGTTCATACGTAAGGAAAATTTTAGATAGCAATTTCCTTACCACACCTTTAAAATTATATGGTAAGACTGAAAGTATTTCCAGTTCATGCAAACTAAAAGAGAGAAGAACCCTATTTCTAGGTGTTTTTCTTATAGATTATTCCATGTCTTGCTTATGCTTTGTGGTATTAGACTACACATGCATATATATATATATTTATATATATATATATATATATACACAAATATGTTTGTGTGTGTGTGTGTGTGTGTGTGTGTGTGCATAAAGGGAGAGAGGCAGAGAAAGAGACAGAGAGAGGGATATAGAGATGACCTAGTATAATGTATAGAGAGTTAGCCTTGGTGATCTGAAGACCTGGGATCAAGTATTGCCTCTGACATATATTGACAATGTAACTCAGAGCAAGTCATTTAGTCTCCAAGGGCTCTAAGCAATTATCCAGGACTCATAATTTCAAAGAAGCTGTCAACCTGTGTTAGTGAAAGAAATTTCCTCATCTGGGATTTCTTATATCAATGTAATCACAAACTTGGTCCCCATCCCCTTAATGGCACAGTAGATAGAGTGATGGACTTGGAATCAGGAATACATGAATTAAATTCCTGCCTCAGACTTTACTTATTAATTCTGTGTGACCTTGGGCATATCACTTAAATTCTGTTTGCCTCAATTTCTTCATCAGTAAAATAGTGATAGTAATAGAATCCAGCTTACAGAGTTGTTGAGAAATCAAATAATATGTATAAAATCACTTTGAAAACCTGGAAGTGCTCTCTAAATGCTAGTTACTATGATGGTTGTGTATATATGTGTGTATGTATATATGTATATATGCATATATTTATACATATGCATTTATATATGTATATGGTGTGTGTATATATATATATATACATATATATATAGTGTGTGTGTGCACGCATGCATAAATATCTATTTTTGTGGTTCAGTTGTTTCAATTGTATCTAACTCTGTGACTCCATTTGGGGTTTTCTTGGCAAAGAGTAATTTGCCGTTTCCTTATCCAGTTCATTTTACAGATGGGTAAATTGAGGCAAACAGAGTTAAGTGACTTGCCCAGAGTCACACAGTAGTAAGTGTCTGAGGTCACTCAGGAAGAGTAGTCTTTCTAACTCCAGGGCTGGCACTCTATGCACTGGACCACCTAGGTGCCCATCAACACATGCGTGTGTATTCAATTCAATTTAGTAAACATTTCTTAAGCACCTACCATGTGTCAGGCACTGTGCTAAGCTACATATTTATGCACACATATAGGCTAAGCAACATGCCTAGGGTCACACTGTTGCTATATGTCAAAGGCAGTACTTTAACCTAAGTCTTCATAGTACCAAGGCCTACCATCTTGCCTATCTTTTCTCTCTTATGATACAATATATACTATACATTATATAGTGCCTCTCCCTCCCCCCTTTTTCTCTCTCTCTTCTTCCCCCCTTTTTCTCTCTCTCTTCCTCATATTTTTGAAGTGTCCCCTGAATTTGTCTTTTTGAGTTGCCACATTTTCCAGCAACACTGGACCTAGGGAATGCAAGAGGACAAATTGCCAGCCCCTCCCCAGCTGTCGTAGCTGGTTGTTTTCACCCCAAGGTGGACTTCCTATCAATCCTTGAGAGTCAGGACAAGCGCCAGTCAGTCTGCTTTAGACCAAAAAACTACTTGTGCAGCCGGGGACATTATAGAGAAGCAGACCATCTTATCTTCGTGTCTAGCAGCTCCCAAGAGAAAAGAATGCTGCTTTTGCCATCACCTTGCTCTTCCCCTTGGGAAGGGTTTAGTCCTTTTCCCATCCCTATTGCTCTTTTCCTCCTCCCATGCAGCTCCCTCTTAAGAGGAGATTTCTGTTTCTTTCTCCTTCCTTTGTTGTAATCTTATAAATATTCAAGCTTCTGTTTGGATTGTGAACTCTTTGTACTTGCTTAGGGTTCCACATGAATGTTTGTTTCTCGTGTAATAAATCCAGTCACACCATATGTCTCATGGACTTATGATACTGTTTTTCAGTTAACTATATGTACATGTACATATGTACACACATTCTATATAGCATATAACACATATGTATAATATACCATGCATGTGTATATGTGTGTATACATACACATACATACATAAATAACAGATCTGTGATTTCATTGTGATAGGTCATTCCCTTCAACGGCACAGATTATAACCCATTTTTTTTTCTTATCCTGAGTAACTCCTGTCTATGTCCTACTAATAATTTTATTGAAGGGCAACTCAAGATGCAAGGATGGGACTTCTTCCACCACAAAGGATGTCAATGGATTATGTGGACTATTTACGGGTAGTACATGAGCAGCTCTTCTTATTTTTTATTATAAATCTCTGTGATGAAATGCTTTCTATTACTTCTGCAGTAGAATTCTATGCTTATATGTGGGCTCACTCATGTCCAGCATGCGTTTATTGACCTGTGGGGTTAATATTAATTAATTTTCAACACTAATATTTTATGACTTGTAGCCATATAAAATTATGAAGATAATATTAGTGATACAAAGATAGACTTCTGTTTCAGAGAGACTCTTGGGGCCATCTACATAGAAGTGCATTCATAATATTCGAATAATGATAATTCACATACCTATGTATATAAATTGTCAAAGAAGTACATTGGTAGAGAGGTTTCCCTTACTAGGAGTTCACTACACTAATGGCATCACAAGCCCAGAGAAAGAAGAGAGGAAAAGGAGGGAGAAAGATTCATGTCAAAATGTTTTTGAGAAGGCCAATTATTTTATTTTATTTTATTTTATTTTATTTTATTTTATTTTATTTTATTTTATTCAGGCAATTGGGGTAAAGTGACTTGCCCAGGGTCACACAGGTAGTAAGTGTCTGGTCTGAAGCTGAATTTGAACTCATGTCCTCTTGACTTCAGGGCTGGCGCTCTATCCACTGTGCCACCTAGCTGCCCCTAAAAAGGCCAATTATTAAAGAAGAGAAGAGTAAAACATCTTGTAAACCTTAAAGTACTATATGTATGTTTATATTATTATTACTATGCTAAGCAAAAAACATGGAGAGAGAGGAGATAAATCTTTAAAATATAAGCCAGTGAGCTTAAAGTCAATTTGTGGCAAATTTCTAGAAGGCATTATTAAAGAGATGGTTTGTAAGCACACAGAAAGGGAAATAGTGTTCTCTCTGAGCCAATATGAGTTCATTAATAACAAGTCATGCCAGGCTAACCTCATTTCCTTTTTGTGATAGGGTTAAATTAGGAGAAGACCATGGACTCAGCATGCCTGAATTTCAGCAAGGCATCCGACAAAGTTGCTCATGATATCCTGTGGGCAAGATGGGGAGATGCAGACTAGATGATAGTACAATTAGGTGAGTTCAGAACTGGCCGAACATCCAGACTCAGAGTGTTGATTAAGGAATCAATGTCAGCCTGGAGGAAAATCTCTAGCAGAGTGCCACATGGCTCTGTGTTCATCCCTGATCTATTCAACATTTTTTTTTAAATAGCTTGGATGAAGATACAACTGGTATGCTTATCAAATTTTGTGGATGACATTAACCTAGAAAGCATAGTTATCAGATTGGATGGTAGAACGATGAACTAAAAATATCTTGGCAGTATGGGAAAGTGGTCTCACTCTATTAAGATGCAATTTAATTGTAGTAAATGTAAAGTATAACCAGCTACTCTAACTCCAAAGTCATCATTCTTTCCACCCCACTATTCTGAACAAGAGCCAGGTTTGGGAAGAAGGCATTGAAGCACCCTCATTTCTATATGCTGGGAAAAGGAATAGATAGTGGGACTAGGCTCCCTACTTTTTGACAGTTTGTACTTTTTATGTGAGATTTATTATCTGTAATCTAAGGACAAGACCTTATACATAATACATACTTGAACATGTCTATGAATTGACTGATTGAGCAGAGTAGAGGAAAGAAAGGATGGGCAAAAGAAAAGAGGAGAAATGCTAAGCAGAAAAAGGAGGTCCATAAGGTAGGAAGAAGTAGAATGCTTGGAATAATTAATGCACTAGTATCACAGATGCACTAGCATCCCAAATTGTTCACCCATACACATAGTTTCAAGCTAAAGTATAAAATTTAATATCATGTTCACTTATGATCAAGCCAACCCCAAAAGTTTCAAAAGAGTATTTTGAGAAAATAAGTAAGCCATTTCATGTACAGGAAACCAATAACTTTTTAAGTTACAGAGAAACTACAAAGTTTTCTATAGTGGATTTAATGTAAAATATGATTAAGAATCATACAACATAAGAACACATGAATAGTCTACAATCTGGGAAAAGGGGTACTGATGATGAGCTAATGGATGCACTGAAATTACACTGTGTTAGGTGCTAAATGGCATCTATAGTCCTTTACTTCTAGAAATGATGAATCCAGCAATAGTCACTTTTGTGAATATCCTTGGGAGTGATTTTTCTCTTCACCTGTCCCCCTCTCCCTAAAAAAGTCTATAAGAAAAATAATTGAAAGGAAAATAATGTAAAATATCATGGTATTCTTCTGGAGACTTGCAGCCATTCATTCTAATGACCAAACTGTCAGATTTGCCTTGAGGCCATATATTCATGACTCAAACCTGTTAATAGAGTTCTTTGAGGGCATCTGCCTTGACAATACATTGGAAATACACAAAAAGAAGTCAGTTTCATATCTTGTATATTTCCATAGAAACTGAGTTATCAACAGTCACTGAATATTTGAGAGAGAGAAGAAGAAAAATTTGTTAAAAATCACCAGTTGGAATAAAGAAATGTCTTCTATTTGTTGAATTATATACTCCAAGGTTTCCCCTTATCACACAGAATGAGTTAATAGAGAGACAATCTGTGGAAATGAGCTCATTAAAATTGTGATGAGCCTCTAGGTTTTTTGGACTTTGCATTTCTGAATCATGGTGGTTTAGTGTTGCTCATTACAGAACTTGTAACTTAGGAAATATTACTTCATTGCCATTCTCCTGTTCTATATTGGGCCTTAAAAAAATTCTCTGAGAGACTTTTCTTATGCTAAACACAATACCAGGATGTACTTTCCCCCTCAGCCTGTTAAATTTCTAGCTGCTCTTTAAAGTTCAAATCAAATGTAATCACTTCAAGAAGGATTCCCTGGCTCCACCCCAAGTCAATCATGACCTTGCCCCTAGGATTTCATGTTTCCTATTTTTACTAGTCTTAGGTGTTAATTGTATGTGTATTTTTAAAAAATAATATACTAAGCTCTATGAGGGCAAGTTTTGTGTCTTATTTACATTTTGTTTCTCTATTGATGCATTACTCTGAACTCAGATTACATTTTATAAATGTTTTTGAATGATGATCAAAATATAGAAGGAAGAAATAACATTGAAACAAACATTTTATGATAAATGTTCTTTTTTCCCAATTACATGTTTTTTTAATTTTTTCCCAATTACATTTAAAAAAAATTAACATTCTTTTTTAGAATGTTTAGTTCCAAATTCACCCCCTCTTCTCTTCCCTCCTTAAGAAGACAAGCAATTTGATACAGATCAGACATGTGCAGTTATGCATACATTTCCATATTAGCCATGGTGTAAAAGAAAACTCAGACAAATACACACACACACACACACACACACACACACACAAAATAAAAAAAAGTTTAAAAAACTATGCTTCAGGGGCAGCTAGGTGGCACAGCAGATAGAGCGCTGGCCCTGAAGTCAGGAGGACCTGAGTTCAAATCCGGCCTCAGACTAAACACTTGACACTTACTAGCTGTGTGACCCTGGGCAAGTCACTTAACCCCAATTGCCCCCCCCAAAAAAGTATGCTCCAATATGCATTCAGATTTCATTTGTTGATTCCCCCCGCCCCGGAGGGAGATAGCATTTTTCATTATTAGTCTTTCAAAATTTTCTTGGATCATTATATTCCTGAGAATAGCTGAGTCATTCACAGTTGATCATCTTACAATATTGTTGTTACTGTTCACAACGTTTTCCTGGTTCTGCTCACTTCACTTTGCATCAGTTTATGTAAGTCTTCCTACATTTTCATGAAAATATCCTGCCTGTTATTTCTTCAAGTACAATAGTATTCCACTAAAATCATAAACCACTTGTTCAGCCATTCCTCAATTGATAGGTATCCCCTCAATTTCCAATTCTTTGTCACCACAAAATGAGTTGCTATAAATAGTTTTGTACATACAGGTCCCTTTTCCTTTTTCTTTAATCTCTTTGGTATACAGACCTAGTAGTACTATTGCTGGGTCAAAAGGTACATACAGTTTTATAGCCCTTTGGGCATTGTTCCAAATTACTCTCCAGAATGGTTACATCAATTCATAACTCCACCAACAATGCATTAGCGTTCCTATGTTTCCACATCCCTTCCAACATTTGTCATTTTCCTTTTTTGTTATATTAGCCAATCTGATAGGTATGAGGTAGTATCTCCAAGAGGCTTTAATTTGCATTGCTCTAATCAATTGTGATAATAATTTTGATTACATTAAATTGAAAAGTTTTTAAACAAACAAAGCCAATGCAACCAAGAATAGGAGGGAAGCAGAAAACTGAGAAAGACTTTTTACAACCAGTGGCTCTGATAAGGGTTTTATTTCTAAAATATATAGAGAACTAAGTCAAATTTATAAGAATACAAGCCATTCCCCAGTTGATAAATGGTCAAAGGATATGAACAGACAGTTCTCAGATGAAGAAATTAAAGCCATCTATTGTCATATGAAAAAATGCTCTAAATCACTATTGCAGAGAAATGCAAATCAAAACAACTCTGAGGTACCACATCACACCTATCAAATGGACCAACATGGCAAAACAAGAAAATGATGGGTGTTGGAGAAGATGTGGGAAAGTTGGAACACTAATGCATTGGTGGTGGAATTGTGAAATGATTCAACCATTTTGGAGAGCAGGTTGGAACTATGCCCAAAGGGCTATAAAAATGTGCATACCTTTTGACCCAGCAATAGCACTTATAGAGCTGTATTCCAAAGAGATCATAAAAATGGGAAAAGGTCCCACATGAATAAAAATATTTATAGCAGCTGTTTTTGTAGTGGCAAAGAATTGGAAATTGAGGGGATGCCCATCAATTGGGGAATAGCTGAACAAGTTGTATATGAATGTAATGGAATACTATCGTGCTATAAGAAATGATGAGCAGGCAGACTTCAGAAAAAAACCTGGAAAGATTTGTATAAACTGATGCTGAGTGAAGTAAACAGAACCAAGAGAACATTATACATAGTAGCAGCAATGTTGTGCAATGACTAACTTTGATAGACTTAGCCCTTTTCAGCAATGCAAGGATCTAAGACATCTCCAAAAGTCTCAAAATGGAAAATGCTATCCACATGCAAAGAAAGAACCATGGAGTTTGAATGCAGATTGAAGCATACCATTTGCTCTTTTTTTTCCTTCTGTTTTGTTTTGTTTCCTCTTTCTTGTAGTTTCTATCGGTTTTAATTCTTCCTTACAATATAACTAATGTGAAATAGGAATTTATTTAATAATAGAAATGTATATGTATAGCCTATATCAGATTACATGCTATCTTGGGGAGAGAGTTGGGGAGGGAGGGGGAGAAAAATTTAAAACTCAAAAGCTTATGGAAATGATTGTTGATAAATCAAAATAAGTTAATAAAAATAAATAATAAAATAAATCATATAGGTAATAAAAGAATTTCTTGTACTTGATTCGGCATTTTTGTCTTAAGGAATTTGGTTTTGTTTTGTTCCATTTTCCAATGTAGTAAAGGTAGTAGGAGATAGAGAAAAAAGATTGCTACTAATTTTTTTAAAAGTAAAATTATACAGATAATCACCTCCATTCTCTACTTTCACTTTACATGCATAGTCTAAGTCGCTGATAATTTTTACACTGCTTGGAGAATGAAAAACACTCAACCCATCAACTGAATGTTTTGTTTTGTTGTTCATCCTTTGTTTCAAAGAGGACCAATGATATCAAATGATGATTTCCTGACCTGAACATGGACTAGATTTAAGTGAGGCAGAGCTGCACAAAGTCATTAGCCTCACTCTTTCATCAGGGTCATCGAAGTCCAGTGGTGAGACAAAAGTCACTCTGCCTTTGATGTCTGACCAACTTCTATGAGCTCCAAAGCTCCTTCTTCAGCCACTTCAATGGCTTTTGGAACAAATGTTCTCATCTTTATGTGCTTCGGATTGACATCCCTCCAACTCACCAATGGGTTGGGGGCGTTTACCCTTAACCTGGTTTAGCCCATCGGGGTGTTCAGGGAGGACTAGTATATCTAGTGTGAGTGTTTGCTGAGCCCTTTTCAGGGCTACTCACTCATACACCTGTGGTGCCCACCTTTCACCCAACTTTCACACGTGGCTCCAAGAAGCCATAACATGTACAGTGGCCACATTCTGGTAAAATCATGTTTTGTCTAAATTATGTCAAAAGTACAAATTCAGGGGACCATTCAAACACCCAGATGGATTTTCAACTTTTTTCCAGAGATTAAGTATTGTATAGACAGAGATACACAGTTACTGAATAAAAATGGGGTACTGCATCAAGTTCCATTTTTATCCTTCCATTGGTACAGAAAGCTCTCACTTTCTGTCTCAATTTCTCTATAATAAGCCACTTCCAGTTAGTAGAATGGAGGTAAAATGACCTCATATTTTTTTAAGGTGGAAAGTCTTATTTTAACAAACAATTTCTATTTTTTTGGATAATTTGGTTTCAAACATATATATGCTATAATTAACTGGTTTTAACTAATGAATGTCACCAAAGTGAACTCTGTTTTCTCCTAAATTTCTCATAAGTAGACGAGGCACTAGATTTGTACTAAATTATATATAACCCCTAGGTAATATTTTGAGTCTCTAGTGCATACTTAATAGCACCTTGGGGGAGGGGGGAACAGATGATCCCAGCTCAACAGAGAAAGCACCCCAGCAGATAAGATACTTAACTCTGAAGGGAAGCAGCACGTGGTACAGAAGCGTTAGAGCTAAGACATAATCCTAAGAAGATGAGTCGTCTGGACTATGTCTATTCCCTCTCTGACTGATGGCCTGGGAATCTAGAAGGGCTGTGTAAGGGGCAGGGGGATTTTCCTTATTTATTTACTTTTCTATTCTTTTTTTTTAATGCCTTTACTTTGATTGAATTTAACCTCTCCTTTGCCTGATAAAAAGGAGGACAAGATGAAGGCATGTGAGCTGTACTTTTAAATTGTTGTTTACCCAAAATGTTCCTTAAAACTGAATATAGCTTTTAAGGGTTCATTTTGGAGGGGCCCAACCTACACATATTTGCATGACATTTTTCATGCTTTTATATGAGCCTTATTATTTTTGCCATCCAGTCGTTTTAGTCATGTACAATTCTACCTCTTTTGGGGTCTTCTTAGGAAAGATACTGTAATGATTTGCCAATTTTCTTCTCCAGCTCATTTTGCAGATGAGGAAACTGAGGCAAATAGGGTTAAGTGACTTGCCTAGGATCACCCAACTAGTAGGTGTCTGAGACCAGATTTGAACTCAGGTCTTCCTGACTTCAGGGCCATGGTGTCACTTAGCAGCCTAATGTGAACCTAATAAATGCCTTTTTTTTCCCCTTTCTATTTGGATATACATATTAAACTCTTACATATATCTGGGCATTCACTAACGAATATTTTGAAAAACATAGTTAATTTTCACTCATGACACCTTGTACTCCATATCCTCATGCCTCCCCCCTCCCAATTTTAAAATTATTCCTTTCCAGCATCTGTTCCTGACTTTCTCTGTACTACAAAAATGAGTCCCTCTATTGCTGGATCACCTTGGGACTTCTCCTCAGCACCTGAGGCCTCCTCGCCTTGGAGCAATTGACCATGACCCACTCTTTATGGAATATCTCTCTACAAGGCCTGGCCTTCCTTCTACCTCCTTTTCTCATTGGGGAGGTCCTCCTAGTCTCCATTTTGTGGAAGGGCCCAGGCCAGCTTGCCTTTATTCTTCTCCTGACTTTGTTACCGACTTCTTTTGGACTTCAAAATCATGTTATTCCCCACTCCCTTTTTAATTTCCTTCTTTGTATGCTGTCTTCCCTGTGTTAGAATGTAAGGGAATATCTTTTTGTTTGCTTATTTTTTGTATCCCTAGCACTTAGCACAGGGCTTAGCACATGATAAGCATTATACAGACATTTGCTTCTTTCCTTCTTCCTTCAATTATACCTCCAAAAAACAATAAATAGATCAAATGGACTGCCTGGGGCTTCTGTCAAGTCTTTTTAGTCCCATCTGACTCTTCATGACCCCATTTGGGGTTTTCTTGGCAAAGATATTGGAGTGGTTCACCATTTTCTCCTAAAGCTCATTTTACAGATTTGGAAACTGAGGCAAACAGGACTAAGTGACTTGTCCAAGGTCACAAAGCTAGTGAATATGTGAGGTCAGATTTGAACTCATGAAGATGAGTCTTCCTGAATCCAGTCAATGAACTACAGTACCACCTGGCTGCCTTAGGAACAGACTGCCTTAGAGAGGTAACAGCTTCTCCCTCCACAAAGTTATTAAAGCAATAGCTCGATGCCCACCTGTCTAGAATGTTCCAAAAGGAATTCTGATTCAGATATGGATGGTATGAAATGGCTTCTAAGGTTCCCTTCCAACTCAGAGATTTTATAATTCAGAGGATCATAAATTCAGAGCTGGGAGTCACCTTACAGACTGTCTAGTTCATAGGTTCCCAAAGTGGGTGATACCATCCCGTGGGAGGCACTGAAATGATCCTGGGGGGGTGGTAGTAAGTTCAGATGCAATTGGGGGCACTGAATAAAAATAAGGGGGCTGTGGAAGTATAAGGAAAGAAAAGAACATAAGAAAAGTTTGAAAAACCATTCATACACTTTTCATCTGTTGTACAAGAGTTAAAGTTGTAGCGATTACATTCTTTTCCAAATAAACACAAAAAATGCAAGTCATAATTGATCAGTGGTCAAGTCAACCAACATGTCTTAACAAGTAAGTGTTGGCAGGCAAACATGTGGCACATTATCAGGAAGTCTAGTATGCATTGGCAGGAATATGTGCATGTAATTTTTTTTTTGTTTTGTTTTTTATAATACAATACTATACACAATATTGCATCATGAAAATTTCAATGCAGGAAAAAGAGCAGAAAAAATCTACAATAAATTATTAAATTTAAGATGTGTCATTTCAAAGAAAACATTTTAAATATTTTTGAAATGACACAAATTAAAAAAAAACATTAAAGGTTTAAAGAAAGTAGATTTCCAGGGGAGCACTAAGTATTTTTTAGGGATCGGTAGAACAAACAAGTTTGGGAACCTCTGGTCTAGTGCAATCCTCTCACTTTACAAATGGGAAAACTGAAGCCCAGAAGACTAAATGACTTGACCAAGGTCATATAGTGGCAAAGGCAGAATATGAATCCTGTGAATCAATCAACAAATACTTATTAAGAACCTTCCATGTGTCAGGCACTGTGATAAATACTAGGATTTTTTTTTAAAGCTCTTGCTCTGTAGAAGTTTACATTATAATAGGGGCAGATGTGTACAAATAGGTACACTGAAGATAAAAAGCAGATGAAAGGTTAGGAAACCTTAGAAAAGCAGTAGCAGCTAAAGGAATGGGAAAAGGTCTCCTGGAAAGGGTAGAATTTAAATTCAGTCTTGAAGGAAGCTTGGTGTTCTAAGAGGCAGAGATGAGGGAGAGAATTCCTGGCATGGGGGATGGCCAGGGCAAAGGTATGTAGATGGGAGGAGCAAAATGATAGGAAATCTAAGAATACAAAAGGGGTTGAAAAATTTTAAGCACCAAAGAAAGGGCTTTTTATTTTATCCTAGAAGTTCAGTTCAGTCATTTTTCAGTCATACCTGACTTTTCATGACCTCATTTGGGGTTTTCTTGGCAGAGATACTGGAGTGGTTTGCCATTTCTTTCTTCAGTTGATTTTACAGATGAGGAAACTAAGGCAAACGTGTTTTTTGCTTGTTTTTTTTTGTTTGTTTTTTTGTTGTTGTTATTGCTGTTTGTTTGTTTGCCTTTTGGTGAGGCAATCGGGGTTAAGTAACTTACCCAGAGTCACACATCTAGTAAGTGTTATGTGTTTGAGGCTGGATTTGAACTCAGGTCCTCCTGACTCCGAGACTAGAGCTCTATCCACTACTGTGCCACCTAGCTGCCCCATGAGGCAAACATGTTTAAGTGACTTGCCTAGGGTCACACAGCAAGTAAGTGTCTGAGGCCAGATTTGAACTCAGAAAGATGAGTCTTTTTGACATCAGGCCTGGCAATCTATGCACTGTACCACCTAACTGCCCTATACCAGAAGGAGTAAATGGGGAAAGGAAGGAAAGGGAAGGGAAGGGAAGGGAAGGGAAGGGAAGGGAAGGGAAGGGAAAGGAAGGGAACAGAAGGGAAAGAGGAAGAAAGAAAGATGGAGGAGGGAGAGACTATGATATCATGGGCAACTGAGGGTAAAATTTGAGGGATTAGCTGCACAAAAAGAAGGATTGTCTTTTAATCAAAGACTTGAGTGAAGGAGATGATGGTAATATAGTGAGAAATGATTTCAGGGAGATATGAGATGAATAGAAGGGAAAAAAAGTAATCTTGAGGTAAGTAGACTTTTTTTTTTTCAGTGCACTATGAGACAGGTCCTCAGCTGAGGAAGAGCGAGCAGTGAGAGGCTTGGGGAAAGACAAATCCATTAAGGAAAAGTAGAAAGATCGCCTTCCTTCAATCCAGGTCCTCTCCAATCAAGGTCATAACATCCTTGTTCCCCTAGTCTCCTCTGTGCAGACTCCACTCTAGATTCAGTTTGAAATAGTATGAGTTAATGATGTAATAGTAAGAAGAAAGCAAATTACACCTTTAGGGAAGCAAATTTGCTTTTTAAGACTCCAAAAGATGTCAAAATAATTAATGACAAAGACTTGTAGCTGGAGAAAGAAGATTTAGAACTAAAATGTGAACAATCCTCCCCTGTACCAGAAAATGGCCTCAGATACAGAATTAAAACAGGTTCTCTTATCAACTTGTGCTTTCACAGGAGTACCTAATGTTATTCTCTTAGAAGGAAAATCAGTGTATAAATCTATAGTCATTTCACTGTATGTTTGTACAAATGAAAAATTGCGTTTGACTTCTTACCTACACCAAAAAGATTCAATGAACAGTACAGGAACATAAACTTGAAATGGAAACAGTGTCTTGGATAAGCAACAATTGAAATGATAAGAAGACATGAAAAATGACTAGACTAGCCCCCCAAACCTGTTACTTCAAGTTTATCTTCACCCAACCTTCCTAGTTTGTCATAGAACTCATTTATGCTGCTTGCTTTAACGAGTTTCCTTGACAGCTGCACTTTATTTAGGGGCTACGAATCTAACTAATACACCCATAGCTCATTCCTCATGCCTTCTGTTTGGAGCAGGGCACATGGCCTCTTCAAAAGGAGGAAATATAGGTATTGCATAGCTCCATTGGAGAAAAGCAGCAGTTTTCATTAAGAAAATAGATTTTTCTACTTTCAACTGAATGCAATTACAATATATAATAATGCTAATGCCCCTGTAAATAAAATACAATGCATTCTTTCCCAATTCCTTAACCTACACATCTTTAAAGT
Source organism: Vombatus ursinus (assembly GCF_900497805.2). Taxonomy (NCBI): domain Eukaryota; kingdom Metazoa; phylum Chordata; class Mammalia; order Diprotodontia; family Vombatidae; genus Vombatus; species Vombatus ursinus. The sequence continues at coordinate 18,296,949 of NW_020954652.1, forward strand.
ATTTTAAGACCTATCAACTGAAACTGTAGCACAACTTTTAAAATATAATTTATTTTTTTCAATATAATACGATTTAATGATTGGAAATTACTAGTAAGACATAGAACATGACATGGAAAATGCTCACTTAATATTTTTTCACTTCTATAAAAGTTAGCTGGTCATCAATTTTGTTGACTTCAAAATTAATAAGAACAATAAAGTAGCAACTTTAAAGTCAGGGGAAAAGACACTGCATGTTTTGGAAGTAGCTGTAACCATCTCCTACATATTCAGTTTAGAGAGAGCCACACTGGACTTCACAAAATTTCTCATAGATATGAAGGTCTTTATCTACCCTCCTCACAATTTTTTAGTAAAAATTATTAGTATCCTTTGTTTTTATATCATTTTCATTTCCAAATACATCCCTTCCCAGATTATTCCCATGTAAGTGAGAATAAAAAAGGAAGAGGAAGAAATTTTCAGGAAACTAACCAGAACATTTACAGTGTCAGGTAGCATATACCGACAGTCCCCCCACATGTAAACAAGAAAGGAATTGCATTTTGTACATCTCTTTCTGTGGAGCTAAGCTTCGCTGTTCTAATTATAGAATATTGTTTCTTTTATTTGTTGCTGTTCTTTCTATTTACATTATAGTCCTGCATATTCTTTTCCCGTTTCTGCTTATTCCATTCTGTTTCAGTTCACACACATCTTCCCATGCTTCTCTGAATACTTCATGGTGGGAAGTGGTGGGGGTTGGGGAAGGGAATAAACATTTGTATAGAACCTATTATATTCCAGACACTGTGCCATCTCATTTGATCCTCACAACACCTCTGAGACATAGTTTCTATTATTCTATTTTATATTATATTAATTTATTCTGTTTTAAATTATAGATATTATATTTTATATCCATTTTAAATCAATTATGTCCATTCCATTATAGCCATTTTACAATTGAGGTAACTGAGGCAAACAGAGGTCATGTGACTTGCCTGGTCACACAGTTTGAGGCCACATTTGAACTCAAGTCTTCCTGACTCTAGCTGCACTTTATCCACTGTGTGACCAGCATGGAGCCATCATTTCTTACGGTACAGCAATATTCCATTTACATTCATCTACCACCTTTCTGTCTTCCCTGAAGTCTTGGAGTTCTTAATGGCACTGCAGTGATATAAAGACAAGAAATGTTCTGAAATGAGATGACATCATTTATGTGATACTCAGGAAGTCTCTTCCTTATCATCATTATCAAAAATCTAAAGCTAGGAGGAAACTCACGTTATAAGTACAACCCTTTCATTTTACATATCAACTACTTTCTTTGATCATGGCTTAAGGAAAATAATTAAAAAAACAACAATTATCATTATGATAGTGATGAAAACAATAATAATAATAGATATCAAATGTGGATTATTACCAAGGAATGTACCCAAGAAATCACCTAATTTTCATTGCAGGTAAATTGATAAGAATCATAACACGGACCACAATGATGCTAAGAACTATCATTTTTAGCATTAATTAACATCTGAATGGTTCATTTTTAATTGTAAGGCACCATGGTGTTCTGAAAACTGTAATAAGTAAGGTTCAATTCTGGGGTTGGAACAGGGCAGAATGTGTAGAATCATCTTAATATTGATGACAATTGAAGTCATGAGAGTGGATGGGAACATGAAACAAGAATGTAGGGAGAAAAGAAGGTCTAAGACAGAACTCCAGGGTACATTTAAGTAAATAGAGGGTCACGTATAATGATCCAGCAAAGGAGATACAGGAAGAATAGTACTTATGTGTATAAATATACCTATAGATACATACATACACACACACACACACACACACACACATACACACACACACATACACTGGTTGTTGTCCTTTATTCTCCAAGAGGACCAAAATAACATCATTATGTTGTGGTCAATTTACAGTATGCCCAACTATGGCTGATCAGACCAATATGAGCTTAGAATGTGTGTATATGTGTATGCATGCGTATGTATATATCTACATAGATAGATATAGATATATACATATATACGTGTCTGTATGTATGTATGTATATGTATACACACACACACACAGAGTTAAGCAAAATAAATTTCCACTCAGGACATGTCTGAAAATCTATCTTTAATTCTGCACTTTGAGTCTAAGATCTCTTTGTCAAAAGATGGGTAGCATGCTTTATTGCTTGTCCTCTGTGAGTGATTACTTTGATCAAAGTTGTTTGTCTTTACAATTTCATTGTTTTTATAGCTGTATAGTATTGTTACTACACAATAACATATAGGACACTCTCAAGGTCTCTCTGAATAACTTTGGAATTGATTGTGAGACTTGGAAAACACTGGTACAGGACCACCCAACATGGCGTGCCCACAGGAATTGCAGCAGCTCAAAAGAAATTTGAGATGTGCAAATTTAGAGACATTTCTACTCCAAGTGTTCATATGGACCATTTGTGCCCAATCTGTGGTAGAGCTTTCTAAGATCACATTGGTCTGATCATCTACATTCAGAAACACTGTACCTTGGCCCCAACGTAGTGATTTCATTTTGGCTCTCTTCAAAAACAAAGGACAACAAACAATGAATAATAATAATATACTGTGCTCCAGAATTGACAATTTACTTTTTCAATCTTGTATGAATGAATAACCTTCCAGGGGTCAAGGCAAAGGGGAAAGGAAAAGCTCTTTGGGGGTAAGAACAATTTGTCATGTCTGTATTTGCATCACCATCACCTAGAATAGTGCTTTTTTCATAATAGGTACCTAATAAATACTTGTTAAAGTGAACTGACTTCAAATATTTGGATCCCTTTGAAAATAAAATGAGATGTTATGTTATTCACATAAACATAAATTGGTTAATTCATCCCAAGTCTGAATATTTTCTTCAAGAAGATTTTCTGAGTAGGTGCTCAAAGAATCATTTCAATAATAAGGAACTACATTGGTAAATAAAACATCAGTGCATGTGTGTTTTGAATTCACTGTGTGGAGAAAAGGGTCAAAAAAAAAAAGGGAATCAATCATCTCTATTTTCACCTTTAAAATTCAATACATAGAAATTCCCAGTACAGCAATATCCTTGGAGAGAATGCTTCTTGGAGAAGAAAAGATATGAAGACCACATGGCTTTGTAGTCATGCAACATATGAGAAATCAATGAAGATCTTCAGAGTTAAGTATTTGAAATTCTTTAATAACCCACCCCATGCTGTTATCCAAATCATGTCATATCACAGCACCACTTTCCTCCTCTGAGAGGTAAGCTTAAGTATGCCCATTGACTAAAAATAAACATTACCAGAATTTCTCTTAATTCAGGGAAATAAAAACACTATTTGTTTGGGTTTTCTGACAGCGTATTTTCAGATCTAATCTCAAATTTTGCCACCATTGACTTGCTAGGGAGAATTTCAGAATACTTTCATGTTTTCTTGAAAAAAATCAATGCCATGAGAAATGGAAATCTCATTTATCAATATGACTTTGAGGAGACTATATTTGGCACAGTGCCTAGCATGCTGGATTTGAAATCAAGATCTGAGATCAAATATTAACTGTGTGATGCTAGGCATGTCACTTAACTGCTGTTAGACTCAGTTTCTTCATATATTTAATGGGAATTATAATAGCACCTACCTCAAGGGGGTGTTTGTGAGAATCAAATGAAAATGAAATAGGTTAATGCACCTCACAAAGCTTCAAGCACTATGCTAATTATTCCCATTTTTATTATTCTTGACCTGGGCTAAGGAACATAGTCCCACGAACCCCAACTGAGAGGCAGGGGAAGTACATTAGAAAGAGTGTTAAATCTGGTTTCAAGAGAAACCTGGTCTCAACTATTGCTTCTTTGTGTTACTAGCTGTGTAATCAAGCTAAGTTTGATCACCTATACAATGGCGCAAATAATACCTAAATGACCTATTATTATAAGGATTAAATTAATAATAGCTAACATTTATACAGCACTTACTATGTGCTAGGAACTCTATTAAGTGCTTTATACTTAGTATCTCATTTGATCCTCACAACAACCCTAGGAGGTAGGTGCTATTATTATCCCCATTTTATAGATGGGGAAACTGAGGCAAATAGAAGTTAAGTGACTTGCCAAGCAAAGATAACAAGTGTCTGAGGCTGAATTTGAACTCAAGTCTCACTTAACCTCTGTTTGTCTCAGTTTTCTCATCCGTAAAATGAGCTAGAGAATGAAATGGCAAACCCCTCTAGTATCTTTGCCAAGAAAACCCCATAAATGGGGTTAGGAAATGTCAGACATGACTAAACGATTTAACAACAACAATACACCTTAAAGAACTATGTGAATGACAGTTACTATAATTCATTTTGCTCAAATAGAACATGATTCAAATAAGATGTAAGTCAAAGGCTCCATCCCTAGCCAGGTCATTTACATTGCCTCAGTTTTATAGCCAAAATTATACGACCTAATCATGGGATTGTTATTGTTATTAGTCCTTTGTTCTCAAAGAGGACCATGGCATCAGGAAGGTGGTGGCATTACTTTCAAGTGAATTGGATTTAAGTGAGGGAAGTCTGTGCAAAGTCACCAAACTCACTTTCTTCTCAGGAGCCATCTGGGTCCAATGGCAAGATATAGATCAGAATAACTAGATATGGCCCCTTAATTCTAGGAAGCAGTTTTATGAATGCATGCCATTGTTCAAACGAGTACTTCATCACCAGTAAATAGCTGATTCTTTTGATTTTGTTTGGCTGATTCTTGATGTCTCCTAGAGTCGTTAGTTTCCACTTGCCCAATTCTCATTTTTAATGAATTGTTTTCTTCAGTTAGGTTTTGTACTTTCTTTTCCATTTTGCCAATTCTACTTTGTAACGAGTTGTTTTCTTCAGTATACTTTTTATCCATTTTGTCAATTGTATTTTTAAAAGAATTGTTCAATTTCTCTTCTACCTCTCTTATGTGACTTTTGAAATTCTTCTTGAGCTCTTCCAAGTAGGCGTTTTGGGCTTGAAACCAGTTCATATTATTCTTTGAGGTTTCAGATGTAGGCATATTGACAATTCTGTTTTCTGAATTTGTGTTTTGATCTTCCCCTCCCCATAGTAAGAACCTATGGTCTTTGTTTTTCTTTGTTGATTTTGCTCATGGTATTTGCCTTTTTCCTGGCTTTTAAAGCTATTCTCTGCTTCTCAGGTACAGAGGGCACTGTCCCACACTTCTTGTGCTTGGGGCTGGGGGCCTGGTTACTGGCTTTGTTTGCTGGGGCATCAGGTTCTGGCAGCTTGAGACTGTAGAGGCTGTAGCTTAACCTGGAGCCAAGCTGGAGCTGGTGTGCCGAGGCCAGGTGGAGTTTTTCTGCATTTTCCCAGGGTTACACTTAAGGTCGTGGGGTAGGGGTGGAGGTGGGGGTGGTCTGGCTACTAGAGGTTATCTCCTCACCAGGGGCTGCGCTAGAGCACAGGTAGACTCAGCCACTGGTGGATGCTTGTCTGCCAACGCAAGTGGTGGTTCTCACCACTGGCATCTGCCAGTTCCCCTGACTGTGCCAAGGCACGTGGGTCCTAGTGTTGGCATTTGGCTGCTCTACCACCCGAGGGTTCAGGATCTTCCACTGGTTTGCTGAGGTAGGGCTTGCTGCTGGCTTGCTGGGATACCTCTCATCCTGTACTGGTCCCCTTCAGTCACAGCAAGAGGGACCTTGTTAATCTCTCTAGCTTCCTGGGAATAGCTCTGATTCTGAAGGGCAAAAAGGATGGTGGAGGATCTTGAGTTCTTGCTATTTGAGTTTTGATTGAAATAGCAATCATTGTTTAGCCCGGAGAAGAAAAGACAGGAGAGCTGCATTCAAATATCAGTGTAGTGACAAGGAAATAACTTTGTTCCCTTAATGCCACAGGGCAGAGCTAGGAGCAGTGGATCACCATTTTCAGGAGGAGAGTTTAGGCTTAATGTCAATTAAGCTTTCTAAAAATTTGAGTTGTCCTTGGGCTCAGTGGGCTTCCTTGGAAGATACCAGATTCCTTCTCACTATAGAGGCTCGAATATTTTAGAGGGAATATTTGTTCCGTTACAGCATGGACAGGATGGGCTTTGAGATCCCTTCCAACCCAGAGATTTTGCGATTCTATAAAAAGTTCAGTGCAAAACCCATGAAGCATCTCAGCATTAATATCTGAATTATGTAACTCCTAGTCCTAGTAAAACAGGAAACATATGAATAGATTGTGTCTTTTAGTTTACAAGTTACACATTATTATTGTTCTAAAACAATTACTCCAAGTCTGTTTATTTATAGTTCTATTTTACTTATGTGACAGCATTAACCCATAATGTGAAAAGAGGCATGGCAGAATGGACAGGCAGCATCGAAAACAGGATAACCTAAATCCTCCCTCCAACCCATAGTGGTCATGTTGCCAAACACTTGCCGATCTAAATAGGTAGAGAGAATTTCCCTGCCAAGGACTTTCCTACATGAAATTTTCCTTTAACAAAATTATAGGTCAAGACCTAATTAAGTAAACAAATAAATGAATAAAGTAAAATAAATAAATAACATTGAACGAGTTGGTCATCAAGGATAATCATGGTACCAATGACATAGCTAATAAAAGACTAGGCCTCTTCACCGAACCTCTAAATGGCATATTTCAAGCAAATCTATGTATATAGCTTCAAAAGGTACAAAGAAATGACAGTGGGGAAACATGAATGATTTCACAAACACGTGGTACTAGACTAACTCTAGGCAAAAAATCATTTTACTAATGATTCAACTAAAGCTGAAGGTTCTATGTGAAATGTTCTCAACATGAGCTTTTGGAAATAGATCAATAGGTTTATCTTCAAACCACCTTATATAAGAATCAGAATATGACTCTAGACAATAATGACTAGTACATAATTTGGAATATACTACTGAGAGTCTAGGCCATTATATAAATCAGCACCAGTTAAAAATGCATGCATTCAGTATGTAAATGATGACGATCAGTTGAATTCCAGTGCTCTTAGAAAATCTCTCAATGAGAAAATGTATGTAAAAGCACCATTACTAACAGCATCAGCATCTCTAGAGCTAGAAACTAAAATATTACATCGTCAGCTAGTTGTCTAATGACTTCGAAATGTTACTAAATTATAATTCTAATAGGTAGTAACAGCCAATATGTCTAGTTAGCACCAGACATTTCTATGGCTGTGTATCATGCATAAAAGGATTCTAGGGAATATAAATCATTCAAAGGCTTGTCACTAAGAGAATTTATCAGTGAGAAGCATTTCAATAGTGTATTTCTTCAGCTACAATTTTTTTTTATTATTCCATGAAACTGATAATCACTTTATTGCCCATTTATCTTAATTCACTCTAATTTTTAGTGAATCAAATGCAGATTATTCAGGTTACAGGTTATTTATGTCACCTCTCATCTTTCTGTGTCTTCTCTGCATATTTTCCTACTATTTAGTAGCTATAGCATAAGGGAGACAGCAGGAATAAAAGGTGAGAGACCACTTGTGCTCCCATCAGCTTCCGTTAAAGACTGGGATTGAAGGGCAGGGACTTTGTACTTGTTGATAAGCAGTCTATGAAAATCTAGTAACTTAAAATATGGAATGACTTATTAATATAGTCTATTTTCCTCCATGTTGGAACTTAATTTCAACTTTTCTAACAGCTCTTAAAATGTTTAATTAGTTATGGGCATTGCACTATTGCAATTTATTATTGATTTGCAGGCAGTCTGTAACCCAGTAAGGATGTTCTTCAAAACTAAATGCTTAACCTTAGATTAGATAACATCTGATGTGGCATCCCTAGTTAAGATGGCACTTTGCATTAATCTGAGAGGGAAAAATAAAATGTATTCCCACCATGGAACTGGTTTCATGAAGGAATTGAGCAGAAATGAGAATTTTGAAATTCAATGGCTGCCCATGTCTTAGAGAGTCAGTTCTTCCAAGAATGCATTATTTTCCAAAATGTTCAGCTTGATTTAATCTTTCAAAACACTTAGAATCAAGGGAATAAGGAGTACTAAGATTAATGTGGTATAAATTTATTTAAAATGCTCATCTCATTAAATTTGTTTTTCCTATACAAATAAGATTTATATTTATAAATTAAAAAGTAAAGATAGGGTGAATATTGGGAAACCATCAAATGCACAGTGAAACAGTTTTTCATTACAAATTTAAAGAAAGGAAATAAGCAATTAAAAAATCGTAACCTGAAAAAACTTGTAACCTCAATAATCTGCATTTGATTCACTAAAACATTGAATGAATAAGATAAATGGTCAATAAAATGATTATCAATTGCATGGGGGAAAAATGCAGCCAAAGTAAAATGTTATCAAAAGAGAAAAACCAGTGCACTACCAATACATTCTAACATTGCTAACGATGCAAACCTCGTATCTAGTACTAACAAACCAGTATCCATTACACACAATAATACAATATGTTTATATGCCTGCTTTGTTTAGGATATGTAGATATAGATATAGATAGATAGATATAGATAGATACAGATAGATAGATATAGATATTATATGCATATGTTCTCGGTGTATACATACAGAGAGAAATCATTTTAACTGAATGAATAAATTATGAAAAACCTTATGGGTAGCTATTCTACTACTTTGGTTCAGAGCCCCCACCATTGTACATCCCATTAACAATCAAGGAGTAGATAATTAGCTTTGGGGAGGGAGATTACATTTCCCCTCCCCAGTTAAAATAATGCAATCATCGAAGATTCAAAATGTAATAAAAAAAGTATAAAGGAGGCATTAAGGAATTTTCATGTGATTCCACATCAATGTAGTCACACATGATGAGGTTTTAATGTGTAAACAAGATTTGTCTATGCCCTGATCCCTTTATAAGGTGCAAACTCCTCTCTAATTAGGTCATAAAGAGAACAGTGTAATTTTCTGAAAACATCAGTCATAACCTCTGTGTGTGTGTGTGTGTGTGTGTGTGTGTGTGTGTGTGTGTGTGTAATGTAATTCATTCAATAACAGAAAAGGAAAGGTTAAGGAGTGCTTTGTGGAGGCAGACACATTTATCTGTGCCACACAAGAGCAAAACCTTGCAGGGAGCGGTAGGGGAAGGAAGATAAGATCTTCTCCTCTTCCGCACAAGTTGGTCGTGTCTTTGGAGCTCCCTGAATCAATAGAAGGCATTCATTCAGTCAGGAGCAGTCAAGTAAACAGTCTTACTTCTTACCTTATGTAAGACACAGATATAGACAGTCACCTAAAGGAGCAGGCAGTTTCAAGGAATATTATCCTTAAAACCAGAAAAGAATGTTGACTATGGACCTAACAAAGGAATAGAACCTGAGAGTTTGGTTGAGTAGCTTATAAAGCAAAGAACTGTACCCAAGGGAAGTTATGTGACAATTCTACAAAAGCAGGAAAGTGAGTTACTCTTTCACACATGTGCATCACTATCATTGTAATTTGAGTTCATTCTTCCTTTGGATGCTGTGTGTGTTGTTGGGAGAGTGCACTCCAGGCTTTTGGGGAAAATGATTTGTACCAACCTACGTACCATCTTAATAAATACCATGATTTGAGTTAATTAATTCTGATGACTGATTGTTAATGAGAATCACACAGTTGGGATCTCATGAGCTACAGAGATAGGAGTAGCCATCCACAGGATTGCCTCAAAAGATCAACATAGTAGCCAATCTCTGGGTCTCTGATGCACAAGTACAAGTTGAGGGAATACCCCAGAAAGGGTTACATTACCAACCTATCAAGAAGTCTCACATTATATGTAGTGTTCTACACCCATTGCTCCCCACTTCTGCAAATACACAAAAGAAGGCACCTTTTCATCTCTCTTATCTGGGGCCTCTCCTGGTCACTCTAATTTTACAGCAGTTTAAATGGCTTTGTTGTTGTTTTTTTGCCATTTACATTGTTGTGATCTTTGTCTTGTTTTCCTACTTCTGCCTCACTTTTACTTTCAAATTCATCTTCCCAAGATTTTCTGTATTCATCATTTCTTACAACATAGTAATATTTCATTACATTCATCTACCACAAATTGTCTAACCATCTCCCAGTGAATGGGCATCTTCATTTTCAGCCAAACGTTTTTCTACTAATGTTTTGCTGTATGTAGGTTTTTCTTGCCACAGACCCCCTTGACTTATATTCCTAGCTGAAGAATCTTTCAGTCAGAGCGTAGACATTTTAGTCACTTTCTTCACATAATAACAAGTTGTTTTCCAGAATAATTAAATCATTTCATAGCTCCACCAACATTTCATTTGTGTGCCTATTGTGTAACCCTTCCAATATGACTATCCTCATCATTTGTCACCTTTGCAGGTTTGCTGGTTGTGAGATAAACCCCAATGGGTTGTTTTGATGTGTATTTCTCTTTACATTCATTATTTAGAGCTTTCTTTTTAATAGTCTGAAGTTCTTTCTAGAAGGGTTTGTTTATAGCCTTGTACTTCTCATTTAGGAAATGACTTTTGGTCCTACAAATTTCTATTCATTTTTGATATTTTGCCTATCAGAAACTTTTAATATATATTAAGTACAACGATTTTACCTGGCAACTATTTCTCTTCTCATTCTAATTGCATTAATCTTATTCATGCAATAGCTTTTTTTCTTTTTTCCCTTTTATTTTTTACTACATTAGAACATATTCGTGGAATATAATAAGCATTTCCATAACATGGTACAAAAAAAAAGATGATTGTACGTGAAACTGCAAATTTAGTATGCACAACCTGCTATTCCCTTCAAATATACAACAAAATTATTATGTAAATTTCTTTTTTTCTCCTTTTTTCCTACCTTCTCCCACTCTGCCCTAATGATGACCATTAAACACAAATAAGTGTGTGTATGTGTAAAATGTATGTATGTAAAATTATTCAATACATACTTCTATTTATCAGTTCTTTCTCTGGATGAAGATAGCATCTTTCTTTGTATGTCCTTTATAGTTAATTTGCCTGTTTATAACAGTAAGAATAACTTATTTACTCATGGTTATTCTTAAAACAATATCGCTGTTACTGTATACAATGTTCTTTTGATTCATGCAATAGTTTTTAATCTCATATAGTCAAAATTATTTATTGTGTATTTTATAATTCTCTCTATCCTTTGGTTAAGTGTTCATTAATTCTCTAGCCATATCTGGGAAAGGTAGCTAATCTGATTCTACAATATTTTTATTTTATCTTGTATACTTTAATATTTTTCAGGTCATGTATTTATTTGGAATTTGTTGCCAAATGTGATATAATATGTTGGTTTAAACCCAGTTTCTATCAAACTGCTTTCCAGTTTTCCCAGCAGTTCTAATCAAATAGAGAGTTTATTTATAAATAATTTATGTTTTGACATATTTAATACTGTGTTATTGAGTTCAATTATTTCTTATTCTTCCTTGTCTGGTCTGTCCCATTGATCTATTTTTCTATTTTTTTTTCCACCAGAACCAAATATTTTTGATGATTAATATTATTATTATGTTATAATATGATTTGAAGTCTAGAAACACTATTTCTACTTCATTCCTACTTGTTTCATTTTTCATCATTCCTCTTGATAGTTTGGATTCTTTCTTCCTGCAAATGTAGTTTGTTAGTTTCTCTAGCTCTTTTTGAAAAGAGCATATGCTGACAATACAGCACTAAATTGGTGCAATACTCAGTCCACAAATAAGTTTCACATTATCAATTCCACTATATTGCTCTGGCCCAACATGAACACTGGATATTCCTCCAATTATTTGAATTGTCCTTTACTTCTTTAAGGAACATTCTGTAACTATATGTACAATGGAATTGAGTACACTTTGATACACTGAGTATCATATTTTCTAGTTATTTTGAATGGGACTTCCTTTTAACACCCTACTGCATTTTTTTGATTGCAAAAATTCTGTTGTCATTTTTAGGTTCATTTTGTAACTTATAATCATGGAATGCTTAGCTCAATTATTATCTTTAGTGATTATGTACAATTTTCAAAGTAAACTATTGATGATCAACTAATAGAGATAGCTTTATTTCTTTGTTGCCTATCTTTGTGTCTTTCTTTCTTTCTCTTGTCTCACAGTTATTGCTAACATTTCCTGAGTTTCATCAAATAACAGCAGCAAAAGGGGTTATCCTTACTTTACTCCTATATTTTGGGGAAAGCTAAGAAAGCTACTCATGTTTCACCAGTGCAGATTATGCTATCTATTGGTTTTAAGCAAATACTTTCATCACAGTTTTTAAAAGATTTTTCTGCAGTTGTGCTTTGCAGTGCTTTTTAGCATAAATGTGTGTTGTACTTTGCCAAAGGCCTTTTCTACCTGTATCAATGGATGTGACACAATTTAAAATGTTTTGAATTTATTATGAAGAATTATGTTGTTTTCCTAATTTTGAACCATCTTCTTATTCCTGGTATTAATCCAATTTGATAAAAGTTAATTTTTACAATAAATTTTCATAGTATTTTTTTGCCAGGATTTTATCTTAAAATTTCAAATTACATTCATTAAAGACATTGGTCTGCAGTTCTCTTTTTTAGTTTATCTTTCTCTAGTTTAGGTAATAGGACCATATTTGTCTCATAAACATAGCTTGGTAGAGTATTTTTCTTTACCTTTTTTGAGATTAATCCATGTAGTATTCTTTGTAGCCTTTAAAAGTTTGGAAGAATTCTTGAGAGCAAAGATGGTGAAGGGAAAGCAGTGACTCACTTCAGCTCTCCCTCAAACTCCTCCAAATACCTATAAAAAATGGCTCTAAACAAATTCTAAAGCAGCAGAACCCACCAAAAAAAACCGAGTAAAACAAATTTCCAGCCCAAGACTACCTGAATGGTGGATCAGAAATGTATCTCGAGCCGGGAGGGGAGAGGAGCGCAGTTTGGCATGGGTGCACAGGCCACAGCGAACCTGGAGCAGGCCTGAGAGGACTGAATCACAGGCAGCTGTGGCAGTTTCCAGACTTCTCAACCCACGAACACCAAAGACAACTTAGAAGGTCAGTGGGAAAAGTCTGTGACTGCTGTGAAAGAAGAAGCTAGGTCTCAGCCACCCCCAGGGCAGCAGCTGTCTCCTGAGCTTCCAGCCCACAGTCTGAGGTGGAATCGAGTGGCTGAACAGAGGGGAATTGCAAGGATCTCTTTGCCAGTGCTGAGGCAGGAATCTCTTGATTTGCCCATGCTTGGATCTAGATCACAGTTCTGAGGGGTGGTCCTGGGGCAAGAAGGAGCATGGCATGGTGGAGCTTGTTGTGGCAGTGGAGAGGAAACACCTCGCCCCTTATCATACCACCTTGGAAGAACTGAAAATTTGCAGGTCCCTAGAAGTATCTCTGAAAGCAGCTGCACAAACACCCGAAGCTTGAGACAGTACATTCTCCACATTGGAAACAGACTCTTACCTTAACAAAGAGTTTAAAACTCAAGTAATTGGTTGGGATCATGAGTAAGCAATGCAAAAAGAGTCAGACTGTATTATCTTACTTTGGTGACAAAGAAGATCAAAACATACAACCAGAAGAAGAAAACAAAGTCAAAGCTCCTACATCCAAAACCTCCAAGAAAAATATGAATCAGTCCCAGGCCTTGGAAGAGCTCAAAAGGGATTTTGAGAAGCAAGTAAGAGAAGTAGAGGAAAAACTGGGAAGAGAAATGAGAGTGATGCAAGAAAATCATGAAAAGCAAGTTAACAGCTTGCTAAAGGAGACCCCCAAAAAATACTGAAGAAAATAACACCTTAAAAAATAGCCTAACCCAAATGGCTAAAGAGGTCCAAAAAGCCAATGAGGAGAAGAATGCCCTAAAAATCAAAACTGGACAAATGGAAAAGGAAGTCCAAAAGCTTACTGAAGAAAATACTTCCTTAAAAATTAGAATAGAGCAATTGGAAGCTAGTGACTTTATGAGAAATCAAGACACTGTAAAACAAATCCAAAAGAATGAAAAATTAGAAAACAATGTGAAATATCTCATTGGAAAAACAACTGACCTGGAAAATAGATCCAGGAGAGAGAATTTAAAAATTATTGGACTATCTTAAAGCCATGATCAAAAAAAGAGCCTAGACATCATCTTTCAAGAAATGATCAAGGAAACCTGCCCTGATATTTTAGAACCAGAGGGCAAAATAGAAATGGAAAGAATCCACTGATCTCCTCCTGAAAGAGATCCCCAAAGGAAAACTCCTAGGAATATTGTAGCCAAATTCCAGAGTTCCCAGGTCAAGGAGAAAATATTACAAGCAGCCAGAAAGAAACAATTCAAGAATTGTAGAAACACAATCAGGATAACACAAGAGGTAGCAGCTTCTACATCAAGAGACTGCAGGGCATGGAATATAATATTGCAGAGGGCAAAGGAGATAGGATTACAACCAAGAACCACCTACCCAGCAAAACTGAGTATAATCCTGCAGGGGGGAAAATGGTCATTCAGTGAAATGGAGGACTTTTAAGCATTCATGATGAAAAGACCAGAGCTGAATAGAAAATTTGACTTCCAATACAAGACTCAAGTGGAACATGAAGAGGTAAACAGGAAAGAGAAATCATAAGAGACTTATTAATGTTGAACTGTTTACATTCCTGCATGGAAAGATGATATTTGTAACACATGAGACCTTTGTCAGTATTAGGGGATTTGGAGGGAAACAATCATATGTATGTGTAGATAGATAGATAGATAGATAGATAGATAGATAGATAGATAGATAGATAGATAGATA
>NW_020954652.1:18311718-18458155 GCF_900497805.2 Vombatus ursinus
ATAGATAGATAGATAGATAGATAGATAGATAGATAGATAGATAGATAAATAGATAGATAGATAGAGGGCACAGGGTGAGTTGAAGATGAAGGGGTCATACCTGGAAAATAAAATTAAGGGGTGAGAGAGGATTATACTAGGAGAAGGAGAAAGGGAGAGGTAGAATGGGGTAAATTATCTCACAAAAAAAAAACAGAAAAGAAAAGGCTCTAACAGTGGAGGAGAAATGGGGGAAGGTGAGAGGGAATGAGTGAATCTTGTTCTCCTGGGATTTAACTGAAGAAGGGAATAACATACACACTCAATTGGACATGGAAATCTGTCTTACCCTACAGGAAAATAGGAGGGGAAGGGGACAAGAGAGTAGTGTGATGATAGAGAGGAGGGCAGATTGGGAAAGGGGGTAATCAGAAGCAAATACTTCCAAGGAGAGACAGGGTCAAAAAAAAGAATTGAATAAATGGGGGGGGATAGGATTAAGGGAAACAGAGTTAGCTTTTCACAGCATGTCTATTATGGAAATGTTTTGCATAACTGCACATGTATAGCCTATATTGAGTTGCTTGCCTTTTCAATGAGGGTGGGCGGAGAGGGAGGAAGGAAGAAAATTTGGAACCCACAGTTTTAAAAACACATGTTTAAAAAAAATATTTTCACATGCAACTGGGAGATAAGAAATATAGGAAATGGGGTACAGAAATCTATCCTGCCCTACAGGAAAATAGAAGGGGAAGGGGATAAGAGAAGAGGGGAGAGAAAGAAGGGAAGGCAGACTAGGGGAAGGGGTATTCAGAATTCATACCATCCTGGGGTGGGGGGAGGGGCGAGATGGGGTAAAAATTTGGAACTCAAAATCTTGTGGCAGTAAATGTTGAAAATTAAAAATGAATAAATTTATTAATAAAAAAAGTTTGGAAGAATTCTCCTATAAATTCATTTAGATCAAAGATATTTTTGGCAGTTCCTTTAAAATTAGGTCAATTACCTTTTCTAAATGTGATTGCATAATACCTCCAATGTTCTGTTAGTTATGGAATTTTATTTCTCTGCAGACAATTCTCTATTTCTCTGGAAACTTGTTTTGTTGGCATATGATTATGTTTAGTACATTCTGATAATTCTTTTTATTATCTGGTATGATTTCATCTCCATTTTTTATTTTGTTAACTTGATTTTTCTTTTTAATCAGTTTGACTAAAAGTTTATCAATTTTATTATTCCTTTCAAATAATCAGCAGTTTACATGTAGTCTTTTTGGTTTGGTATTTTTTTAAATCTTTTTTTTTCTAAAATATTTTAAAATATTTTTCTCTTTCTGGGATTCTTTTGGGTTTGTCAGTTTTCTAATTTTTACAATATTTTGCTTTGTTAATTTTAGCTGCATCCCAGAAATGGCATGTTGCTTTATCTTTATTATTGTCTCACATACTTATTAATTGTTTCTATGATTTGTTCTTTGACCCATTCATTGCTCAGGATTCCATTATTAATTTTCCATTCAGATCTATGCTTGTGTTTGCTGTATTTATTACTACTCTTATTGCATTGTAGTTTGCTAAGAATGTGTTGAATATTTCTACTCTTTAATATTTATAATTTCTTTGTGCACTAGTACAAGGTGTGTGTTCATAATGGTGCCATCTGGTGATAAGAAATATGTATATTCTTTATTGTTGCCATTCAGAAAACAGTATAAATCTTTGAGTTCTAAGTTTTCAAATAGTTTGTTCAGTTCTACATTTCCTCTTTTCTTTTTTCATTTCTGGACATCTGTCCAGTTCTTAAAGAGTAACAAAAAAGGTTTTTGTTTGTATCTTTCTGCAATTCAGTTACCTTTCTCTTTATGAAATTAGATGTCATTCCATAAACACATATGTTCACTGTCAGTCAATAAGAACTTATTAAATATTTATTTTGAGCCAGGAACTCCATTGTCCATGGATCTTTTAAGTATAATGAAATTTCCTTGCTTCTTTCTGATAAGGTGGTTTTTTAAATATTTGCTTTGTCTGATAACATTACCAAAACACTTGCTTTTTTGAATTCAGTTGATAGGTGGTACCCTTGCTTAGATAAAATGGATTTGTAGTGGGAAAAATAAAGATATTTTCTTGAATTTTTCTAGTAATGATTATCAGCCAGGGTAAAAGAGCAGAGAAGACAGATGATACTGGTTTTCCAGGACTGGAGCTTAACAGGGCAGGAAAGGCTGATGAATATTAAAGGCGCAAGGAAATCAAGGTCAGAAGTAAATGACTCATCAAAATGGTTAACTATGGACTCTGGGTAGAGACAAAGGAAACCAGTATATAGGTAAAGGACTGGAAGAATCAGGAAGATTTCAGGGGGCTGGAAGTCATGATAAGGTTCAGCAGGAGTGAGGATGTTGAGAGAAATGGAAATTCAATTCAACTAAATGCAACTAACATTTTTAAAAACATTTTCCATTCAAGACAATGCTTAGAGCTGGGATTATAAAGAAGGAAAAGAACCCAAGCTTTTACTTCTTCAGGAGAGAAATAATTACAATCTAACTCTGTGGGTGAAGCAAGTGCACAAATAAGCAATAATTTTCTTTCATTATAAATGCATAGTCAAGCTCAAATAGACCTGAGTCACGATATATGTGTGTGAGTGATTACGTATGTGCGTTAATTATATCTACCTGAGGAAATTAAGGAACTTTGTGGAGAATCAAAGGATTTAGAACTTTAGAACAAAGGATTTAGGGACTTTAGAGATCGCCTAGTTCAACCTTATTTTACAAACAAGAAAACCAAGGCCCAATAAAGTGAAATAATTTGCCCAATGTCAACAACCATGAAGTGGCAGAGCCCAGCACTTAAACCTGGGTCTTCTGGAACCAAATTTGATGTTATATCACTGAAAAGTATAATGTCTTCAACTCACCTATCTTCCAATTAAAGTCTAGTCTCTCTAAAATGGAGATTATAACATAAAGTCCATAAATACAATGTAGGTGTATAAGTGTGTGTGTGTGT
This sequence comes from Vombatus ursinus, assembly GCF_900497805.2. Taxonomy (NCBI): domain Eukaryota; kingdom Metazoa; phylum Chordata; class Mammalia; order Diprotodontia; family Vombatidae; genus Vombatus; species Vombatus ursinus. Next base: position 18,314,721 of record NW_020954652.1, read on the forward strand.
ATATATATATTATATATATATTATATATATATTATATATATATTATATATATATATGTGCTTATCCTGAAAATCACAAAAACACAGCATGTACAAGCTGGAAGGGTCACTGGCAGCCATAAATGAAAGGAATTCTCACTATAACTATAAGCTGGTGATCATCCAGCTTCTGTATGATGAACTCCAAAAAAGGAGTTAGGGGGGCCATTGCCATTTAGGGCACCTCCTTCTACTTTGGAACAGCTCTAATTGTTAGATTTTTTTAACTGACATCAAGCCTAAATTTTCCCATTTATGACTTCCACCCATGGCTCTTGATTCTGCCCCTTCTAGTCCCTCTTCATTAAGGTCCCTTAAATACTTGAAGATGGCTATCACATGTCTGAGTCCTCTCTTCTAGTGGCTAACCATACTCATTGCATTCAATGGCTCCTTATATGACATGGACTTAAGGTCTTTCACCATCCTGAATGGTCTCTTCTGAATACTCTCAAGTTTATCAATGACCTTAAACCATTGCATCCAGAACAGAACAAAATACCATCAGTAAGGTCAGATAATGACAGAGAGTTTATTACCATCTGATTCTTTGAAATTCTGCCTCATTGGGGCAGCTAGGTGGCACAGTGAATAGAGCACTGGCCCTGGAGTCAGGAGGATCTGAGTTCAAATCCAGCCTCAGACACATAACACCTACCAGCTGTGTGACACTGGACAAGTCACTTAACCTCATTGCCTAGCCAAAAAAAAAAAAAAAAAGAAAGAAAAAAAATTCTGCTTCATCATGCAGTCCAAGATCATATTAGTTTTGCTGGCTATCACAGCCAACAAGAGTAAGACAATGAGCATTTATTAAGCACTTATTACACTTGAAGTCAGGAAGACCTGCATTCTAATCCTGCTTCAAATGCTTACTAGCTGTGTGGTCACGGTGAAGTAAAAATCCCATTTTATAAATGGGGACAATAACAGTACCTACCTTATAGGGCTGTTGTGAGGATTAAAGCACTTTGCAAGACTTAAGGCATTATATAAATGCTAACTATTATTATTATATTATCTTCTACTCTATCTCAGATCCTTTCTCCCCCCCTCCTATGGAAGTCTTGACTATCTTTCCATTAGGAATAACTCAATCTCTCTAACAAGCTAGCATGTAGAGGGGCATTCTTTGAGTCTTTTCACTCATCAGCCTATATTTGGAACACAAATAACAGTTACTGAGTTGCAGCAGAAATACAAACATGACACATTTGCTACAAGCCTTGCATAATTTCCCCTACTCCTAATGATGGCTTAGATTGTCAACATTTTTAAAAAACCTATTTGTGTTTAAATGTAAACCTTAACTCAACACCTGGTTAAAACACTGACAGGCAATTATCACCTCAACAACTTTATGAAGGTGTTCGATTTATTTTTCTCAGTCTCAACAATTCCACAGCTATTCCCACTCTCCTTAAGTCTTGCTGTTGTTCCATCATTTCAGACATGACCCCATTTAGGGTTTTCTTGGCAGAGATACTGGAATGTTTTACCATTTCCTTCTCCAACTCATTTTACAGATGAAGAAACTGTGGCAAATAGGGTTAAGTGACTTTCCCAGGGTCACACAGCTAGTTTGTGTCTGAGGCCAGATTTAAACTCATGAAGACGAGTCTTCCTGATTCCAAGTCCAGCACTTTGTCCATTGTGCCACCTCACTGTCATTAAACTTAGTATTAACCTCCTATCAGATTCACCAATTTATCCCACCCATATATCTACTCTACCTATTCCCTTTACCCTCAAATTATTCAACTTCTAACTTACCTTACCTTGTCTTACCAACTACATTCCACTCTTTCTTGAGTTTACCTCTTTAAAATGTATATCCTAATTCTCCATTAGCCTCCTCATTCCTTCTTAATAATTTTATATACTCTTTATTTGTCCTTTAATATGTTCCTATTTCAATCCTAAAATGGAATCTGGAACTAGAGATTTTTCTTCTTAATTTTTTTTTCCTGAATTGCTCCTACATTTTACCAGATTTCACCTCTCTCAATCCATCTCTTGGCCTCCTCCAAATCCTTCCAAGTCTGCTATATGATTTCCTTCTTATCAAACTCAAGCAATAACCATTTTCCTACTACAAAAGTCAGAAGTAGAATACTAGGAGACTCTCGATCATGTCCTACCATAAATCCTCCACACCAAGTTCATAGGATCATAGGTCATCAACATGTAGTTGATAGGCACCCTTGACATAATCTAGTACAACTCTTTCATTGTACAGATGAGGAAACTGAGGCCTAGAGAGTGACTTAATATTAATGATAATAGTTAATATTTATATGACACATTAAGGTTTGTGAAGTGCTTTACAATATTATCTTATCTGATCCCCTCAATAACCTTTTGAGGAAAGTACTATTAATCATCCTAATTTTACAGATGAAAAATTTGAGGCTCAAAAATATTAAGTGACTTTCCCAGGGCTACATTACCTAGTAAGTACATATCTAAGGCATGATCTGAACCCACATCTTCCTGATTTTAAGCTCTCAGCCTCAATTTACTACACCATCTCGCTATCCCTGTCTCTTGCCCAAAGTCACAAAGGAAGTACATAGTAGTGTCAGGATGTAAAGTCATATGACTCCAAGTTCAGAACTATCCACTGTACCAGACTGACAGCATAGTCAAATACTGGTGACTGCCTCAAAGTTCCTTCATATTATAAGGATACCAAGGCAGCTCAATGACTCCCAAGTATCAATAGGATTTCATATAAAGAAAAACAAACACATGAAATCTATTGTCAAATATCACTCCCTCCTTCAATGACACCAATTGTATTGAACAATTCTGTTCTTGGAATGTTATAGGCTATCAGCTTCCCAAATTTAAGCGCTTGGTGCATCAAAAGAAACACCACAAGTAAGTATTTCAATGGGACTGTAATAAAACATTCTCCTATTAGGTGGAAGAGTCCTCCTTTTATAGTAACATAAGGTCACAGAACTAGAGCAAGAAGGGAATTCAAAGGCCTTCTAGTCCCTCTACTTTTACAGATGAGGAAACTGAGTGATTTCCCTAAGATCATATAAGTAATAAGGTTTCCAAGTAAAGATTTGAACCCAGGTCTTCTGACACCAGAGTTAATGACTTTTCTACTATGCAACCCTTCTTGCATAGTCTTAAGTTAAGAAGGTAACTCCAACAATCAAGCAATAAGTATCCATTAAATGTTTATAATGTGCTAAGAATTTTGCACATATACAAAATGACACTACTTTACTTTATCACTATTTTAGAGACTAAATCAGTTTGATTTTTGTTGCTGTTATTCAGTCTTTTTCAGTCTGGTCTGAAAAGTGTGTGGCACCATTTGGGGATTTTCTTGGCAAAGATACTGGAGTGATTTGCCATTTCCTTCTCCAGCTCATTTTACAGATGAGGAAACTGAGGCAAAGATGGTTAAGTGACTTGCCCAGGGTCACACAGCTAGTACGTATCTGAGGCCAGATTTGAACTCAGAAAGATGAGTCTTCCTGACTCCAGTCCTGGCACTTTATCCATTGCACCAACCAGCTGCCCCAACTCAATCAATATGAATCATTACTTTAGGAATTTCCAGGTTAGTTGAATAACCTGACATTTCACTAAGAAGTAACTAATTGTCATTAGCAGATCAATATGTTTTGATTAGACTTGAAAGGACTTTCCCACCCCAGAAAGTCAGAAGTTGGCCAATCTCAATTGTTTAGAACAAAATCATGGTCACCCTATAAAGATGAAATTCCACAAAATCTAGTAGCTATTTCATATCACATCAAATTGCAATTAATCATTACAACTATAGGATCATGTGAATAAAGAAAGAGCTTAATTCTGAAGTGTGGTTTTAGAAGTCCTGAATTAGAATTAGCAATATTAGATCTCCTGCCTACATTGTAAAAAATGTTCTGTTTATGATTGCTTCCCTTCTGTTCTTTTAGCTATTTCTGTCACCTTATTGGATTTTGTTTTGGGATTTCTTTCTGTAAAAAAATACTTAATCTTTTTATTGATTGGATATATTCTGATGGGCCAAGATTTATACAAAGCTGAACAAAATTGCAGCATTAGCTGTAGTATTCTGGAATTTGAGGGGATCATAAGCAATATGACAGAATTATTCTAATGTTGCAAAGGCTGTATCTTGCTTCAAATACCAGCAGAAGGTTTGTTACTGGGTTTTTTTTCCCTCTATTTTTCCTTTGAATTTTCAAATATATATTTCTAAAGCCAGTTATCCATAAATTGGTACTCATGCATAGCAGATAGAAAGACAGGCTCAGAGACAAAAAGAACAGTCCTTTCTCTCAACATATAATCGTTGTGTGATCCTGAGCAAGTCATTTAACCAGTGCTCTGGGCAATTCTCCAAGATTAAATGTTACATAATACCTACAGAAGGGCCGCTAGGTGGCACAGTGCACAGAGATCTCATCTTGGAGTCAAGAAGACTCCTCTTCATGAGTTTAAATTCAGCCTCAAACATTTACTAGCTAAGTTATCCTGGGCAAGTCATTTTGCCCTATGTGCCTCAACTTCCTCATCTGTAAAATGAGCTGGAGAAGGAAATGGCAAACCACTCCGGGATCTTTGCCAAAAAAAAAACACTACATGGAGTCATGAAGAGCTTGACATGACTGAAATGACTAAATAAAAACAGTTACAGATCTTTGACCCTTGCCCTTCCTGCTATATTTGACACTGCTGTCCATCTATCCTATTAGTTTCTAGGGGGCAGCATAGAATAGTGAACTACAATTCCATGGAATAATAGAGAGATGACCTTCGATTAACAAGACCTTGATTTGTGGCTTGCATGAGACACCTACTAGTTATGTGACCATGGGAAAATCATTTAGTTTCCTTGAGTCTCCATTTCTATTCCAACAAGATTGTTTTGGGCCTTTATTGAGGTAGTAGTATATATAAAGTATGATATAAATATCAGTTATTAATATTATTATAAAATGTAATAATATTAAGTTATTGAGAGGCAGTATGGCATAATGAGTAGAGAGCTTACCTTGGAGTCAGTAAGACTTGAGTCTTACCTCTGCCACATACTGGCTGTGTGGTCGACCCTAGGCGTGTCACTTAACTTTTCAGTGCTTCATGTAACTCTCTGATATCATTCTGTCCTACTTTGGTATAGAAAGTTTTCTTAAATAGGAATTCCTTATATCAATTAAAGTCCAGTTTTTATTATTATAATCAAACTTCTCATTTGGTTTGTCATAATTCTCTTGCCTCTCAACCTGTTCTTCATTCCTCTCCTTTACTGATTCTTTATCTTCTTTATTTCTTAGGGATTTTTTCCAAGGATTCATCCTGTTTGTCTTTCTCTGTACTGTCTCCCTTTAAAATCTTATTCAACAAGTCATTCCTCAATTGATAAACGGGCAAAGGATATGAACAGGCAGTTTTCAGATGAAGAAATTAAAACTATCTGTAGTTATATGAAAAAATGCTCTAAATCACTATTGATTAGAGAAATACAAATCAAAACAACTCTGAGGTACCACATCACACCTATCAGATTGAATAACATGACAAAACAGGGCAATGAGAAATGTTGGCGACGATATGGGAAAATTCTAACACTAATGTATAGTTGGTGGAGTTGTGAAATGATCCAACCATTTTGGAGAGCAATATGTCCAAAGGGCTATAAAAATGTGCATACCCTTTGACCCAGCAATAGCACTTCTAGGGCTGTATCCCAAAGAGATCATAAAAATGGGAAAAGGACCCACATGTACAAAAAAATTTATAGCAACTCTTTCTGTGGTGGCAAAGAATTGGAAATTGAAGGGAGATGCCCATCAATTAGGGAATGGCTGCAAAAGTTGTGGTATATGAATATAATGGAATACTACTGTGTTATAAGAAATGATGAGCAAGTGGAAAGACTTGTATGGACTGATGCCGAGTGAAGTGGGCAGAACCAGGAGATCGTTGTACACAGTAACAGCCACATTGTGCAATGACTAACTTTGCTAGACTTAGCTCTTCTCAGCAACGCAAGGATCTAAAAGATCTCCAAAACTCTCATGATGGAAAATGCTATCTATATCCAGAGTAAGAACTATAGAGTTTGAATGCAGATTGAAGCATACTATTTGCTCTTTTTTTTCTTTTGTTTTGTTTTGTTTCTTCTTTCTTATGGTTCCTCCTATTGGTTCTAATTCTTCCTTACAACATGACTAATGTGAAAATATGTTTAATAGGAATGTATATGTAGAGCCTTTATCAGATTGCATGCCATCTTGGGGAGGGAAGTGGTAAGGGAGGGGGAGAAAATTTAAAACTCAAAAGCTTATAGAAGTGATTGTTGAAAACTAAAAATAAATAAATTAATTAAAATTTAAAAAGATCTTATTTAGCTACTCTGATAGCTTTCAACTACCACCTCTTTATATTGACTTCCTAATCTTCCCAATCTTCATTAATAGCCCCAACCCAAGCCTCAGTGGCTCATTGTTCAGGTTTTAGTGGCTTAGAATGAGTATAAATAGCAATTGCTTTCAGTTCTGGCCAGAAACTCTGAGAGTCTTCCAATCTCAGATTGATATCTTTGTGATGACAAAGTAAGTCATCTTTTGTCTCAACAATTATCCAGCCCTCAGTAACAGAATGGGCATGGCCTCAGACAAATAAAGACCTGGGAAAGACCTTAATTTAAAAAGACCAAGGTCATTCATTGCTTCCTGGGACATCACCAGTTGTCTTGACCTTTGTCTTGCCACTAGACTTCCATGACTCTGGAGGAGAGAGTGAGGCTGATGACTTTGTGCAGCTCTGCCCCACTCATATCCAATTCACCCACAACTCAAGGCATTGCCCTTGTGATGTCATTGGTCCACTTCAAGAATGAGAGACAAACAACAAGATGCCCCCTGACCTTTCTTCTGAGCACCAGACCCACATTTCCAGAATCTACAAAGCACCTCCGGATGTCATCTGAAATTTAACGTGCTCCAAAGTGACCTGTTTTTCCTCCTAAACTTGCTTCTTCTGACCTCCTTGGTTCCATCAACAGGCACCCAGTCTCCCCTTTCATTCCTATTCAACTCTTCCCTTCTTCCCTCTCCTTCATGTCTCATAGCTAATCAGTTAATAAGTCCTGCTTATTCTGTCTTGCAACATTTCTCATACCTATCCGCATGTACTATGTAATCACTCCCACTAACTTAGTACAAATCTTCATTATTGCTTGCTTTGACTATTACAATGTTCATCAAATAGAACAACCTACCTCTACTCTCTCCCATTCCAATCCACCCTACATATCTCTGCCAGTTACTGCCTTATGCCTAAATCTGCACATCTGGCTCCCTATTGCCCATGGAGTAGAATTCTAAACCTTTTCCATGACATTCAAGGTCCTCCATAATATTGAATCACATTACATTACAATTCTACTAATATATCACACACACACACACACACACACACACACACACACACACACACACACATACCTACATATTTTCTGTCTCCTGAACTGTGTATCATGTTATTTCAGGCAGCTAGGTGGCCTACATTGTGAATAAAAGCACTGACTCCATTTGACCTGAGTTTCAATCCTGCCCTAGATACTAGCTGAGTAACCCTGACCAAGTCAATTAATTTCCATTGCTTCAGATTCCTCCTCCCTAAAATGAGGATAATAATAATAGCATCCAACTCCTAGGGTTGCTGAGGATCAAATGAGAAAATATATGGAAAGTTCTTTGCCAGCCTTAAAGCACTACACAAATGTTATAACTATGCTTTGAATATCCTTCCTTCCTTCCTCCTTTTGAGCTCCTGAATTCTTCCCTAAATCTCAGTAAGTCAAACATTTTTGTAATCATATATTTTTAAAAATCAAACCAATACCTTTATTGAGTGTCTAACACTTTCAAGGCTTGGGCTAAGGGTTCTTGTACACATATGCTATGACAGAACCACTTAGAGAGACTATGACACTGTTTGTTCCTAGCCACCCCTATCATTATGGCTCTAAGAGCTGGAGGAACTTGGTTTAACACTTCATGATGCAAGGATCTGGTAAAGCTTTATTAAACACATATGTAAGTGCCCCTTCATTCTTTTTTTTCCTCACCCCATCCCCTTTGTGTCCATAAGCTCCCTGCCAGATCTAATTCTCTTTACAAAGGTCTTAAGGTTAAATTCCTTTGAAAAGATGCAGTTTCTAGCCAATCAATGCATTCTGCTTATCTATATAGTGTACTTAGGTCTCCCTTTGGGAGATCTTAAGATTAAGCTCCACCACAAATGTGATTTTCAGTAAATCAGTCCAAATCATTCTCTATTACCTTTGTGTGTGTATATATATATATATATGTATGTATGTATGTATGTATATATACTTCCCAATGAAAAAGTCCTGCATGCCCATGGTCCCAGTTTTTCTCTAGCAAAATCTAGCCTGGAGTACATTGATGAGCACTTCACTCTTTCAACATTACTTACATCCAGATGGTTGCAAGATTCTTTCCATTTGCCCTCCGTAACATGAAAAGCTTATGTTTCTTAATGCCATATTACACACATTATAATCCCTTGCCCAAAGTACTTATACTCAGGCTCTTGCTTTTTTCTCTCTTAACTGGAGGTGAAAACAATTCATCCCATACCATGTACCTAAATTTAGCACTTAGCACAGTGACTGGTATGTAGTAGGCAATTAAAAAATGTGTATTGACTGCCCTATATTTTGAGGCCAAAGATGCTGTTTTTACAGTTAGAGTCCTTTTAAAGCTCACAGTGTCTTTACCAGACAGTCCCACCAACATGTTTGATCTAAAAGAACTGAAAATACTCATGTGTCAGCTTATGTTTTTGCTTAAAGGCCAAATGCACAAGCTGAAAATTTTTCTAGGAAAACGGTCAAGGGATCTGGACAAAATCATACTGGGGTCTCATTTTTTAAAACTGGTTTTGTTTCACTCAAGTTTAAAAGTGCCCAAATAGAGGGAAAAAGAAAAAAAAAATTCTTTGGCGCTCTCTCTCTCTGTCTCTCTCTGTCTCTCTCTGTCTCTCTCTGTCTCTCTCTGTCTCTCTCTCTCTCTGTCTCTCTCTCTCTCTCTCTCTCTCTCTCTCTCTCCCACACACACACACACACACACACACACACACACTAGACAAGTAACAACCTTTCAGTCCCTCACACAATATCTTCCTTGCCTACACTCACAAAGTCACTCTCTGCCTTTAAGACACCTATGAATCCTTTCCTAGTTCCCCAACTGCTAGTGGCCTTATTTCCAAAACTACCTTATATTTAACAACTTTGTAGATATTTGTAACTATCCACTTCATTTTTAAGCTTTATATACTTTCATATCTAAAGAAAGAAATTGTAAAAACACTCCAGTATCCTTGCCAAGAAAATGCCAAAGGGGGTCATGAAGAATCAGACACAACTAATTGACTAAACAATGAAAATAATTTTTATATATACTCGTATAACATTGGTACTTGTACTCTCAGTACCTAGCAACATGCCTAGTACATACTAGGCCCTTAAACTTGTTGACTGAGTGGTTAGTTGTTGGTTTTATAAAGAGAATTTCCTTATCAGGTGTTACTTGTGCCAATGGAATCATTCTGGTTATTTTTTTTTAAGCAAAGAGTACAAGGTAGGATGATGCTAAAACTATAAGTACCTATATTCTAAGTAATTATTTTTACACATCTTCCAAGCCAGGGGTTCTTGGCCTTTTTGTGTCTTATGTAATCTGATGAAACCTATTGGCCTTTTCTCAGAATAATGTTTTTAAGAAATTGTAGAAAATGCTAAACTTCGTTTAAAGATTAAGAAAAATAAAGATGTAATTTTTTATTTCTTCAAGTTCATGGGTCCCTTGAAATCTGTCCTCAGACATGCACAACAGGTCAAAAACCTCTCATCTAAACTATAGGCATGGGAGAGAATCTGAAAAAAGTTGTAGCAACTTTGCAGACACAGAATTAATAGATACTTCATCTAAATGGAGGAAACTCCATCTTAACAAGAGTTGAATGTTCTTACCTGGAAAGAAATAGTGATAGAAGGTCTAAACATGAGGTAGCCTTCTTTAGGATTTTCCTCTGTTTTCTGTTGCATCAAGATGTCTCCTGATCAGAGGAAAGAATCATCACAAGACAGGTATCCTCGACACTTTTCACATGCTTTCCCGAGTCTCAGTCAGAAAGGAATATAAGAATAATGACCACAAGGTGTCTATAGTGTGAATAGCTACACGCTTTACTAAAATTGTGGGACCAACTGCTATTTAGAGTCAGAGGGTTGAAATCTAGCAGTAGACCAGTCAACAATTATAAGGGTTCAGGAATTCACATTTGAATTCTGATAGCCAACTTTGACAATGTGCAAATTCTAACTCTAGGAATAATCTGACATTTTCATTGTATTTACTGAATTGTGAGTTTAAACCAGTTAAAAATCAGGGTTTTGCTAGAGAAGAGCAATAGGGGAAAATCATCATAAGTACAGTATATGATGAATCAAGAGCAAATTATGAATGATTTTTTTATGTTCTTCTACACCCTTGCTTCACATGGGATCTTTCAAAGTTAAATTTTCATATAGCTTATATAACTTTTATAATATGAAGGTACATTGAAGTTATGTGGTTATAGTTTTATATTACAGAGTTCATTTTGATGTAGAGGATTTAATTACAATTTTCCTATATTCCATTTACCTGAAGAGAAATAGTTATTGCTCTGTGCTATCAAATAAAGATTTCAGTTTCCCAATCAGGGAGCAATTCAGACTAAAAACATATGGTCTATGGGCTCAAAGGGACTTTTAAAGGATATGTTTAACATTGTCAACTAATTTATAGTGACCTAATGCATTTAGATAATGATAAAATTGTATAATTTGGTAGCAGAAAGGAATCTTAAAATGCTTCTCATCCAAAACCTTTGGTTTATAAAGGAGACTGAGGCCCAGAGTGGATAAATGACCTCTCTGGTGTCACACAGCTAATGAGTTGTAGAGTGAAGAGTTGATTCCAATATTCCTTTTGGTGAATCATATTGATGTTGTTTATCGCCTTTTAAAAATGAAACTCCATGCCCACCCACCTCCCAAAATGACTTCTATACTGGGTATTACATCTTGGGACTTTTAAAAACATATTTCTTGAAGGACAGGGTGGAGTTGACCCTCTTATTCTGTTTTACAACCTATACTGAATCTGAAATATCAAATCACCACAGATGTCTTTTCAACACACTGTCCTCTGGTTTCAGGGAGAGGTACCATGCCATGTAAAACGCCTAGAAAGAAACACTGACATACACAGTTTTCTAAATCTTACTCATACCTCTCTACAAAGAGTCAGCATACTAAGGGAGATGACATAAAACCAACAAAAAGGGAAGCAAAGGTCATCCATACCCAGAAATACCAAGCTCCTTTACTTCCCCTATAATACAGACCATTCTTAATAATAATAATGATACAGCAGTCAAAGTTTAAAATTGCCCTAAGACTTTGGGGACACCTATACATGAAAGAGTATCATTTTTTTATAGGCATAGGAACTCTTTCCACTCCACATGACTTGCCCTCGGTCACACAGATTTGAAACTAGGCCTTCCTTTTAAGGCCAGCATTATGTCTGAACTTTCCCTAAATTCTACCTCTTTCTCAGCAATTGATAATAATCAGCAAATTTATAAACCAAGGGTTTTGGATGAGATGAACTTTAAGATGCCTTTCTGCTACCAAATTATACAATTCTATCATTATCTAAATATATTAGGTTACTATAAATTAGTTGGCTATGTTAAACATATCCTTTAAAAGACCCTTGGAGCCCACAGACCATATGTTTTTAGTCTGAGTTGCTCCCTGCTTGGGAAACTGAAATCTTTATTTGGAAGCACAGATCAGTAACTATCTCTCTTCAGGAAAAAGGAATATAGGAAAATTGTAATGAAATCCTCTATGTCAAAATGAACTCCTTAATATAAAACTGTAACTATATAACTTAAATGTACCTTTATACTATAAAAGTTACATTACATAAGTTATATGAAAATTTAACTTTGAAAGATTATCCCATGTGAAAATCAATATTACCTTTGATATTATAAAAGTCATGACTGTCTATTACCAGTTGATCCAACTCAGAATCCCTGGTTTTCCAAATTGTAGATGACATACACTAAGGTTCCCTTCCCTGCCCACCATTGCCCTGCTCCTTCTTAGAAGTCTATGGTGGGGGCAGCTAGGTGGCGCAGTGGATAGAGTATTGGCCCTGGAATCAGGAGAACCTGGGTTCAAATACAGCCTCAGATACATGATACTTACTAGCTGTTGTGACACTGGAGAAGTCACTTAACCCCAACTGCAGCACAAAAAAAAAAAAAGCTTACAAAAGTCTATGGTAACCCCATTGCTCTAGAGTTCCTATTGTACAATAACATGCCCTTCTGTTGTGCTCTCTGAGACTCTTATTCTGTTTTAATGCAAACACAAACACACACACACAAACACGTACATACGCCTGCACGCACAAAACTTGACATATTCAGAAGTTAGTTTGTGTGTGTATATGTATGTGTAAATATGTATGTATGTGTGTGTGTAGTGTACATATATAGTATATGTATAATATATGTATATATGTGTGTATATATATATATATTTATATATTATTTGCTTATATGCATACATGTTTTTCCCTAATAGAATATAAGCTCCTTGAGAGCGAGCACTGCTCTGTTTTGTCTTTGTATCCTCAGTACTTAGCATAGAGTTTGGCACACAGTGGGCATTTGAATTAAATTGAATTTCCTTAAAAAGCCAAGTAAAACACAGCCTTTGCTCCTCTAAAATGGAGGCAAAATTATTCTGAAAGAGCTAGCATTTATAGTCTTGCAAAGCTTTTTTTTTTTTACAAATATCTTTATCTTCATGACAACTCTGAGAAGTAGATACTATTATTATCCTCTTTTTTACAAATGAGGAAATTGAGGCCAGTTCAGTTATAGCCCCAGGACTATAAGAGTATCACAGTGAACCCTCTCTCCTATCTTGTTCAAGGGCTGCCTGATCCCTGTTTACTCTATGTAGCTCATGCTTTCTACTCTACTATCACCTCTGTTTAAACACCATTTCAGTCATCCTAGAGTATGACTAAAATGAAATTCCTAATTCCTGTTTCATTTAAGCAACATGCATAATGGATTAGATAAAGTACAATGCACTCTAACACAAATGGAATTCTGTAAATTCCTGCTGGGCCACTGGCTTACCAGTGACAAGAGCCAAGTCTAACAGGGGAGAACACAATGGGGAGATCTCATGTCCACACACTTTTGTATCTGCTAAGCAGTAAAAATCTAGACTCGAGGAATCCCAGGGCTCAAAGGGGTCTCAAGGGTCCAACCTATACAGGAGTTGGAATTCTCTCTACAATACTCCCAATGAGTGATTATCCAACAGTTGCTGTCATTGTTCATCCTTCATTTTCCAAGAAGACAAATGACATTTTAAAATATCTTTTTAAAAATTTAATATATTTTATTTCCCCCAATAACATGTTAAAATATATTTTTTAAGTTTTGAGTATCAAATTCTGTCTCTCTTCTCCCTCTCTCTCTTTCCTCCCTCCTCCGTGAGATGGTAAGCAATCAGATACAGGGTATACATATGCAACCATGAAAAACATTTACATTTTAATCATTTTGTACAAGAAGACTCAAATGAAAGAAAAAGAAGGAAAGAAGGAAAGAAAGAAGAAAAATAGCATGCTTCAGTCTGTATTCAAAAAATATCAGTTCTTTCTCTGGAAGTGGATAGCATGCTTCATCAGTCTTTCAGAATTGTCTTGGATCATTATACTCCTGAGAATACCTAAGTCATTCATAATTCTTCATTATACAATGTTGCTCTTATTGTGTATAACATTCTCCTGTTTCTGTTCACTTCACTATGTATCAGTTCATGTAAGTCTTCAGGTTTTTCTGAAATCATCCTGCTCTTTTATAGCACAATAATATTCCATCACAATCATAAATCATGGCATTTTTAGCCATTCCCCAATTGATAGGTATTGCTTTGATTTCCAATTCTTAGCCACATAGAGTGATATCTTGATTTGCACTTGAATTGGATTTAAGTGAGGCAGAGTTGCCCCGTCATTAGCCTCACTTTTCCAGAGTCATTGAAGTCCAGTAGCAGGACCAAAAGTCAGGACTGATCATCTATCTTTTATAGGGCTATAAGGTCCGGACCTGTGATTATATTGGTGTAGGGAAACCCCAGGTTGAGGAAACTTCTACCAATGGAAGTCAGCAAATTTTCTGCAAATTATAGTCAGAGAGTTATCTAGAAGATTGAGTGGTTCTATGATTTGACCAGAATCATGAGACTTGTATCCAGGTCTTCCTGTCTTCCAAGACAACTTTCTATCCACTACACTACTTCTATAGAGAGAAGTAAAATCTTCCTCTCTTTAGCTTCCACTCATCACTCCTAATCCTGTTCTCCATCAAAAGTTATGGTGAACTGGGAAGAGCATTGGACTTGGCTCATTAGTAGCTACTAGTCTCAGCTATGCCACTTTCCTAGCAATGTGATCTTAGGCTCTTCTCTAGACCTCAGTTTCCTCATATGCAAACTGAATGATTCAAACGAGATGATTCTTACTAGCTCAAAAATTCCTCATCCACATCTCTTTAAGCCCCTTGAGGAGAGAGACTATTTCATTTTTATCTTTTTATCACAAGTAGGTAGCATATAGTAGGGGCTTGATACATGCCTGTTGACTGATTAATATCTTGCGATTTGCTGTGGCATGACATCAACCTTCAATTCTGGGCATATACAGAGCATTATTTTCTTAATTATCTGCTCCAAACCACTTTCTAGGGGCTGTATTTCCCAATTAGAATTGAATTTTTCACTGTTGTTCTTGAAGATGCATCTTCCAAAATCCTGCAATACATCATTACTACTGAAGATTTATAGATTTCCATGAAGCGAGCAAACCAAATCAGTCAGGCAAATTTCTGGCTACAGAGTTGTTTTGCTATGATTTCATTGAGTCTTGGTTTCCTCATCTGCAAAATGAAGGTGTCACAATGACTGATCTCTAGACCTCCTTTTAGTTCTAAAATTCCAAAACTATATCTTCCTGAGCATTGAATTCTGCTCCAGTTTATCCAACAGGAATTGCTCTATCTTGGCTAAATAGAACCTTATCAAATAACTCTGCATCATTTTAGAGTAGGGGCTCTTGACCTTGAGAAATTTGAGATTGATCTTGTATCATGTATTTATCAATCCTATTTAAAATTAATTGATTTATCCTGTAATTGCTTTTATCTTATGACTACTTAACTCATGGTTTTTTGTCTCTGAACTTAGTTCAGAATTCAGCTGGCCTGCAATGGATTAAATTTAAAAATCCAGCTTTCCTGCTAATCACTGATCTATGCTTGCCTCAAGGAATTTAAATGACCTTGGGGAATGTGTGTGAACACAATGGAGTCTGCCTGATATCTCTACACCAAAGGATGTCTGGTGTGCTGTCCAAATACTTATCTCACACCTGGACTCAGACAATGAGCATTTCTTAGTCTTATGAGAGAAGAATAGGGGGTCATTGCCAGCCCTTATTACCAAACTTTCAACCAATCATATTGTTCCCTGTGCCTCAGTTTTGTAACCAGTCATGTTGAACTCAATCCCCTGATGTCATCTACCTTGTTCTGTTCTTTTTTCTACACTCCCCAAAACCTATAAAATGGGAGCTGTCCATCTACTCAAGGGCTTTCAGCATAAATAGAGGCAATCCATTGACCCAATTATTGACAGGCAGCATTCCCCTGCTAATAAATGTTATCATGCATGGAGAATTGCCTCAGTTTACCCATTTGTTAAATTTCGATCACAACAACCTTTTTTTTGTATCATAAACCCCTTTGGAAGTCTGGTGAAGTCTATTTACTGTTTCTCAAAATAATGCTTTTAAATGCATAAAAAAATTTACAGGATTACAAAGGAAGCCAATTATATGGAAATGTATCAAAAGATTAAACAAAAAAGTTCACAGATCTAAGATTTAGAGAAATTGACAGAAAATAATTTAATGTCTATATAATATCAATCTCCAGGACATTTTATGTATATCAATTATTCTGTCTAATCTCCTACAGGAGTAAGAACCAGAGTTTTAGGTGACATTTGAGCAGTATGCAAATAACTTCTCTGGCAGCGTATTTAACATTTAATTATCAAGACAAGGTCACCAACAATAAGACAAGGCAAGACAGGTTCACTAATCTCAAGCATGGCCATTTGGGAGGCCCTGAAGTCACACTGCCACCAAACTCCATGGGATACATCACAAGAAAAGGAAGGATGATATGCATGATGACAGAGTAACAAAGCAGAAGGTGTGTGTGGAGGTGAAAACAGGGCATCCATGAGTGAGGGGGCTGGGAGGAAGGCTC
Organism: Vombatus ursinus; assembly: GCF_900497805.2. Lineage (NCBI taxonomy): Eukaryota > Metazoa > Chordata > Mammalia > Diprotodontia > Vombatidae > Vombatus > Vombatus ursinus. The sequence goes on from NW_020954652.1 coordinate 18,331,250, forward strand.
TGAGGACTCACTGAAACACAACTTGAGCCAGCATAAAGGTCTGCTGATTTTAAAGGACACAATCAAAGGGTACACTGAGCTGGGTTCAAACATCAAAAACGAGGTGATGGTTCAAACCATACCATCCTGCTGATGTCAGGCCAAGTGACATAGCAACTAAAATTGAAGGGACTGAGTAAGACAGACAACAAAACAAAGGCCATAACCCAGGTCTAGTACCAATTACTTTGCTACAGTGAACTCCTATGTTGTCCAAATTAATAGAAAACCTGAAAGCTGCATCCTGATTTAGAAGAAGCACTGTGTGTGTGTGTGTGTGTGTGTGTGTGTTTAGCAACTATGAAAATGTCATTGAATAAAAGATCTTTATGTTGAAGGAATTAAACTAGGGGAATTCCATTTGCTTTTCCATAATAGCAGCTTCTTGGGTAGGAAAAAGTTGGCAGAAGAGGAAAGGAGGAAAGGAGGAAAGAAGGAAAGAAGGAAAGAAAGAAGGAAGGAAAGAAAGGGAGGGAGAGAGAGAGAGAAAGAAAGAGAGGGAGAGAGAGAGAGAGAGAGAGAGAGAGAGAAGAAAAGAAAGAAAATGAAACAATATATCTAGGATGATTTACAAAGCCTTTTTCTAGATTTATCACTATAAAAAACATAACAGACTCACTCAAAGGCAAAATTTGAGGAATATACTAATATTTTTCCCATGACTTTCTGGTCACATAATTCTATTTGCCTACAGAGAATCTTCACTTAGATGTCCTGCTATCTCAAATTCAGCATATCCCCAAGTGAATTCATGATTTCTCACAAATCCCACCCACCTCAAGCACACATAGAGAATCATAAGATCATAGACCCTGAGGTGCAAGAGAACTCAGAGGCCATCTAATCCATTTTTTTTTTGTTTACAGATGAAGAAACTGAGGACAGATGACTTGTTCAAAATCCAAGTGGTAGTAATTGTCAGAGGGAGGATTTGAACCCAGATCTTCTAAGTTTGAGCTTTTTCTACTGTACCACATTACCTCCTCCAATACTCAACCCTTCAGTTCAGCCCTTGATTTCTCTCTCTGGCTCTCTCATTTCCATCCATGAAAACACCCTACCGGTGTCTTGGCTAGAAATCTTGGAAGAAGTTTTGACTTCTTCAACTCCCTCTATCCCATCTTTCATTAAAGTCTACCAATTACTCCTTGTATTTGTTTTGTTTTGTTTTGTTGGTATTTGTTTCTTATGGGCAGCCAGGTGCATAGTAGATAGAGTGCCAGGCCTTGAGTCAGAAAGACTCATGACTTTTTGAATTCACATCTGGCCTCAGACACTTACCAGTTGTGTGACTTAAGTCACTTAACCCTGTTTGCCTCAGTTTCCTCATCTGTAAAATGAACTGGAAAAGTGTACGGCAATCCACTCCAGTAACTTTGCCAAGAAAACCCAAATGGGGTCACAAAGAGTCAGACATGACTAAAAAATGACTGAGCAAAACTTGTTCTTTACACTCCATTCCTCTGTCACCACCGTATCCCAGAACCTCATCACTTCACATTTTGGAGTATTTTTACAACCACTAAATTGATTTTTACAGCTCCTAATCTCTCCACCTTCTACTCCATTCTACATAACACTTTCAGATTAATCACCCTAAAATGCCACTTTCATCTGCTTTGCTCAAAAGCCTATTGTGGCTCTCCAGTACCTACCAGATCAAGTTTCTATTTTTTCTGGCATTCAGGATCCTCCATTATCCAGCCTCATCCTCTCTATGCAATCTATGCATCCTCTCTATGCACTGTTTTCCAACAACAAAAAACCCCATATTACATTTAATCTTCTCTCCTCTTGTGCAATCCTCTTTATTTATGACCAAAAAAGAGAGCTTTCTACCAGAGGAGTAGGGAGTTGGAAAAGAGGAATTAAATTCCCCAAGTATCAGTGATTTAGAGCATGTTTTCCTAAACTTATTGATAGGTCTATCATCCCCCTCCCTTTGCTTTATTTCCCACTCTCATTGCTTTTTAAGGAGTAATGGTTGCACTGGGGTGAAAACTATGGAAACTTCCCCTTTGTGAGAGTGTCTTACTGGAACTGGTTACAAAACATGTTATGGACCTTTGCCTCTTTCAACCCCTCAACTCCCATGAGTCACACTAACAGCTCATAATGGTACAGAAGATGGTATACTGAACTTGGAGCCAAGAGGACCTGTGTTCAAATCCAACCTCAAATACTACCTGTAGGATTCTATTCAAACCTTTTCACCTCTTTGGACCTCAATTTCTTCACCTGTAAAATTGGGGGTAGGGAGCTGAACTTGATTACCACGAAGGCCCCTTCCACCTCTAAATTGATGAACTTCTCTTCCTTTACTAAAAATATCTCACCCACAGCCTGCCTCAGCTCCTCCCTTGCTTTATACCTGCCATGAGGTTCCCATGGTTACAGCTACTCCTCTGGAATGGAAAATAAGCCTATGACATTGTCTGCACAGGTCCACAGCTATGCCTGTTAAAAAAAGAAACCTGGATGTCTTCCTCTGATGTTTATTACTTCTGATTTTCCATATCACATTGGCTAACTATCATTCTGCAAAGCACTGATAACCTACACTGAAGAATAAATTAATAAGCATTCATGAAGCACCTACTATATGCCATTCACTGTGGCAGGAATATAGGGGGAAAAAAAGGATGAGTGACTCAGTCCCTGCCCTCAGGGAGTATATATTCTAATGTATATAATATATTTAAAACATGTAGAAAGTAGTTTCAAGAACAGCAAGGATCTCACGTAGAAAGTTGTGCTTAAGCTAAGTCTTGAAGGAAATTGGAGATTCCAAGAGGCAGAGAGCTAGAGAAAGATGGAGATGGAGATAGAGATGGAGGTGGAGGTAGAGAGCAAGCCAGGTACAGGGGACAGCCAATGTAAGAGCACAGTGTCAGGAGATTGAGTTTTGTGTTGACAGGGACAGCATAAAGGCCAGTTCGACTGGACCACAGAATATGCGTAAAAGGGTCAAGTATTCAAACACTAGTAAGCTAGTGTGGATCCAAATGATGAAGAGTTCTTTAAACACCAAACAGATGAGCTTATACGTTATCATTTTGGTAAGTGGAAGGCAACGGCATTATGGAGTGGAATGATCAAAACACTTTTAGGATAATCATTTTGGCAGCTTGGGGAGGATGGATTGGAAGGGGAAAGGAATAACCAATTAGGAATCTATTATTATAACTGTCCAGGCGAGAGATAGGGCCTAGGTTATTTTACATGTACTCTACTACAAAGCTAGGTTATTTTTTAATTCCACTAAATAGGAATAAGTCAATGAGATATCCAAATAACCTCATTTTCTGGCCAGTCTAGACTACAAAACAGTTTTGAACCCTGGCCCCAGAAAGCTGTGTGATCTCTGCCATCTTTCAAGAGCACCAATTAATCCTGAAGACAAAATCTGAGTACAAATAAAGACCTACCATTTGGTGATAAGCTATAAAATTTTCCCTAGCTTCCTTAAGCTCCCTTGTCAACACTTTGACAATATTTTTATTGAAAGTTGCTGTGTAAGTGCCCCTCTCTATCACTTGAATGTGGTAGGGACGTTTCTCTCTAACTTTTAAGTCTATGAGGGTAACTTTATTTTTGTCCATCATTTTGGTGGGTGAAAGAGGATGGACAGAATTGTGTTGCCCCAAGTTACTGGCTTTACCAAGAATCATTATTTAAGCAATTTCTATCACTCCTGTCCAATCCTTTCTGTGCTTTTGCATTAATACCATAAAGTGGCTAACCTTGCAAAAATATTCAGGGAAAAAAATTCTTAGTCTTTAAATCTGTATTTGAACTTTCTGAATTTTCCTCAGCCAGAGGCATGTAATCATTCAGACAACAACAAAGCCCCCAAAGCCATTCATGTAATGACCTTGAGTTATTTTCCACGTTAAACATCACTAGGCAATCTGTATAGTTTCCACTTTTCTACAGTAGCATAAAGAACAGAGGTGGAGGCATGGAAGCAAATAAACGAGTCTGCTGTCACAATCAAAGGAAAGACTTCCCTTTCATTAAAAAAAATTCCAAATTACTCATTCATTCATTCATTCATTCAATGAACCAACATTCACCTAATACTTAGTTATGATGTGAACCTTATATCTGTTTTGTATGCATATCATCTCCCCACTGGAAAGTAAGATCCCTGAGGATGAGGATTGCGTCGCTCTTATCTCTGTATACCCAGAGTATACAAAGTGTAGTACCTGGCACATATTATTAATATGTGGCACGTATATTTAATAAATGCATGTTAATTGATTAATTACATGATAATTTCATTTGTCATCTACATGGACACAAAATAATCATAGCAGTTAAGAAGAGATCCTGGCCATAGATATCTTCTAGTATGAGACCATGTTTATCAGATGAAGAAATTGAGATTCATTGATTTATTAATTCAATAAGCATTTATTGGAAGAGTATGTTACCATATTTGCAAGGCAGAGTTCTAGGTGCTGGAAATGCAAAGACAAAAATGAAACAGCCCCTGTCCTCAAGAACCTTACGTTCTACTAGAACTGAGGCCGAGAGCAAATAAGTAACCTGCCTAAGGCAAGTTACTTATGTAATACACAAGAATTAGAATGAGATTGAATCCCAGGTCCACCAATTCTAGAGAAGGTGTTTTTTGTTTGTCTATTTTTTTAAGTCAATGAGTGACTCACTTTTTGCATCATTCTAGATACAAAGCCTGTTTTAGGGAAGCATCTGTCTACTATGACCACAGTATTCCCCTTCACATTTGAAAAATGCAGATCTTAAGCAGTATCTTTCATTGCAGACAAGAAAAGAAGAAACATAAATCAAGCTGACTATAAATCTGAAGGGAGAGAATGACAACCACTTCATCAATATCACAGAGCATGGAGTTGACAGCTCCCAAGCAATAAGGCCAAGTCGGGAGAGTCATCATTCCATTACTACCTATTGGCATCAAGTAGGTAAGAATGGCAAATAATGCAAAGGCTCGAAGCTAGGGGAAAAGGCAGAGGACTGTGATATGACTATTATACCTGCTAGGTGATAAGCTTCTGCATTCCCTGAAAATGAGTTCTGCTAGCTACAGATGACAGCCTTTTAATATGCTTTTAAATTAAATCCCTCTTATGTGATCCCATGCCATCTGCTTCTAGAAATGGCTCTACCATTTTTCTTGGCAATGCTCCAAAGGCGAGTTGGATCCCATAAGCTTCACTGCACACCTTAGAGAGGCAGCATGGTGGAGGAGACCAAATTCTACCTTTGGATTTGGGCAAGCTGGAGTCGAACTTTTCTGCTATTTCTTACACAAATGACCTTGAGCAAATCATTTGCCAACTCTGTGCCTGTTTCCTCACCTTTAAAAGGAACAGTTCAGAATAGATAGCTTCGAAGGTGCCTTCCAACTCTCAGATCCTACTGCCTTTGTTTTCAAGTAGGCTAATGAGCACAAAACAGTCTGTATCTGTGAAGCACAGTATGTCAACTGTTATTATTATAGACCTATTTGTTTGTTAAATCAGTGTGACTATATGTTAATAAAACCCAGCAATGGACTAGAAACTCCTATTTATCCCAAATCAAACAACCAATAAGTTCGAAATGCTAGAATTCAATAGTATAAATAACCTCTGTATCTAACTGTAAAAATAATGAAACATAAGATCCAGAAGTGCCTTCTGAACTATCAAAAAATTATACTGTATAGAATATATATATATAAATATATATAGTTTTAAATTGTTTAATATATTGTATAGCCATCATAATTATTCTTTAAAACATTCAATAATATCAATAGGCAGCTAGGTGGCTCAGTAGCTAGAGCACTGAACTTGGAATCAGGAAGAACTGAGTCATTTACCAACTATGTGACCCTGGGCAAGTCACTTAATTTCTGTGTGAAATGTATGAAAGATAATTGTGGTTGCACAAGTCCTACTTTGGACACCAGCTGAGTGAATATGAACACACCCAAGCCAAGTCATCTCTGGGTGTCAGTTTTCTAACCTGTAGAATAAGGATAATAATACACATACTGTCTGCCCCTTAGGGTTGTTTTCAGTCTCATGTGAGATAATATGTATAAAGCGTTTTTCAAAATGAAGATAACATATCACGATGAGGTACGGTTTTTATGCTACGGCATAGTGGCTAGGGATCCATTCTCAAAGTCAGGAAAATGTGGGCTCAAACCCTGCCTCTAATATATCCTGGCTGTGACTGTGAAAGTTACTTAACCTCTCATTGTACCAGGTAAATCTCTAAGGCAGTAGTTTTCAGAGAAGATAATGACCCACATTGTCAAAGAGAGTTTCCTCATAAGGGAGTTCCATATTGCAATAAAATCACAGGTCTAGTCCCTATTAACATTTTGTAATTAATTTATCTATATCTATCCATATCTATATCTATATCTATCTATATCTATATCTTGATATATATATATATGTAGCTCCCATTAGTAGAATCTAAGCTCCTTGAAGGCAGAGACTGTTGATTTTTGTCTCTGGATCCCTAGAAATATTTAGGGATTTAATCAATGCCTGAGGAAATAAGCCTCATTTTTCTAATTCAAAAGTATTTTGATAAGCAACTATATAGTCTGTTTTATGAGGCACATAAATTTCTGTGAAATACCGTGAGGAAATGTTTCCTAAAGAATCATGGTCACTTGAGTAACATCCATCCAACAAAGCCAATGGACTTCAGAAGGAGTGGTTTAATCTCTGCTTTCAAGTTTCCTCTCAGAACTTAGAAAAACAGTAATGAGAACTTCAAGATAATTAGTAGTCATTAATCCATTGGCTGGGAGAGAAATGGTAAATAGGATTAGAGGTAGAGGTTCAATCTAAAAGAAAGAGAGAGAGAGAGAGAAGTAGACAGAGAGGGGAGAGAGAGATGGAAGGAAAGAGTGAAGGAGATGGGGCAGAAGAAAGAAGCAGAAAGAAAAACAGAGACGTCAAGCAATAGAGAGACAGACACAGACAAAAAGACAGACAGACAGACAGACAGAGAGCACACACTTTAAAAAGACAAACTCAAAGTGACACACAGAGAGGCAGAGAGAGACAAAGAGACAGTGAAATCTAGAGACAGAGGGAGAGGCCTAGAAGCAGTGATATAGGAAGAGAAGAGAAAAAAAGAAGAGAAGATGAGAGATGATAAGAGAGGAAGGTTCAAGTTGTTTCTCTGTTTCTATGTTTTCCACTGCTCCTAGAAGACTAGCCAAGTTGTCACTTGTAATTTAGTCTTGCATTTCTTGGCACAGTTTACCAACTTCACTTGTCTTCATCTGACAAGCTAAACACTTCAAGATTGGTTTCTAGCTGTGCACTACAGAAGCACAAAATATACAGGACTTTGTTCTAACATCCTGCACTCAGTTTCGTCTCTTTTGCCAGATACATCTCTACCTTCACATTTGTAGGTGAAATATAGTGGAGGAAAGCACATTGAAAGGTGTACTGTCACATCCCTTTCCTTTCTATTTTTTTTTCTCCAACTCCAAAATTTTACCAATTGATCTGCTTCTGGTCTAGTTCCATGCAAAAAAAGACTCAATTGAGAGATGTCCATGGAATCCCATCTAACCCTATTACCCTTCTTATAAAAGACCCTGTAGATACTAGATTTATTCAGAAGCATCTAACAGTCTAGCCACATTGGATCCACCTTACCCCAGAATGGACTCAGATAATGTTTTATGTTTAAAAGAAGCTTTTCCCACTTTCAATGTGTTTCCCTAAGATCTCATTTTTGTCTCCACAATATTCCTATGAAGCAACAGGACAGATACTGTGATACCCATAAGTACATTGGAGATATTTTATAGATGAGGAAACATCAAGTTCGACATTCATCTGTGGCAAAATTATAGAATAGAACATTAAGCTTATGATTTTTAAGTATTGAGAAAAAAAGCAAAGATCACTAGGACTTAGTATGGGTTCACAAAAAATCCTAGCTAAATGAACAGCAATTCTTTCAATAAACTTCCTGTGCTCTTAAATCACGGGAATATTTAAGGCAGAATATATGACTACATCATCAAGGTATTTGACTAAATCTCATTCACGATTTCTGTGCTGTCAAATTAGAAAAATACCAGTTGAATGATGATATAATTAGTAGGTGCACAGCTAGTTAAGTAAATATAGCCCACAGGGAATTGGGCTGGAGGGTCTAGCCTTGGTGATATATCATGGGACTCTGCAGCTAATCTTGTTCTCTTTAATATTTTTTACTTGTTCCTTGGATGAAGACACATGATTACCAGATTTGCAGATAACACAAAGCTGAAAGGGACTGCAAATGACATAGTGTCTAATAATCAGGATTCAGAAATATTTTGACAAGCAGGAATAATAGAATCCCAACAAGATTGAGCTTAATAATAATGACTGCATGAGCTTGGGCAAGGCACTCGGTTTTTATTGCCCCAGTTAGCCCTAGTACACATTTGAGAGCAGTTGCCCGTCTGCACTGGTAGGCGTTTCCTCATCAGGAGCTCTCATCAGAGAGCAAGACCAAAATAACAGCCAGTCATTGGCATTTAAAGTTTGTGAAGTATTTTGCAACTTGTCTCATTTGATCCTAAAAATAACCCTTTGGGATGGACACTGAAAATATAAAATATAAAAACTGAAAACCAAAAAGCTTAACTGACTTTCCCAAGGTCACACAACTAATAAGGGTCTCAGGTGATACTGGAGTCAGATAGACTCGGGTTTAATGACTGGCACTCTGTCTACTATGCCATGGTGCCTCAAGTTAACAGAGAAAAATACAAAGTCTGGCATTTAAGTTTTAAAATTTAATGGCATAAGTACAGGATGGGGAAGACCACTTAAAAGCTGATCCTATGAAAAAGAACTTGGGGGTTTGAGCTGGCTATATTTCTAAAATTATTTATTTGTTTTATTTTTAACATTCTTTTTTTAAATTTTGAGTTCTAAATTCTCTTCTTCCCTCTTGCCCCTCCCCCACCTATTGAGAAGCCAACATGGTATCAATAACACATGTGAAGTCATGCAAAACATATCTCTATATTATTGGCTATAATCATAATGTTATAAAACATTGGCATATGATTATTGAGAGAATTAATACAATCTTATACTGCATTAATATAAAAACCAAATTCCATAAGCTGGGATTGGACCTGTGATTTCATTGGTACATCAAATTCCCTCTACAAGTAGAAGTGGGCATATTCTCTGCAACTTATAGCCTTACAGAGTTGCCTAGAAGAGGGCTTCTTAAACTTTTTCCACTCATGACTCCTTTTCACTTAAGACTTTGGGTATATAGGTATATAAAATAGGTATACAAATGAAACATTTACTGATAATAAATTATAAAGAAATTTATTTTTAAAATAATTCTTTAGTATATATGTAAATTTACATTCATTAAAGATGAAAGCAAACTTGCATACTAATGAGATGGATGTGCTTGTTAATTTTTACATAAGGAATTACATCTTGGCAGAATATTTGATAACTGATATTTTGGTCATTGCACATTCAGAAACCTTTTACTATTGCCAAATTTTTCATGACTCCTACATTCAGCTACATGACCCCATATGAAGTCAAGATCCACAGTTTAAGAAGCACTGGCCTAGAGCACAGAAAAGTTAAGTTATTTGCCTAAAGTCCCTCAGGCAGGAAATGTAAGAGGCAAGACTTGAATTTATTTCTCTGGGCTCCAATGCCAGTTTTCTAATTCTTGCACCATGCAAAATCATACCTGGGCTGCTGTGTTCATTTTCAAAGGGACTTTGTCAAATTGGAGTGCATCCAGGACAAAGTCTAGAAACCTTTGGGTAATGTTAGAAGGAGCTGGTAGGGTCTTTGCCAAAACCTGCTTAGCCAACCTGTTAAAAATCACTAGAAGCTACTGATTCTCTTTGCAACTAGAGCCCACCACCAAGAAGGCAACTCTTCAAAGGCTCCTTACACAAAACATAACATTCCAACTAGAATTTTGGGACTGATTACTTCTATCAAAATAGCCCGGTCTATGGTTCTTTCTGCTGTTTTCAATTAGGACTCCTTCCTATATTTACCCCATCTGAATTGAACTTCCTTGAGACCTTACATTTTGCTCAGTTCTCTCCTGTCAGCGTCAAGATTCATCTTGCTTACGGCAACTTCCTGGTTGCCTCTGGATTTACTGATGGGGCTTCCTGGTCACTTAATTGTGGAATGGATCAATATTAGGAAGAGAGAAGAGTACACCCAGTACAAGGATGATGACCTAGGAAAGTACTGAGGGAAAAAAAAAGACTGACGCTCATGGTGACAAAGAGTAGATTTAGGAGGAATAAGTCATAGGAAGAGAAAGAAAAATAATAGATCATCTTTTTTAGTTTTTATATTATATTATCACTAAATTGTAAGCTCATTGAGGGCAGGGATTGTCTTTTGCCCCTTTTTGTGTCCAAAATGCTTAGCACAGTGCCTGGTACATGATAGGTACTTAATAAATGTTTATTGATTGATTTATTATATTTCAAAGTCCTTGAATTTGGAAACGTAATACTTCTGAGTGAAGGAAAGATCATGAATACGACCTAGCTGAGATACAGTGGAGGAGTATGTCATGGGAATTGAAGAGATTAAGAAATTACAAAGTTGGAGCACTTCAAAGAACATCAATGTGTATGTTGAAGTCTTCTAGTATGAAGGCAGAAGTTGGGGGTGGAGAGGGAGACTGTGTACCAGGCACTGAACTTCTTGAGAATGTTCTTGTGGAGGGGAGGGTGGAGTCAGTGTAGAGAAGTTACGAGCATCGTATTGGATGGCAAATTTGATCTGCATGAACGTCAAAGGAAGAAAGTTTGCTGAATGATGTGGGCAGAGCCAAAATCTGAAAAAACCAAGAGGGGTCAAGGAAGATTTCAACCTTTCCACTAAGATCAGTGATTTAGGAGTATAAGAAAAAGTGTGACAAAAGGTATTTAAGGATGCAAATATTATCCAGAGGGAGCCAGGCTTCAGTGAGCATCATAATATAGTATGAATAAGGGAGGAAAGAGTATAAAATGAAAGGAAGATTGTTAATTATGGAGCAGGAATTCCAGAGGGCACAGTGGAAGAGGTACTTGGAATGAGACAGGGGGTATGGATAGGGTTGAGCTAAATGAGAATGAATAAGCAGACAGCCAAGGTTGGGTGAGTGACGTTTGTTATTTAGCAATGGGGAGATCAGTGTGATTGGGATGGGGAGATTAAAGGGCAAGGAGAATATGCTAATCATTGGGAAATGAGTCCAGGCAGCATATAGGTGAAATGGTGAAAGAAGGTGATAATAAAGTTCAAGATGAGACAAAGAAAATTCAAGACACCCCTCAACTACTCAGCCTGCCATACAGCTGCATCCTAGGAAATAGAGTAGCATGAGCAAAAGGTGTAGCATTCCTGTCCAAGACGCAAGCATTGTTGTGCTCCAGCTTAGCTGAACCAAAAGCAAGACCTTGCAATTTTGTGCCCCAAGGCGCAGTGTGGTATGCTGGTAAATGTCAGGATGTAGCATGATCTGGCTCTGCCTCACTGCAGCAACCCAGCCAATTGGTATTATGGTCTGGGAGGAGTACATAAACATAATGGAACACAATCTGAACTGCCTTAAATTGGCCTTAAAAATGAAGAATTCAGAAAAATATGAGGATAATTCATATAAATTTCCTGGGAGTAAAATAAGCAGAAGTTGGAGAACAGTATACTATATGATCAATCAATATGAAATTCTGAAGTACCACCTATGTGCCAGGAACTATGCTAATTTCTGGGGATGCAAAGCCAAAATGAGACAGTTCCTGCCCTTGAAGAGCTGATGTTACATACAGGGGAGACAACACGTATAAGTAAATACAAACAATTACTGTATAATGGGGATGGGAGAGGCACTAGCTACTGGGGAGTGGAAGAAGAGGGGAACAGGGAAGGCTTCATGTACAACAGAGGTTCTTAATCCAAGGCTCATGAATTTGTTGTTTTCAAAATTTATTTTGATAACTGTATTTCAATAAAATTGGTTTCATTGCAAGCCTATTAACTTTATTTTATGCGTTTAAAAACAACATTCTGAGAAGGGGTCCATAGGTTTCACCAGACTGCCAAAGAGCTCCATGACACAAAATAATGTTAAGAACTCCCGATATAGAAAATGGTGATTTAATTAAGCCGTGAAGGAAACTTGAGATGATTAATTTCCACGATAACTGCAATAATAAGCAAAAAGAGCACTAGCACGACAATCAGCTCTGAGTGATTATGATGACCAGTTTGGGCCCTAAAGAACATATGGAGGAACCAACCTCCCTCATTTAAGTAGCTGGGTAAGGGCTACAAGTTTAAACATAGGCTGATGAAAACAATCACTGCTCCAGCTGGTTTTGCCAAATTGTTCTTCCTTTGTTACAAATGAAAGTTTATTGTGTGGGAGGCAGAAGAGTATCATCCGAAGTAACAAGAGAGTTTAAAAAAGAACATATCAATAAAACTTCTTAGTAACCCAAATGAATAAAAGATCTCGGGTGGCCAAAATAATCCATCACCCTGTAACCAATCCAAGGAGGATTCTTTCCAACATTAGCTAGACTGGTGTGTGACCTACAGATCTAGAATCTATCACTGCCACCCCTACAGATTATATTCCCTCTCACGCACACATTTCCAGGCTGGCAAAAATCTGCCAGGAATTGTGTTCTTCTACAATAGCTTTTGAGAACCGAAGGCCATCTCCATATTCCCAACACAGCACACTAGGAAAACTTTAGCCAAGTATATTACTACCCTGCTTTTTGTCTGCTCTCTTATTTCTCTGGTGGGCAGCTAGGTGGTGCAGTAGATCAAGCACCACGCCTTGAGTCAGGAAAACCTGACAGGCCTTAGACACTTACTAGCTGTGTGACTTTGGGCAAGTCACTTAAGCCTGTTTGCCTCAGTTTCCTCATCTGTAAAATGAGCTGGAGAAGGAAATGGCAAAGCGTTCGAGTATCTTTGCCAAGAAAACCCCAAATGGGGTCACGAAGAGTCAGACACAACTTAAATGACTGAACAACAGCAAAATTTCTCTGGTTGTCTGCCTTCAGATTCCTCTAGAATAGCAATGAAAGTAACCTATTCTAACATATTTTCTCTGCATGTATCCCACCAGAACATCATGCTATGACCATTACCTCCATCCAGGTAGACTGGTAGAATCCTCTTGTTGAAAATCTTGACAAGGCAGTTAATACTTTGTAGAGTTCCTAGGGGACCATAAAGGAACCATTCAACAAGAATCTTTAAGCTGATCACATACTCTGAATTTACTTATATGCAGCTATATTCTCTTGTCCACCCTAGAAGAACATAAGTTCTTTGAAGTCTTTTTTTCTTTGTATCCCTAGAGCCTCACACACAGTAAGCCCTTAATAAATATTTCCTGATAGATTTTATCTTTGCATTCCCAATGTTTAGCAAGTCTAGTATATAGTAAGCATCTAATAATTGCTTATTGATTGATTGCTTGAAGGAGACAACAAGATTTAATCCCCTAGCAAACTCTGGGAATTAAACTATGTTTAATTAAATATGAATTGTGTTAATAGTCTCATCCAATAGCCTACATTATTTTTGTATACAAATATATGTTTGCATGTATACATACAAACTTTTAGTCTTTTTTACATCCTACTAATATTTCAAATCTTCCTACACACTCAGGCCTCCTCCAATGCACCAGAAAGACTATTTCTGTGCTGGTGAGGAGGCATCTGGACTGTTGGATAATGTGTGTGGGCAATCAAAATGATTGATTTTGTCTTTGCATCCCCGGAGCTTAACCCAGTGACTTGAATATAGGTGCTTCATACATATTTGTCGAATTGAATTATAGAAGATTGCACACTCCTTTGTTTATAGAGTTTCACTTTGTTTTGGACCTCGATGCTATATTAACACCAAACCCCATTTGCCAGAAAATGATGCATTCTTGAATCCATTTTTTAATTCTTTGCGGATTATTAAATAACATGCTTTCCAAATAGTGGGACTTGGTCTCATCTTCCAGATTTGTCAGGCAATGATACATATTCCCCTAAGGTTTAGGATGTATCCATAACACTTTTCTCTTTTTCAAAGAGAGGAAAATGGTGTTATAAAGCTTATACTTGGCATAGCCACTGACCAGGCGTAAACCAGAGCTACTGCTCTTTCCAAATCTTTGTGGATTAATCATTTTCTTCAACATTTGGGCATCCCTTTCAACATGTACACTACTAGACTGTGGAAGGGAGGGGGAGGCATCCTGTCAAAAGAGACAAAAGCAAAGTAAACTAGCTTGAGGGAACACAACCCAAGGGCCTGGCCCCCATTTCATTATGCTCAAACCCACTGAGCTAATGAGGCGCAGACCGGGAGATATCAGGAACTACAAACAAAAAGATCACAGAGGTTTGCCAAATGCAAATATTTTGGCTCAAGTTGGAAACATTATATTGGTAGTGACACACAAATTTAAAAAATAACAAAACCAATATTCTCTTGAAATCCACCACATGCTGAGGAGGGAATATGTAATCCATTCCAGTATTGAGCAGAAAATCTTTTCCCATAGCACAACCCCATGCATGGGAAGATTATGGATAAATATTACTCTCACAGCATTACCAGAAAGAAAAATTTTCTATTGGTATGTTTTATTATCTCGGGTAAAGTCCATTGATTTCCACATTTTCCCAATCTCAGTTATTAAGAGTATTCAATATTCTGCTCAGGACTATAGTTTATCAACTGAGTTGGAGGAGGAGTGAGCCTTCTTGCATTTGGTTAATCGGTCCTTTGGATAGAAAAAGCTTGCATGGGCGTGTTTTAAGCTGGCAAAGTATTGTCCATAAGGTGGCACCTCCCACACACATCAGCCACCAGTCCGTATGCCTCCCCATCAGTGCAGAAATAGACTTTTTCCTACAGTGAAAGAGGCCCAAGTATGCAGTGTTATGTTATAACCAAAACATTAGGGGGACCTTAAAGGGATTAGAGCTCTCATATACTCCTCTGGACATTGGACAAGACAATGAACATAGTTCATGTAATTATTATGCAGTTAGGCATAACATTGAATTTGAATATTGTGTTGTATGGTGGGCTTGGAGTTCAGAAAACCCAACTTCAAATCTGATCTCAGACACTTCCTAGTCATATGAACCTGGGCAAGTCACTTAACCTTTGTTTCCCTCAGTTTTTTCATCTGTAAAATAGGGAGAAAAATAGCACCTACTGCTCAGGAAGGTTGAATGTAATCTGTGTAAAAAGCCCTTTGCATAGGGCCTGGAATATAGTAAGTATTCTATAAATGCTTATTTGTTTCCCTTCCCTTCTCTAATTAAAGATGTTTTAATTCTAAGTTTGCTAGGAAAACAAATCCTGTTGTCCTAAAAATAAAATACATCAATGGAAAAGATGCAAATCCAAAAAAAAAAAAAAAAAACTCACACACACCTCAGAACTCTGCGTACCAATGATTTGATCATATTGTAAGGGGAACTGAATTTAAAGAAGCTAAGTTTATAGGTGGAGCGGTAAAAATAATAATTAATAATATTTATACAGTGTCTGCTGTGTGCCAGGCAGTATGCTAAGGTCTTTATGATCATCTCATTTGATCATCAGATCGACCCTGGAAGGTAGCTGCTATTATTATCAAGATTTTATAGAAGAGGGAACTGAAGTACACAGAGGTTAAGTGACTTGTCCAAGGTCACACAGCTAGTAAGTATCTGAGGACAGATGTATACTCAGGTCTTCCTAACTCCAGAACTGTGGATCTCTCCCTAGCTGGTAGCCACAGAAATTAGTCAAGGAAGTCAAAGAACACGTAAAGCACATTGCAAACCTTCAAGTGCTTACTGTTGTTATTCTGTCATTTTATCCATGTCCAATTCTTCATGGTCCCATTGGGGTTTTCTTGGCAAAGATCTTGGAGAGGTTTGCCATTTCCTTCTCTAGCTCATTTTACAGATGAGGAAACTGAAGCAAACAGGGTTAAGTGACTTGCTGGGGTCACACAGCTAATAAGTATCTGGGGCAGGATTTGAACTCATAAAGATGAGTCTTCCTTATTCCCAAACCAGTACTTTATCCACTGTGCCACCTAGCTGCCCAGAGTACTACGTAAATGCTAGTTATGATCATCATCGTCATCATTACAAACTGAGGTCCTTGTTGTTGTAAAAGTCCTTTAACTTGTTTGCTGTCCATAAGCAGGCAAGGGGGCTGAACAGCAGATGCTGATATGGGATGGAAATAAGGTACACCCCATGGATAGTCTTGGGTGGGGAGAGGGATCAGATGAAAGAGATGAAGTGACTGGTCAATAGATAAATCTAGCAGAAAGAGTCTGGGTTAGGAAATCAGGAGTAAGCAGAGAAAAGGGAAGAGTCTAAGAATCAAATACAGAAATCTATCAGAGGCAATTGAGACTGCAAATGTCTTTTCAGTCACTGTCATCTTTTGGGTAACCCACAGATTTTGGTATCTTATCCTTCCGTCTATATATTTATAGTGGTTCAACCCAGCCAAGCTCAGATAACTCTTTTAAATCTTATGTCCTCCCAAGGAAGCCCCAAGGAAA
Organism: Vombatus ursinus; assembly: GCF_900497805.2. Lineage (NCBI taxonomy): Eukaryota > Metazoa > Chordata > Mammalia > Diprotodontia > Vombatidae > Vombatus > Vombatus ursinus. The sequence goes on from NW_020954652.1 coordinate 18,347,906, forward strand.
AAAAAAAGTCTTAGTGGAATCATAGTGGAGGAAGGTAACCATAAGTTTGGAAGTATTTAAATGTGAATTGCTCTTCCAGGTTAAGTCTGCCAGAAGTCTCCACATGATACTGCATTCAGCCAGAACTGATGATAGGAACAGAGAACGGCTCCAGGTCACAAATTCCTCATTGTCATTGATTAGTGTTCGGGGTGGGGGGGGAAGGAGCAAAAGGGAAAAGATTGGTGGAGAGTAAGGTCAAGTTAGACCCTACAAAGGAAGGACAAGTGGAAGATGGGGTCAAGTAGAGTACTAAGGACGATTGTAGGTAGAACAATTGTTCCACATTCACTTCTCAAATGATGAATTTGTTTATTAAGTGCAGATCTAACCATATCATTCTCCACCTCACCCCCGTTCAATAAACCTTAGTGGTTCCCTATTACCTCCAGAATCAAATATAAAATTGTCAGTTAGGCTTTTAAAGCCAGTAATAACCTGACCCCTTCAGACCTTTCCAGTCTTCTTATTCCTTATCCCTCCACATATTCTACTATCCAATGACACTGACCTTGCCGTTCCTCGAACAAGACACTCTGCCTCCCACCGCGGGGCATTTTCTCTAGATGTGTCTCATTCCTACAACGCTCCCTCCTTCCTCATCTATGTCTCCTGGCTTTCCTGATTATTTTCAAGTCTCAGATAAAGTCCTACTTTTTGCAAGAAGCTGTTCTCTGTCCTCCTTAATCTTATTGCCCTCCCTCGGAGGTTACCCCCCTCCATTTGTCTTGTGTGTGTATACATACATGCATGCATACATATGTTATATCTGTGTGTATACACACATATACTACATGTATACATGTGAGTATGTGTGTATACATACAGAAAGAGAGAAAGACAGATTGCATATAGTGGTTTGTGTGTTCTCTCGCCTTTGCCCTCACCCCCATTGGATTGTTAACTCCTTGAAAGCAGGGACCATTTTCGATGGTGATGATGGTTTCTTTATTTCTTTGTATCCTCATGCACAGTACCTGACACATAGAAAGTGTTTGATAAATATTTATTGACTGACTGCAGCACTTTGACTAGAAGTGATGACTGGATAACAAAATTTGATTACACAGTTGGAGGAAATCCCCCCAGGAATTGTTGTTGATTGCTCCATTTTTTATATTCACTTTGGCTTGCTTGATGATGGATTAGAGGTCAATCTGAGCTTGTTTCAGCAGGAAATACTCTACCACATGGATCACTGTAGAAGACTGGAATCAGAAAATATTGGTATGAAAAAATTGGAGTGAAAAAGGACATTTTAGTTGGAGGAGTGGATAGCATTGTTTTAATATAACATTTCTATGAGAAGAAAAGAAGTCCAAGTGTTTTGATGACCAATTGTATTTATATAGCATTTTTAAAAATTATTTTATTTTTAATTTATGAAGTAAAACAAGCATTTACATGATGTAATAGAATGAAAAAAGATGATTGTGCATGTAACTGCAAATCTATTACGTACAACTTGCTATTCCCTTAAAATATATTATAAAGTTATCGTGTAAATTGTAAATTTCTTTTTCTTCCTTTGTTTCTTCACTCCCCCCACTGTCCTAGAGATGGGTACCATTAAAAACACACATACACACACACATATACATATATGCATACATATATGTAATATCATTCCATACATGTATTTATCATTTCTTTCACTTTAAGGTTTGCAACATGTTTTACATTTAATTCTTACAACAGCCCTAGGAGGTAGGTGCTATTGTCATTCCTATTTTACAGATGAGGAAACTGAGGCAGACAGAGATTAAGGAACTTGCCCAGAGTCACATAGTGAGTAAGCATCTAAGATAGGAATCTTTCTGTCTCCAAGTCTAGCTTCCTATACTGTATGTAACATAGTATAGCAACAAATATATTGTCACAGTATTTGGTTTGCAGTATTTGATCTGTCCTTGTCCAAGAGTAATCAGTGGAGATGGGGTTATATTTTCACAGATGATGAATGCAACAGGGTCAATTACTGGATCTACCCCTACCGGGTGACTTTTTCCCCACAGAGAGCATTATTTTAAGGTGACAAAGCATGTAAGGAAGTACCGTGGGCATTTACACCTTCAAGATGTTGGTTAGTCTCAACTACTGTATCCTAAAGGAAGCAGGCATTTTAAAGGTTAACTTAGGCAGTAAGAAATTGAAAAGGGGAGGGGGAAATGAGCAGAGAACCATATGTGGAGAAAAAATCTCTTCTGCTCCCTAACAAATGATAGAGGGAAACAGTTCAAGGTCAAGCCTTCTGCCTCTCCACTCCATTCTTCATGTAACTGCCAAAGTTTTCTAAAGTTCACTGACACTGTAGTTTAAGAATTCTTGTTCTAATTCTAGTTCCAGGTTTTAATGTGAAGATAATAACAAGTGATATCTACAGAGAGATTTGCTGTATTTACATTATCACATTTGATCTTTACAAGAGCCCTATGAAGAAGACACCAAAGCTCTCTTTACCACCATTTTACCAATGAAGAAACTCAGGCTCATAGGGGATAAGTGACCTGTCACATAGGTAGAAAGTACTTGAGACAGAATTTGAGCCCAGCTCTGTCATGATTCTAAGTCTAGAATGTATGGCTCTACACTACATTGCCTCCAATGAAGTATTACATCTTACTATGATTTGGAAAAGCCAAACACTGGCTGAGCTGTTGCAAATAGCCTCTCTTTCAACTTATTTCAGATTTGAACAGTTAGTAAATGCTACCAAGTCTTTACTAGTCCTATAAAACTGCTGCCTCCCCACTTAACCTTTTCCCCAAGCCTTTATGTAAATAATCCCCCTGTAACAGAGAAAGCTTCACATATACCTGACTAGCCCTGCCTGGTAAGTGAACAGACATATCTGCTTCTTTCTGAATGCTGAGTGATTTCACCTAGAAGCCACCTGATTTAGGGACAGTCCTTAAACAGAGGCTCTCTCTAAGACCACATGCAAAATACTCATCATAAAATGTCAATGAAATGCATCTTTTGGTACCCAACTCCAGCCATCTTAAATGCAGACTACTATTAATATACGAAAATTCCAGGGACCATTCTCTGCATTCATTGGAAGAAACAGCCTGCTATGTCCATCTAAAGCACTAGGGAGACATCTGTCAGAATCAGGAACAAGAATGCCATACAGGCAATGTGCATTTCAAATCCATTAAAACCCCAGAAAATCACAGTTTTTGTGTGTACCTGTGTCTCCTCAACATGGTTTTTACAAGTTTACCCCTCCAAGCTGAGCTGGAGAAGGTGGAAAAAAATATTAAGGACTCCAAATCCATTTCTTGCCATCACAACCGTGACCTCTGCTCCTGTCCTCCAGGGAAGATTTTGAGACACATGCCATTTTAGAAAGGGGCCTTCTGGATTAGCTGACAGATTTTTATTTCAATCTCATGAGATCCAGCTTTTGCTAGTCCTTTGTTCTTAGCATTTATGTCTTGAAATTCTCTTCTTCTATCCAGTGTAATTGTCCTTTCTTCCCTATTCACATTTATTTCCCCTATATTCTAATCCTCTCCAAACTGCTAGACCTTTGTATTGAATCTGACTTCTCACCCTTTGATCCATTAACTGGCTTTTCACCGTCCTCTAATCTCCTTTCCAGCTATGCACACAACCTGGACCTTCCTGCTACCAATTCAACCCATTCTCCACACTCCTATTAATGCTCCTTTCTTCTTTTCTTTTCATCTTTCCCTGTGCATGAGATTATCAGTTTCCATTTTTCTCGAAAACCCTTGTTTGACTCTTTTTTTGCATTGTCTAGGAAATGTCACCTTTAATCTTATTTTCACTTCTTCAAACACTGCATACTTTTTTGCCTTGATTAATTTATATTAATGCTAAGATTTATTACACTGGCTTCTAACCAGAGCATTGCTTGATTTGTGTAATATAAAGGAAATCAATTAGAGGTCATAAAATAAAGAAGAATAATTATTCAAAACTATTATATTATGCACATGTATGAATAGAGATTTGGAGAGAGAAAAAACAAATTTCCACTGTCTGCCTGCTCTTCTGGTGCATAAATAAAAGAAAAACCCCATCTTTTATTCCCATAAGACATATAAACACACCAGTATGACACTGCCATTGTAATTCTGCCCTTTACAAAGGAAGAAAACATTTATTTTTCAAGTCAGAGATGACATGAATTCCCACAGTATGTAGTTGCAGGGCTTTCTCAGAAAGGTTGGGCCTTTCTGGCCTTATCCAGGTCAGCAATTTTGGACAAGGTTGTGAATATTGTCATCACTCTTTTGAGGTAAAATATTGCCAGAAATAGGTCATTAAAAAACAGTTAAGTGAAGCCCTAAGACAAGTTATGTTAATTAGCATGTCATTTGCAAGTTGTATAAATATCTCATTTTAAAACCACAAAAATTAAACAATTACTTGTCATATAATTTTCATAATGAATACAATATTGTAGATTCTCCTAATTTAATTCTCTTGGGGCCACATCTTGTAAAGATTTAATTACGTATGCTTAGTAACATGTGTGTGAGCAATCATAGTATGCAGTCCCCAGCAGTTCTGCCTGCAAACTCCAATGTCCATTTCACCCACCTTGGACTTAAGAGTTGGTCTATTTGTTTGTAACAAAGAGAAGAGGGAGTTGTGACCTGGATAACAATGGCAGATAGCCATGTTCTTGAAATTAAAATACACACACACACACACACACACACACACACACACACACCACCACCACCACCACCACCACCACCACCACCACCACACCTTAATAATAAAGTAAACATGAAAAAAATTATTTTTTAAAAAATGCAGTTGGAAAATTTATGTGCCTTTTTATTTGAAAAAGAAATAGCTTGTTCATTAGGAGGGAGGGAAGAAAGGGAAGGAAAGAAGCAAGAGAAAGAGGGGCTGAGGATGGAGAAAAGGGAGAGATGGATACAGGGAAATCGAGGAAAAGGGAAGGGAGAAGAAAAAAATTGTGGGAAAAGGGATATGTAAAAAGAAAAAAAAAAGGCTAGGAAAAGAAAGGACACCAGGAAGGAGTAAAGGAGGTATTTTTGTTTGTTTGTTTTATCTTTTTTTCTTCTTTTTTTTTGGCTTTGACACTTTGAATCAGCAAGTCCTGTGAATCTCTATTGCGAATATATCACAAAGATAAGATAAAAAAAATCATCGAGGATTCTGACTATGCCCTGTGCTTCTATTCTCAGGTCCCTCCTGGTGTTTGCTCATGGCATAGAGGCAGCTCCTGGGTTCTCAGAAACTTTGACAGTGGTTTCACTGTAATACATGCTACCAAGTTACTACAGCTTCCAATGCAGACCTGGTAATTAGACACTGTCGGATGATCAGCCTGGCCTCATCTGGAAATGTTCAGAGAGGGCTGGCCTACACAGGTGGAAAATTTGTTGGCCACAACACTCATGAAACCATTTACAAAAAGCATTCAAGGATTCTAATCTATGTAATGAGAGAACTCACTCTGTTTGGTAAAATGAAGTCAGGGTCTTAAGCTAGATGCTGTGGAAGATACAAAAATATGTGTGTTTGATTAGAAGCAGCTAGGTGGCCCAGTGGATAGAATGCTGGACCTGGAATCAGGAGAACTTTAGTTAAACTCTAGCTTCAGTCATTTATTAGCTGTGTGATCTCAGTGTTGTCATCTGTAAAATGGAGATAATAACAGGAGAATAATTACCTCCTAGGGTTGTTGTGAGGATCAAACAAGATAATATTTGTAACACATTTTGACTCTTCCCTGTCCCTTATTGACTACACCCACTAAAAGGTCAATCCTATGGTTCCTACTTCGGTATTATCTCTCAAATCTGTCCCTATCTCTGTGTCCCCAGTGGAAGTCTTCACTACCCTTCCCACTCCATGCACTCCATGATTCATTAACATAGGGCTCTTTACTGTTCTTCCAACCCAACACAATACTCCATCTTCTAAGTCTGTGCTTGTTCACTGACTGTCCCTCATGCTTACAATGTCCTCCTTCTTCACCTCCATTTCCTGGCTTCCTTCAAGACTCATTTCAAATTCAACCTTCCTCAAGAGATCTGTCAAGATTGTTTCCTCTCCCCACCCCATTCTAGTACCTCCTCTCTGAAAGTACACTCTCTGTCTCTGTCTCTCTATCTCTGTGTCTCTGTCTGTCTTTCTCTCTGTCTCTAGTATATATACATACACATATATACATATACATACATACACATATACATACAAACACACAAATATGTGTGTATATATGTGGTTGTGTATTTATACATATATACATATGTGAATATGTATATATGTGTGTGTTTGTATATGTATATATACATATATGTGTATATGTGTGTGTGTATATATATTAATGCACACACACACACACACACACACTTCTCCAGTGCTTAAGACAGTACCTGACACATAGCAGCTGCTTAATAAATGCTTGGTTACCATCTGACTACTTTTGAAGCAGCATAATACAATGGAAGGAACATGGGATTTGGTGACAGAGGCGACTAGACTCTAATCCTGGCTCTGCTTCTCACTATCTTTGCAAGCTTGGACAAAGTAATTTAAGCTCATGAAGCCTCCGTTTCTTCTGTAAAAGGAGACAGCTTAAATGTATGATCCTAGTTCTACATGTAAAATTCCCTCATGTCACTCTTATGCCTCAAAATGCCTTTCCTCTCACTCCTTTTCCACCTACTGAAATTATGCTCATTCTCCAAAGTTCAATTAAATACCAATTCTTCATAAAGGCCCTGCCTCTCCTCCCCCAGCAATAGTGAGTGATTCCTTACCCATGCCATCTGTAAATGCATCATAGCCTGCTCCATGAAGGCAGAGATTATGGCTTAATCTCTGTATCTACCACAGTACCTAACACTGTTTGTAGAAAGAAAACAGTTAACATCTACTGAAGTAAGGTTGAAATAGTCAACTTATGTTAAAATCATTACAGTTTTTTAAGGTCTCTTCAACTAATGAAATTAAAAAGTAAAACGTCATCTTGGTACATTTCCTAATTTATAGATTGATTGTTGGGGTAGTGGTGATGGTAGACTCAGCAATTTAGTTTTAATAGCATCTTTTCTCAGCAGCAACAAATCACTGATCAGTAAGCTAAAGCCTTACATCCCAAATTTATTATTTCATATTTTAAATTAATGAGTTGGAAGGAAGAATTAATAAAATCTATATATAATGTTTTATGTAGAATTTCTATAAATCTTGACTCCAAAGCAGCTAGGAATGAAATATCATACTTAAAGTATGGGACACAAATCTACCTGAATTGAATTGAGGTTGAGGTGAGGAAGAGAGAAGTCAATTTCTTTTAAACTATAATGATAAATGAAACTATAATGAGATACTTGAAATTAAAAATACAGTGTTTATGACAGAATTTTTTTCCATTAGCAATAATTAGCTATACTAAACCATCTTCGTTCTATATGACAAATAAATCTGGTATCTAGGATTAGAAGCATTGTCTATGGTAACAAAAATTACTTTCCAAAATAGTAATTCCTAACATATAGTGCTTTCAGGTTTTCAAAGCATGGTGCATGTGACCTCATTTTATCCTCATAATACCCCTGGAAGTTGATGCTATTTGTATCTTTATTTTATAGATGAGGAACTGAGGCTGAAATAAGTGAAGTGACCTGCCCAGGGTGATACAGCTAGTATGTGTGTCCAAGGCAGAATTTGGAACTAGAATCTTCCTAATTCCAAGTCCAGTGCACTTACTGTCCCACCTCACTGAGTAGATGAAGATGTGAAGAAATGGGGGACTCTTGGTGAACTTTGGGCTCTAATTAGTGTTACTTAATTGTACTAATCCATGTTAATTTTACTAATTGTGTTAAAATATGATTTAGGTACAGTTCAATGACAGAATTACCCTTGATCACAGAGTCAGAATTGAAAGGGATTTTAGAGACCACCCCATCCATCATATCTACAACATTCCCAATGAATGGTCATCCAACTTTCACTTAAAGACCTCTAATAATGGGAAACTGATTACCTCGGGAAGCAGTTCATTACACTCTGGGACAGTTCAAATTGTTAAGATGCTTTTTCATAACAAGCCCAATTCTATTTCCTTACAACTTCTGCTAATTAATTCCTCCTGGTTTTGCCCTCTGAGGCCATGAAGAATACCTCCTATACAGGACAGTTCTTCACTGATCTCAGGTATATGTGGGTAGAGCATCTTGAGTCTATAATGTATCAGTGTGTCTTACTAGTTGGTAATGGAGTATAATGATACTTATCGGTGTACCAGTGATTTAATCTTTGAGAATTAATAAATGGGCTAAGAGAAGGCCCAAATAAAATGTCCCAAGACAAGGACATCCCTACAGGTTGGGTTAACTCAAGTACCAGCAGTACAATTCCAGGATCCTGATTATTTCAAGTTAGATACTGAGACAGCTCGTAGAGTCTAGGTCATATAATAAAGCCAGGGAGAAATTAGCTTAGAATTAGCAAGTTTTAGGTCCAACCATTCCGGCCAGATAATTTTTCAGCATTCTGATTTTCTTATATCTTATGTACATATTGCAAACTATATTCTCTTTATAAATAAATATTCCTCTTTAAAATCTCAAAGAGGCTTGGGTCTGTAATAGACAAGAGGGACAGATATCCACCAAACTAAAAGCTAATTGAACATTATAGGAAGTATGAAAGAGTTTTTGAGAGTGCAGAGTTTATAGGTTAGGACCAGTCCAAATATTTCACCTTTGAGACAATAAATTGATAGACAGTTCCACCTTAAACCAGATTGGATGTAATGAATCCACTGGGTCCTGATAATACCAATGAAGACCTCATTCAAAAAGGTATAATTCTATCCAATGCCCTTCAGAGATAGCTATTGTTATAGAGAATATTGGGAGTGGAGGCAGTCATCCCTGCGGTACAGTGGAAAGAGTACTGGCTCTGGAGTCAGAGAATCTGAATTCAAATCTCATCTCTGACAATAACTTGGATAAGTCACAGTTTCATTATTTGCAAAGCGAGGGATTTAGACTGGCCTCTGAAACTGTTTCAGCTCTAGATTTATGGGCTGTGATGCAACAAGAAGTCAAGGCTGCTAAAATAGCTGGACTTTAATAGATATACACACTCACAGAACACAGTGCACTAAATTGATAGAAGTCTTTGCCAAATGCAAATCTTTGTTGTGTACCAAAGTATCAAACACCTTGCTTCCTGAACCTGACCTTGCTTCTGGCTGGCCCCCTCAGACTTTGTTGACCATGATTTTGACCCTGCTTTTTTTTTTTCCTTCAGACATTGCTTCCCACTTGACCTATATCCTGGTTATTGACCTTAGATTTTTTTTTTATTCCATGCATTTGTTTTCTATTTATTCAAGCACTTCCAAGCCATGACATTCCCTTGGTTTTCAATAACATCCATATAACTTGCACAGCTGAAGGATGTGATAGGTCCCAACTTTTGCCCTTACCCCAACCCCATGGCCAATGGGAACACTGTCCTTAAAAGAGTTAATGTGGTTACAAATCTAACAAGGCAGTAGACAAAACACCCCTTGATGACATATGGAGCTTACCAAGAAAAGTATACTCTCTAAGAATGAGAAAATGTTCCAAAGTTCGATTTTAGACTGGAGGAGTGGTAGCTGAAATAATGCAATGCATACATAGACTGGGAGGAAAAAAGGTTTCACTAAAAGTTTTGAGTGTACATAATTCATTGAGGAGTTGAATTTCTCTCTTAGGCATTGCTAATTAAAACAAGACAATACAAAACACAATTCACGTTCTCCAAAGATTCCTAACAAAACTACACTGCTGTTTCCCACTGTTTCCCAGTTTAGGTCTTTGATGTTCTTTGCCCTAGTAAGAAAAAAAATGGACGTTCATTCTCCATGGTAATATGTTGGTCTTGAATCATTTCCCTAGTGCTTATTCATAGCAGAAAAAAAAATTATTCTTGTGACCTTTGCTTTGGAGAATTAAGCTGCATAATTTGAAGAATTACTCTATAATTGAAACCCATGGCATGCACATTGGTAGCATTACTCTAGAGATTTTACCTTTAATCTACACCTCACAAACTCTGTAATGAACATCACAGTTAAATGCATCAAGCAATAATAATAACATGGGGCTTCTTCAGGAACTCAGTAATGGTGTTCAGAACTGTGGGTATCATAAACAGAATCCACAAGGTAATAACTGTATTATAATGAATTCATGATGGGAACTTCTGCTTTTGAGTTTTTTAATGAGCATTTTACAAAAGAAAAAAGAAATAGGATTCCATTTCCTGATATTTTATTTGAGCATTAGTAGGCAAAAAGGACACATGAAACATGTGAAGCATGTTGAATAATATAGCTCGAGCTAACAAAATAGAATTCAATTAAGAGTACTCAAGAGTCAACGGAGCTTACTAGTCTACTTCTTGATTTTGTTTTACAGAACGTGAGATTATAGGAACTTCGTAGCAATCCTTGATTCTCTCCACTTCATTTATTATTCTTCATACTTTTCGTACTCTAGCTGTTTCTTATCAGATAAAGGTGTTATTCCCTTTCCTAGATGAAAACAAAATCTGGACATATGGTCCCTATGAAGCCGGTGGGGTTATTCAAGCAGCACAGTCATGTTCTCTACCAACTTCATGTTTGTTACAAATACTTCATAAGCATTACTACATGAATATTTACAAACCTGCTACAAAGTCATTTTTAGGAAAAGAAGGTCCAGGAAGCTTAAGAATTTTGCCATGGTTCATGTAGAGATTCTCCATGACCACTAACGGATAGAAATAAGAAATTCATAGATCTGAATGAAATAGGAATTTATTATTTTATTACTAATAATATATAATGGTTCAGTGCACATAGATTAACTCATGCTATACAGCTCCACAAAAACCACATTAAACAGCTCCCTTCATCTAATTGCTCCTAAGATCATAGATTTAGAGCTGAAAGGGAGTTTAAAAGGCCAAATCCAACACATTCCTTTTACAAATGAGAAAACTGAGGCCCAGAGAGGGGCAGTGACTTCCTCAATGTCACAAAATCTTTCCCCAAAGACTAACACCAAGATGTTCTTTGAAGTTGGCCAAAACTTTCTTAATCCAAACCATGAAAAGTTAGAGATAAAATGCTTCAAGCCAGAATCAGGGGGTCAAATTTAATTAATGGATGAAGTTACTATTTACAAATATCTGGGTCTTCTTCAGGTAAGACACAGTGAGCATAAAGCTATCAAGGACAAATCTATGGCTAGATATTTAAAGAGATATAATTGCATATTGAAATAAAAGTTAAATAGGAAGGACACATCAGAAGCAATTAAACTTTTTGCAGTACCAACCTTACTGTACACTTTAAAACTGTAAAATGGATCATAAAAGATGTGAGATGCATCTTAACAAGAACCTGCATGACATTAGCAAGATATAAGGACCATGACCCTTAAGAAAAGTATAGAAAGATGAACAATTCTCCACCAAAGACAAAAAAAAAGAGATTACTAAGAAGTCTCAAAGCAGGGAAGGGAAAGGAAAGGAATAACTATTATATAGAATTTATTATATGCCAGTAACTGTGCTAAATGTTTTGACAAATATTATTTCAATTAATCCTTACAACAACCTTGTAATGAAACTAAAGTAAATAGAGATTAAGTGACTAGGGGCAGCTAGATGGTGCAGTAGATGGAGAACTGGGCCTGGATTGAGAAAGAACTGAGTTCAAATCTGGCCTTGTACACTTACTAGCTGTGTAACCTTGTGCAAGTCATTTAACCCTGTTTGCCTCAGTTTCCTCAACTGTAAAATGAGCTGGAGAAGGAAATGTGAAACTATTCCACTATCTTTGCCAAGAAAACCTCAGATAGGGTCATGAAGAATTGTGCATAACTGAAATGACTGAACAACACAGCAACCACCTTTGATGAGCTCAACCTTAATAATCAATGCAGATTATTCAATCAATCAGCAGCACACCCCTGCAGGCTGCAAACATTGTTGTGGTGGTTATTGTTGTTGAGTTATATCTGACTCTTCATTTTCTCATTTGAGGTTTTCTTGACAAAGATACTGGCCATATCCTTCTCTAGCTCATTTTATGGAGGAGGAAACTGAGGCAAACAGGGGTAAGTGACTTACTTAGGGTCTCATAGCTAAGTAAATGTCCAAGGCCGGATGTGAACTCAGGAAGACAAGTTCTTGACTCCGGGACTGCTATTCTATGCACTATGGCACCACCTAGCTGCCCTCTCACAAATTTATCACCTTTCATAAGTCTGCCAATAGATAGATGACAAATCCCCATATTACAAATGAAGACCTAGAGAATTCAACCAAAAAACTAACCTGGAACTGAAACACAATCACAAACCAATCTTTTGTCCATAATTGCACAAGGGAAGGGAAGAGAAAGGGAAGGAAAAGGAATAAGCATTTATATAGCACTTGTGCTAGGCACTTTTACAAATACCATCCCACTTGTTCCTCACAACAACTTAGTGACATATTGTTACTATTCCCATTTTACGGTTGAGGAAGCTGAGGCATTGAAGTTAAGTAACTTGTTCAGGGTCACATAGCTAACAAGTATATGAGGCTAGATTTGAACTCAGGTCTTTCTGACTGAGCTCAGAACTCCATCCACTGCACCATTCTAGCTGACATAATATTGATTCACAATAACTTAAGAATAATATTTTAATAGATGTCAGCACACCAAATCATCACAATCTCCAAACTGGCCTTGATGAAAAATTTTCAGAATACATAGATATGTGAATAGGTATATACCGTCCCTGTTACCCTGTCTGCTACTGAGGTTATACTAAGGATACTTTCACTAGACCTACAGAGGATGAATGTGCTGTCAAAAACTTTTATTCAAATACAAAAGCAACTCTTTTATCAACTTGTGTAATAGCCTGAAAAACAAAATCTATTTTAAAATGGACACAATATTATAATGAGATAGCTACTTGTAACTAGCTACTTATAAACAGTAATGTTTCTATTTCATCTCTTCTGAACACCATGAGAATGTTTTTTCCGTAACAACAAGATGTTTTCAGTGAACCTACAGAAGATGAGCTTCTATCCTTATACTTTCTACTAGGGTAAAGGATATCTAGCGGGGAGAAAATAGTCATTTGTAAAGTTACACCAAGAGTTAGTACTGGGGGAGGTGGAATAGAGGAGGAAATTGGGATTTTCTTGGCTATATAAAAATGTCGTTAGGCTGTATTACCCAGCTGTTTCCAGCTGTCCAATAGTAGAATGGGCTTCCTTGGGAGATGGTAAGCTTCCCATCATTGGAAGTCAATCAACAGAAACTGTTTGTCTTTTATTCTCAAAGAGGATCATGACACCAGAGAGCTGATGCCATGACATACGAATGAATTGGATTTAAGTGAGAGAGGAATGTGCAGAGTCACCAGCCTCACTTTCTCCTCTGGAGCCATCTGGATCCAGTGGCAAGATATAGATCAGGACAACCGGAGATGGTCCTGGATGCATTGGGAGACCTTGACCTTTTTAAGCTAAGGTCTTTAACAGGTCTCAGTTTGATTGAGGAAATGTCCATTCAATGATTAAGGCTAAGTAAGAAATGAGGTAGAGGGGCAGCTAGGTGGCACAGTGGATAGAGCATTGGCCCTGAAGTCAGGAGGACCCAAGTTCAAATCTGGCCTCAGACCAAACACTTAACACTTACTAGCTGCGTGACCCTGGGCACATATATACTACTACTCATAGAAGTAGTCATGGTTTGTCCTTCATTCTTGAAGAGGACCATGACATCAGGGAGGTGATGCCATGACATGCAAGTGAATTGGAATGCAAATGAGTGAGGGCTGTACAAAGTCACAAGCCTTACTTTCTCCTCCAGGGACATCTGGGTCTAATGGAGGCTGAATTACCCTCAATGATAATATTTGAGAGGGGATTCCTCCTCCAATTCAGATTAAAAGCACGTAAGCAGTAATCTAGAGTCATTCAATCTGACCCTAAGCAATAATGCCTCATGTAACAACAAGAAGTTAATTCATCCTCTATTTGAAGACCTCCAATGATGGGGAACTCACTACATTTCTAGGTAGCCACATTCTACTTTGGGGAATTCCTATCAGGAATCTTTTCTATATAAGTCAAATTTGACATTTCTTTAATTTCCATCTACTGCTCTTATTTCTTTCAGCAGGGATCAATGAAAACAAATATCACTCTTCCACATGAGGGCTTTTCAATATTTTAAAAGAATTACCATTTTCATCCACACCATAAAGGCTTCATCATGAAAGAGAAGCATGGTTCTGAGTCTACTGACTAGCCAAATTTCCATCTTTGCACAAGCTTCTATTTGTCAATATCTTTTATGAATTTCATCACCCACCAAGGAATACAATAATTTAGATGTGGTCCAACTCTCAGATCCCTCATTCTAGACACTTTGCTTAAAGTAGACTAAGATCTCTTTAGTTTTTTTTTTATTTCTTTTTACCACATCATACTTTTAACTCATACTGACTATGGAGTCCACAAAAGCCCTCAGAACTTTTTGAAACTCTTGACTAGCCACACATAGTCACTTTAATCTGGATTATATTTTTTTTTAACTGAACTGGAGGAATTCACTTAAATGCATCTAAAGAAGTGTGTATATGTATGTGTATGTGCAAATATATATATATATATATGTGTGTGTGTGTGTATATACATGTGTGTGCATAATTTTATTTTGAAAAACAGAGACTCAGCCCCAAAACTGGAAAGGCAGGTTGAAATTTTGTCCTGAAACATATTACTTATATGACCCTGATAAAGTCATTTAATCTCTCAATGCTCTAAGCAGCTCATTAAGAGTATGATTTGCAGAAAGGTGACAACTTGCATTGGTAGAGGATATTTCTTTAGTTAGGATTTCCCTATATTAGTAAATCACAGATCTAATACCTAGTCCTAGTCCTATATCTCATTTTAGTGGATATAAATCTACCATATATGAACATATCATATATATATATATATCATCTATCACATATGATATATATGTAAATTTATGCTTCTTTACATGCAGAGTTACTTCTATAATCTAGACTTTGTCACCCCATGTTTTACCTATCTACTCTAATTTCATACCATTGACAAATGTTTTAAACAGTCTTTTTTATTTCTCTAATCAAGTCACTGATAATATGTTGAAGAGAATAAGGCCAAGGACAAATCTCTGGGGGAATTCCAGTAGAAAAAATTTCTGATTGGTATCATCCTATTGATCACCATTTTGTGGGGTGCAATTCTCCAACCAGTTTAGAATCCACCCAAGTGAAGTATCATTTATCCCATTTTTCCCCATTTTATCTATGGGGATATTCTGACTGGGATAATTACTAGCCAAAATCTTGATATGCGAGAGAGAGAGAGAGAGGGAGAGGGAGAGAGAGAGAGAGAGAGAGAGAGAGAGAGAGAGAGAGAGAGAGGAAGAGAAAGAGGAAGAAGAAGAGGAAGAAACAAGAAGAAGAAGAACAAGAAGAAGAAGAACAAGAAGAAGAAGGGGAAGGAGAAAGGAAAGGGGGAAAAAGAAAAATTAGTCTAAGACTCATAAAGCTAGCAGGGTACAATCTAAAGAGAAGATAATTATCAGAAATAAATGTAAAATCTTACATGTGTTCAAAAATCAACTGTAGTAATATAAGAATACAAGGGTTAGATAACAAATGTTATGAAAAAGATATGGGGACTTAGGAGGTTATAATCTCGGTAGGAGTCAGCAACTGATGTGGCTCTAATATAATGAAAAAGGAAGTATAATCTTGGACTGCATTGGGAGTTGTAGATTCTAGGCATTAAGAGGTGATAACCTTGTTGAACTCTCACAAATGGAGAGTATGCAAATGGAATACTGTTCAGTGTCACACGCTACAATGCAGATAGGACATTGATAAGTTAGACAGTGTCTGAAAGAGAGCAAGGAGGATGGTGAAAGGCCTCAAGTTCATGCCATATGAGCATCGGTTAAAGAAATCATGGGAGCTTGGCCTGTAAAAGAGAAGATTCAGGAGAGGTATAATAATTGTCTTGAAGGAACTGAAGGGCTATCCCATGGAAGAAGAATTAGATTCCTTTTTTCGTGGTACAATGCATCATGTGCTGGGCTTGGAGTCAGGAGGACCCCAAATGGGGTTGTGGAGAATTATACATGACTGAAAACAACTGAACAACCAACCAACAATCCCAGAGGACTGAATTATAGGGATGATGTTTAGAAATTGCAAAGATGCAAATTGAGACCCGACATTTAAAAAAAAAAATTAAGTGCTAAGAATCGAAACTATCCAGGAATAGAATGGACTGCCTTGGGAAAGGGGGAGTATAATTCTTCCTTACTTGACTCCTTTAAGCAAAGGCTAGATGACCTCTTCTCAGGTATGCTGTAGTGGGGATTCTATTTTTTAATTATAGGTGAGACTAGATGGCTAGTAAGGTCCTTTCCAATCTCCAAAAACATTCTGTAATTTTATTATTTGGGCCATGATGTTTTTTGTTTGTTTGTTTTTACTGGTAAAGTGTAAGCTCCACAAAGGCAGAGATACTTTCTTCCTTTGCTATTGTACCTGCAGAGCCTAACAGAGTGACTGGCAAATAGCATGCAAGCAATTGATGTTTTTATAAGGACTGATTAGTTGTGGACAGCAACATTATCAATATTGGCTATTGATACCAACAATTGTGTATTGATAATAATGATAACGATCATCATTATTAATGACTGGTAAGTCTTTTGTCGTTTTGTTTTGTGTTGTGTTGTGTTGTTTTGAGATGGGATCTTCCTATGCATCCCAGGGTGGAATAGTAATTAACCACATACCAGCCTGATACCACTAGTGATTGGGACAGGAGCTTTGACTGGATCTATTTCTGATCTACTGGGGTTTGCCTCTTCTTGGGCAATCTGGCATCCCCACCATCCATTCCTGAGAGCTGACCACCTTGGTGACAGACTTAAGATACACACCCGGGACTTAGCCCACAGCAGTTCAAAGCTCATGTAATCCACCAGTTTCAGCCTCCTCTACAGCAGGGATTACAGGCATTCAGTACCACGACCAGCCTGATTGATGGTTTCAACAACCCATGTTAGCCTATATTCATCCCCACTTCTCTTTCAAATTAATTACAAGCCATCTCTTTTGTGACAAATCCCAGAATTTTCCCAAGATTTGGAGCTAAGCTCACTGAACTATATTTTAAATAATACATTTTCCTCTTCTTTTTTGATTAGGACATTTCCTTATCTATAGTGATACAGGACATCTTCTGAAGAGTTCAGCTAGATGATGCAATGGATAGAGCCCTGGGCCTGAAGTTAGAATGATTTAAATTCAAATCTGGCCTCAGACACTTAGTATCTGTGTGACCTTGGAAAAATCACTTGACTTCTGTCTGCCTCAGTTTCCTCAACTACAAAATGGGGATAATAGTAGCATCTAGCTCCCAGAATTGTTGCAAGGATCAAATGAGATAATATTTGTGTAAAGCACTTAGTAAAGTGGCATATAGGAGGTGTTTAAATGCTTCTTTCCTTCCTTCTTGTCCTTTTTACTATAATAACCTTAAGACAAGCCCATACACATTGTACTTAATTTTCAATATACATTTGGTCTTTTCGGTGAGATAGTTTTAAGGTCTCATACATAACAAAGAGAAGATATCTAGAAATATTTTAACAGCTTTCTGCAACTCTGGGTATTTGGCAAGGGAGACTGCAATAGAAGAGAAGGAAATTAAGGGTGTGGGGATACTGCAAGGCAAGTAATTGTTCTGCTGCTACACCCCGGAACTCAAAAAGAAACTTCATTCCAAATAATTCCAGAAGTACATTTGTGTGTATGGAATCAGTCTTACAAATCCTCATTCTTTCCTAGGGCAAGCAAGGGCCAAAAACTCAACTGCAGAATGAGTTTCACAACAGATGGCAAAGGCAGTTATATTAAGAATGAACCCAAATTAATTTCACAGAAAGGTAGGCTGAAGGTAGGATTCCTGTGTGAATAATTGTAAGTTGTCTCCTTCATTCCAACCTTGGAATTTTCAGAAAATCAAAATGAATTAAACCCACACATTCACAATCCAGGAAAATTATCAAAAACCAATAAAATCCTTAAGACAGGGCTTACGCTTTTATTACAAAAATAGGTAATCTTTTAAAAAAAATTATCAAGTGTAACATAAGCATCCTTGTTTTTCTCCCCAAGCTTTAATCTCTCCAACTTCATTATGTTTCACATTTTTTCTACTTCAGACCCCAGCCATGAATCTTGCCACAGATCTCAGTTTGATATTATCACAGCAAATTCATTTAAAGTCACCCTCACACCTGCTTTCTGATTGTCTGCACCCATTTCCAAGTTGAAATCAATGAAACCTATTAGCATGTTCTCGGTTCTGCACTTTAATTTGGGGTAGTGATGTATTATTAATGTAATCATCCCCACAAGCCTGGTTCTGCATCAGAAGTAAAATTTGGAAAGGTTTGGGATGAGAAATTTTTAATAATGGTTGGCATATAATATTTTAATACTATAGAGTAAATAATTGAGTGCATATTTGATAGGAAATTTTAATTGAACTCCATCAAATCAATGCATAAGGCAATCCAATCACTAGAGAATGGAGCTCCTTTACGCACTCAGAAGGCAAGAGCACTACCCAAGCAACATCCATCACACTCATGGTCTGTAATCAGGGTTCATTTATTCCTATCTTGGAAAATAAAGGCATTCCCTAACTCAACCCCCACTTTCTGCTACAGTGGGCATTTTCTCTAAATCAAAACATGCCCTTTCCTTGATGTTTGGAATATACAATGCTGTGCTGTCCACATGTCTGCCCTATAATTGTGTAAATAAGAGTGCCTATATGGTGATCGAAATCTGAAAAAAAAAAAAAGATGAAGTCATCCAAATGGAAATTAGCAAAGATCAGGACAGAAGAAAACCTCAATATGCAAAATTCACAATTAAAAGTAGAAAACACAGTTAACTTATGCCTTCTGCATCTTACCTTTTCTTCCTGAAAATTATTATTCATTGAAATTTTTAAGCTGGAAGGGACTTTAGAGACTATTTAATCCAACCTTTCCATTTTGCATATTTAAAAAAAGTGAGGAAGAATAAGTGATTTCCCCTAGGACTCACAGGTTCTTAACCTTCTTTTTTTCATACTGGGCTACTTTGGCAGTCTGGTATGGCCTATGGACCTCTTCTCAGAATGACATTTTTGAATACAAGAAGCAAAATTTATAGCATTACAAGAGAGATGAATTGTGCTGAAATGCATTTATCAAAATATTTAGAGAAAAAAAAAACTTTGCAGACCCCAGGTTAAGAACCCCTGTAACTAGGTCATCCAGCAACACAGCAGCAGAGTCAAGGCCAAAAGAAACTTTCTGCAGAACCTTCCACAAAGCCTAGCACACTTAACAATGTCTAGTAATAGAGGGATTAATTGATTTACTGAAGACTAACACAAGAACTTATCTTAGTAAAACTGAATGAACTTTCCATAGGTGCAAGGTAGTTGGGAGGGTGAGTTACAGATTTGAACTGTCCCCGTCCTCTTGGTGTTTTCAATATAAAACATTCATTAGACAGGAAAATAAAGAAAACATTTCATTGCTCATTTTGATTTTTCTGAAAATTCCAAGGTTCAAGTGAAAGAGATGCTTGAAGACAGAGAGGTATCCATCCAATCTGAGTCATAAAAATAGAGACTCAACTTCTCCCTTTGAGTACCTTAGAACAAAGGGACAGGACTCCGCAGCTTCTGGCTGGATCAACCGGAGCTTGTTTTGCTAAAATAGGTTTTGAGACCTGAGGGTGAGCTTTATGCCAAGAAATTAGTGGAGCCTTTCTACTATTTAAAATGATAACCATTGAAGGCCCTTTCCAATGCTTGGGATAGTGATGGAGATTCAACTTATGATTTCATTGGTGCAGGGAGCTCCCACTTAAGGGAACTTTTATTTATTCAGAGTAGCACCCTCTCTGCGATTTATAGCCTTAGAGAGCTGCACCAAACAGAAGTGAACATTTAACCTCACAGGTTCCAATGAGCCCCCCCCCCCCATATTTTCTGACATGGCTAAACAGGACTGAAATGTAAAAATTGGAAATATTTAACAAAATAAATAAAAATTCAATAAAACAGAGGCTTGATAAATGGTTTCCTAAGTGACTATGTGTCTGCAGAGATCTTTATATGATGGTTTTGTGGCCCTGTCTCTATTTGAGTTTGATTCCACTGGCCTAGAACACCAAAATGGCATGTAACACACACATCAGAGGCAGGGTCTGAATCCAGCTTTTCATCCACTGTGCCATGCTGTCTTTCAGTATAGCCCAGACCAGGACTTATTTCTTTACCATTTTATCTATTGGAAAGGAGAGACATGAGAAACCAGGAGGATAAGGGTCTGGATCTGTGATTTCATTATCATAGGAACGAATCAATCTATGGGGGGAAACATTTATTACACACAAAGCCCTGAGCTACATTCTGAGGATACAAATGGGAAAAAAAAAAAAGGCAGATAGTCCCTGTAATCAAGGACCTTCATTCTAAAGGGAGAATCAACATATGGAAGGTTTCATCTGTGAGTCAGATGGAAAGGTCTCATGGTCCTTAAGGTACAGCAGCAAAGCAGATAACAATGCTTCCTCTTTAATGTGATTTCTCCTGACAAAATCATCGAAGTATCTGTGAGCCATTTGACAGTGCCAGGCACTTGAAGGACAAGAACTTTGTTTTCAGGATTTTCGGTAGATGTGACTGTAGTACTTGCGGGGGTAATGGCTAGGCTGTATCTCCATAGGTTTTACTTCCTAGGTTATGGGTGCTGGGCTAGAAACATTCTCAAAGGATCTGGGTTTCAGAGTTTTAAGCTATCTCTATCAAGGTCTAAGGGGAAATGGGGGTAATGGTGCTAATTTGACTTGCTTAACCCACACTGCCTTCTTTATCTCCCTCGGGGTGGCTCCTAATGCTTTAGCTAGGCTGGCCCACCTGACCTGTGAATGGCAGAAGATTGGTATTTAGTGAGGGTGCCTGGTCCATTCTTCACAGGGGTTGTTTCTCTGGAAGATGGCTATGAGGGTTGATCGGGAAGCAGGACTGGTGATCCAAAGAACGTCGATACTCACAGGGCTCTTGGTTTATCTGCCTTTTGTGGCAGTCGGTAAGCAGCTGTTACTGGTGGTAGTGTGGAAGGTGTGGTCCTTCCCCCACAGTAATTTCTCCTGTCAATGATGGCTACAGAGAAGCAGGTCTAGTGGTTTGGGAGACACTGTTATTACCAAGGCTCTTGGACTCAGGGTCCTAGGATGTCTGCATCAAGGTCAGAGGGGATGTGGTGGTCAAGGTGATGGTGGTTTAACCCACGAGGTGCATACTACCTCCTCTCTCCCCATCAGGGTGCTCTGCTGTTTCAGCTAAGCTGTCTTGTCTCCCTTCTGGGTAGAAGCTAGTTGGCAATTGGTGGGGATGGCTAACCCCTCCTCAACAGGAGCTGCTTCCCTAGATGATGGATATAAGGGATATTACTGAAGTGTTATTCTCTTCTGTTCACTGCACAATCAAACCAAAGCCTGGACTTCAAAGGCAACAGGATACATTAAAAACAGAAATAATTCTCGAGTCAACTACCTATGTGAACACGAGCAAGTCACTCAACACCCCTCACACACACTCCTACTCTCATCATCTATAAAATGAGAGAGTTGGACAAGGTGGTCTCTGAGATCCCATGAACTCTCATAACTTTGATCCCAAGAAAGATTAAATTTTAGCCACTTCTCACATTAAGAAAAATTTTCTTCTTCTAAGGTAGTAATTTCTCAGGGCTCTATTAAGGACAAATATTACATTTTCCAACAGAGTCCCAAGAAATGGCAAATAGTCAGCAGATATGGGTTATCCTCCTTTTTTGACCAGTTCTTAAAGTACCAACTCTTATTCTTTGCATTGTTTCTACCCCCCTTCTTTCTCCTTCCAGTTGTTTTTAATTACTCGTCTGCCTCCACTCTACATTAGGATGCCTTCTTTAAATGCCTCTTTCATAGAAATGTTCTATATTGGCTCCTTCATCTTTATTTTTTTTTTCTTTAGAAAGAAATTTATTTTTTTTAATTACTGAAATGTAAATACACAATAAGAAAAAAAGAAACATTATAAACTTAAATATTGAAACAGAAATACAAAACAAGAAAAGGGAAAAGAGAATGTCACATGTACAGAAGAACATAAGAGAGGATTCAAAATATATAGCCATAAATTTCTTTTTCAAGAAAGCCTATATAATAAATACTACACATTACGTTGAGAGCTGTCCATCTTTTCTTTGCTTCCTTGTGAGGGCTTTATCTTTATTTTTAAAAAGGACATTGACTTAGAATACTAGAATTTTAGGTTTTTCAGTATTCTACAGAACCCTTGGTCTAGGTGAGTGTTCCATTAATGGAAATTAACATTAATGGTATTACTGCTGGCAAATTGATTTTATTCTTGAAGGAAAGATATCAACACTATAGAACTAATGAATCTCTATTTTGTAGTCATGGGTCTTATCATTTATTTTCTAATATTGTGTAAGAAATCATCTCTGGAGATAAGGAAATTTACTTCTCTACTTTCTTCCTTTTTTTGGAGAAAATAATTGGTGATATTTATTTTCTCTAACCTACTAAACAGCTGTGAGGTAGTAAGACTCTCTGGAGGCTAGTTTTTTATTTTTTTTCTCTTTTTTACAAATATTTATTTATTTTTAATTAATGGAATAAAAAAACATTTCCATAACATAGTAGAATAAAAAGATAAATGCACATGAAACTGCAAATCTATTACGTACAACTTGCTATTCCTTTTAAATATATAATAAAATTATCATTCTATTTTTTTTCTTTTTTTCTTCCCTCTCCCCTACCTACCCTAGATGGCTACCATTAGACACAAACAGTTTAGATAGATAGATAGATAGATATGTATATATGTGTGTAGGTATTTGTGTATGTATATGTGTATATATTATTTATGTGTATGTATATGTATATATGTATGTATGTGTATGTAAAATTATCCTATACACACTTCTATTTATTAGTTCTTTCTCAGGATGCAGATAATGCCTTTCTTTACATGTCCTTTATAGTTAATTTGGATATTTATAATGGTCAAAATGACTTATATGCTTGAAGTCATTCTTAAAACAATTTTGTGTTGCTATATACAATGTTCTCCTTGTTTTTCTCATTTTGTTCTTCATTATTTCAGGCAAGTCTTTCCACATTTTTTCTAAAATCACCGAGCTCATCATTTTTTATAGTACAGTAGTATTCTATCACAATCATATACTACAACTTGTTCAGTCATTCCCCGACTGGTTCCACCACAAAGAGAGCTGCTATAAATACTTTAGCACATTTAGGTTCTTTTCCTTTTCCCGCAATCATCCTTGGAAACAGACCTAGTAGTGGAATTGCTGGGTCAAAGAACATAAGCAGTTTAATAACTCTTTGAGCATAATTCCAAATTGCTCCCCAAAATGGTGGGATGAGATCTGAAGGACTATGGGGCAGGTGACAAAGGCAGAATAATAAACCCTATCAGATGTGCTCGCTGTATAGTTTGGTTTGGCTTTACTATTTTCCTTTGTTTCAAGGAAAGACTCACAATGTTAGTAGGAGGAAGGGAAGAAGGGTGTATGCACAAATGACTGTGATATAAAAATAAAGAGCATCAATTACATAAAAATCAGCTTGGGATCTATGAAGCATTCATTCATTCAGCAAACACTTCCTATCTATCAATTACTCTGATAGATACTAGGGGAAATACAAATATCCAACAGTCTCTCCTCTCAAATATTTTATAATAAAAGAATGAAGATGCCTATGATGTAACGAGAAATAGCATTACATAAAGAAGTACAAGCAAGATGGTATCAGAATGCATAGGAAAGAGAAATCACTTCCAAATGAAGTTGCTATCATTGTTGTTCATCCTTTGTTCTCAAAGAGGACCAATGACATCATGAGGGTGATGGCTTGACTTGTGTATGAATTGGATGAGAGTAGGGCAGAACTGTGCAAAGTCGTCAGCTTCGCTCTCTCCTCCAGAGTCATTGAAATCCAATGGCAAGATAAAGGTCAAGACCGTGGGCAATGGTCCAGGCTTCAGTGGATGACTTTGGCCTTTCTAAGTTAAAGTCTTTCCCAGGTCTCAGTTTCTGAGCTGATGTAAAATTGCAAAGGATCTTGGAAGTCATTAAGAGTGACTAGGTGTCACAGCAGATTGAGTGCCAGGGCTGGAGTCAGGAAGACTCATCTTTCTGAGTTCAAATCTGGCCTCAGACACACACTAGCTGTGGGACCCAGGGCAAACAAGAAAGGCTTCATGGAGAAAATGGCATTCAGAGTACACCTAGAATGAAGGGCAGGATTTCGTAAGTGTAAACAGCATACAGAACATTTTAGACAAAGTGAATAGGGGACTTGTTCCATAGGTAGATGTTAACTCAGATATTAACTCAGAAGCACTGTCCCCTTTATAATTATGTATTTATTCTAAAAATTTATTCTAAAAATAGGTAAGCATGGAATTTGTTTTAGAGAAAATAGTCCACTTTGGCTAATGCACAGGGTACATGGCATGGAATAATGTGAGAAAAAGCTGGAAACATAGGTTCAATCAAATCATCATCATCCAAATACTTACATAAGGTTATAACATTTGAAATTATTGTCCTCACAAACAGCCCTACGAAAGAAGTTGTGCAGGTATTATCATGTCCATTTACAGATGAGGAAACTGAGGCTTTAGATCATGCTTACATTCATAGGGACACAGATTGAGAGCCAGAAAGAATCTCAGAGATTATCTGCTTCAGTCTCCTCTGTTTACGGATGAGAACACTTGAGGCCTCAACGGGTTCATTGCCTTGTCCTAGGTCACAAAAGTACTAAGTGTCAGAGCATCCCAACACTCCTTCCAATGGAATTTGGTTTCTCACTGTAATAATAGGTTCCCATTTACACTGATACACTTAAGGCGGCTGAGAAAACAGCAATTTTTGGAGGACGTTTTAGTGGACATTTAATCTAACTCACACCTTAACAATAATCTTCTTCATAGCATGTAGTCTTTCCCTAAAGACATTCAGTAATTAGAAACTCCCTATCTCATGAGGCAGGCCATTTCATTTGGGGACAGCTCTAAATGTTAGAAATTTGTTTTCATCTTTTTAAGCTAAAATCTACTTCTTTCTGTACCTTAGCATAATGGGTAATGGTGTAGCCAGTGTGTCTAAAACTATTATTTTATTTGCAGGAATGGGGTACTATGGGGATAAAATATTACATGTACTGTCAGACTTGGTGGATATATAAACTTAAAAGCAAACAATCCTAATCTTTTCATCAGACTGATGTGTTGGTCTGCTGAACTATCTTTTTTCTCACTTTATTTTGTATTCTTTGTTATAAGAGATGACTATCTGGGTAGGGTAGAAAAGAGGAATGTATTTAGAAATGAAGGTGGTAGAAAAAGGTATGGTATCAAACTTTTAAGTCATTGTTACACTACAAAACTTATTCTCAAAAATTGAGAAAGAAAGCACTAGTCCAACTTCTTTTTTTAATGTGCTAAATATAATCCTAATACCTAAACCAAGGAAAGATAAAACAAAGGAAAGCTACAGACCAAATATATTAGTGAATATTAATTCAAAATTAAAAGTTAAGTCAAATTAAAATAAAAAGTAAAAGTGAAATTCTGTCAAATAGATGACAATGGTGCTTTTAGTTGTGTTTTTCTTGCCTTTTGCTATATTTAGCATTTCTGGAACTATATCAAAAAATGGCCAGGTAAGTGGTCATCTTTCCTTTACTGCTATATTTAAAGTAAAAACTCATAGTATATCTCCATTGCCAGTGATGCTTAATTTCAATTTTAGGTAGATATTTTTATGATATTAAAAATTAAACTCTCAGTTTGATAAGGCTTTTTGAAAAACTAGAAAGCTTTTTGCCAGAAATTTGATGTATGGGTAAGAGATAAACTCTTAACCAAGCAAGGGAAAGAAACAATGACCAAGGATAAAATAGATGATTTTGATTAAATGAAATAGAAAAGCTTTTGCAAAAACAAAATTAATGAATCCCAGCTAATAAAAGAAGCAATAGAATGAGAAAAAATATATATCCAATTTCCCAGATGTGCTTGGCATTGCAGATATAGAAAGAACTAATATAAATATGAAATATCAAAGTCATTCTCTGATAAGTTAAATGATATGGATTGAGTTTTTAAAGGAACAATTGGAAACCATAACAAAGAATGCTCTGAATCACTAATTGTAAAAGAAATGCAAGTAAAAGCAACCTTGAGCTTTCACCTCACATCCAGAAAATTGGAAAATGTGTCAAAAGTTAGGAATAGTCAAAGTTGGAGGGGTTGTGAAAAGATAAGCATACTAATGCATTATTGGTGGAGCTGTAAATTAGTATAATCATTCTGGAAAGCAATTTGGAATTATGCAAATAAAGTGAATAAAATGTCCTTATCTTTTGACTCAGAGATTTCACCACTATGCATATATCTCAAGGAGATCATTGATCCAAAAGTCCCACGTGCAGCAAAATGTTTATAGCAGCACTTTCTGTGATAACAAGGAACTTGAAGTAGATGCACATCAGTTGGGAAATGGTTAAACAAATTTCACCATGTTAATATAATGGAATATTACTGTTTTGTAAAGAAATGTCAAATATGATGAATGTAGAAAGCCTGAGAAGACATATAAACTGATGAAAAAGATAGAACAATATATATGAAAAATAACGACCATAAAAAATAAAAATTAATGTTGCTATCGTTGTTCAGTTGTGTCTGACTCTTTGTGACCCCATTTGGGCTTTTCTTGGCAAAGACATTAGAACTGTTTGCCATTTCCTTCTACAGTTAATTTTGCAGATGAGGAACTGACGCAAATAAGATTAAGTGACTTGCCCAGGATCACATATAGCTAGCGAGTGTCTGAGCCCGGATTTGAACTTAGGGAAATGAAACCTTTCTGGCTCTAGACCAGGTACTCTATCCACTCTGCCACCTAGCTGCCCCTAAAAAAAATGAGTGCTACAAATCTAGAATCACCAAGTTTGGACCTAAAGAACAGATATGAAAAGACATCTCCACCAACACTTAGCACAGATGGGGGTTCCGTGGATATGGAGTATTGCAAATTATGCCAGATTTTTACACTATAACAGTTCTGATGATTTTTTCTCTTCCTTTTTTCCTTTTTTTTTTTAATAATTCTTTGTCATAAGGAATGGCTCATTGATTTAGCATCAACTGAATCCTTGGATTACAATTCTTTGGGAAATTCCCTAAAGGAATCAGAGCCATCACAATGCAATAGAAAAAAGTCTTCTGCTATTTCTCTCCTGCTAATTAAGCAGATCCAACTTTGTGTCTCTCTCATGGTTCTAACTACCCTGACAGTCAGGCTGTCAGCACTGAAGGGATGCTTCCTCTGTAGACAGAAACAGGCAGGCAACAGGATGTCCAAGTAGAGTCCATGAGGTGAGATGTAAAGGGAGCTGCCTGGGGTGGAGAGGGGAACAAAACAGAAGAAACATTTGAAAGGAGAAACTGAAGTACAATTTCAATGTAGTGTGGCAGCAATCCATTGGGAAATGGTGTCCATCAGAACAGTCCAGTGTTTAGCAATCAGAGGAGCGATTATTTCTTTTAAGGCTTTTAGTGTTCCATCAGATAGAGGCAAACTGAAGGATAGAATAGCTCAAGTATCCCAAATCCCAGCCTGCACTACATGCCTGCAGAAAGGTCTGCCTTGACTTAAATCAGTGTTTTTGCAAAAAGACACATACTAGGGGGGAAGGGAGAGAGATAGAGCAAATGCCACCATTATCATAATCTTCTCTACAAACATGAGAATCAGTGAGTTAAACAGAGACAACGATAGGTTACTGCATCAGATTCACCCTTTTCTATCCTTTCTCCTTTCATATAGATACGTGCCAAGAGTCCTGTATTCCTTACAGTTTATACTTTCACTTACAGTGGTATTCAACCACTGTCTTTTAGCATGTTTCAGCTCATTAGCACAGACTTTCAGAAATCCCCCAAGAATAATTAGCTGAGATAGGATCCTTAAGGATCACCTATACATTTTTAATTTGACATTCAATGAACAGTAAAATTATGATAGCCACACTCATTGTGAGATACACTAAGTATGTAAGCCTACTCAAGAAACAGAAAAATCAAAGTCTTGCCATTAGGTAAATTCTAGTATTGAGGCTTCAGCTCCATATTTCTAGCAAATTAAAATGAATTCCAGCATTAGGAACTTTTCAAAGAGAAATTTGGAAATATGGTTGTTTAAATATTAAGGAGAGTGAGGCCATTACAGAAACCTGTAAGCAATACAACTCATGGGTATTTTTACACTACTATCTTTTATTTTGTAAAATATTTCAAAAGACAAGGGAATGAACATATTTTCTCAAATTAATTTGAGTCTCAATGTGAGCTCTGTTATCTCATGTCCTTATTCTATCTATTCTATTGTGTAATTGGAGTCAACATTTTGTTGCAATGGACAAATTCAGAGGCTGGGATTTCAGCTCTGAATTTGCCATTAACTTATAGATGGTTTTATGTATCACCCTGCTTTTCTAGACCTCAGTTTCCTTATCTGTAAAATGAAAGAGTTGATAATCTCTAAGGTCCATTTCAATATTAAATTACTATGACCTCTCCCCACCGCAATACCTCTACCCAGTCTAGAGAAGCCATGCCTTTCTTCCCTTCCCCTCTCCTGGTCACATCAATGTAATCCTCTGACCCCCTCAAACAGACCACTTCCCACTTTCCTACTAGGAGTAGATGTGTTTCTACTACTACGCTTCCCCCACAAAAAAGACCACATGGGACTTTTATGCAAACTACTCCAGTATCTTTGCCAAGAAAATCCTAAATGAAGTCACAAGGAGATGGATACAACCGAAGACAACTGAACAATAACAAAAATGTGATTACAGATATTCAGATGACTCAAAAAATCAATATATTAATCCCTAATCTCTCCCCTGAGGTTTTATACCACATCATAAACCGCCTACTGAACATCTCCATCTGAATGGCCTGATAGCACCAAATGGGCCTAAACAAAATGCATCATCTTTTCCCCTCCACCTGACCCTCTTCTCAGTTTCTTCTTCAAATGTCCAACCTTTTCACCCTCCTAGTCACCCTGCCTCAAAACAGTGAAGCCATTTCTCATTCTTTCCTCTTCTTTACCGGTACCATATCAAATCAGTGACCAAGTTGAACAGAGTAATACAGTGGGTAGAGAGGAAACAAAAAGACCCGAGTTTAGATCCTCCTTCAGACACTTTGTTCTGTTATACAAGAGTAATTGTAGAATATCACTGGGCCTTGAGTTCTTATTCTACCAAACAAAGGGGTTAAACTATTTGTCCTTTTAGCTTCCTTCTAGGTCTAGATCTACCTAGAATCTATGATTCTACCTACACAATATCTCTCATATTTATTCACTTCCTCCAAATCTCATCACTTAAAGGTGGTCATCTAAGTTCAGACTGTCTTCACCTCTTCCTAACCCATCTCCTTCATTCTACAGTTCCATGGTGAGCCCTGGAGGTTTGTCATCACTGCAACTAAGGAACACACAGACCTACACAATTGAAGATTCCCCCCTCTCTAATCCAACTTTGGGTTTAATCTTTCAATGAATTTGTGATCCCATCAATTTGGGTCTTCCACCCAATGGAACAATGGCTACCCATCCTTGCCCTTTCAATCTATTTATCTATTGTCTATGTCCTCAGTGAAGAGCATGTCAAGCATATTGGGCCCTTCCTCTACATTTCTTGACATTTCATGGTTTCCAATGGAAGATGCAGAATATCTCTTGTTCTCGTTACCTGTTTGCTCATTCTTTACCCTAAAGTACATCTCCATGGCACTATGTTACCTAAATCATTCTTCTTTAAGCAGTATGTTATAGTCTACTCATGCTCACCAAGTGTGTCTCCATTGGCCTTTTGGTAACTCACAACTTTAATTCTTCAGAGATTATTGTTATATGACAAAATACAAATGCCTCTTTCTGACATCTAAAGCTCTTTTCAATGTGTATCTAATCTATCTTTCCAGGCCATTATACTACCTCATACACTCTGACCTAGCTCAACTGACCCACTTTTTGATCTTTATACACAATATTACATTTCCTGCCTTTGTACATGCTGTCCCTCCTACCTGTCATACTCTGCTTCCACAGTTCTCCCTTCAAGCTTAGATGAAGAGCTCCTTCCTAAAAAGGGTCTTTCCTGATTTACCTTGTTCTCAAGCCCACCCCCACCATGAGAGTTTATTTACATAGTATGTATTTGGAATGTGTTAGTCTAGTTTAGTGGACAGAGAAATGGTGTTGGAACCAGGAAGACCTAGGATTCATAGTTCCTACTTTTGACACACATGGCTGTATAACATTGACTCTCAGTCCTCTTGGCAACTCTCAAAGGTTAT
The DNA here is from genome assembly GCF_900497805.2 of Vombatus ursinus. Taxonomy (NCBI): domain Eukaryota; kingdom Metazoa; phylum Chordata; class Mammalia; order Diprotodontia; family Vombatidae; genus Vombatus; species Vombatus ursinus. The sequence continues at coordinate 18,378,578 of NW_020954652.1, forward strand.
AACGTGCAAAGAATGTTCCCACCTGCATAGGCAGGTAGAGTTTCTTTTTCCAAGACTTTCATAAATCAGTTAAGTCTCAGATTCTGTCCTATCCCTTTGAATGTATTTAACTATGTACATTTTATTGTCTCCAATAAAATGTAAGCTCCATAGGGGCACAACTTATTTTGGTTTTGTATGTTCAGTACCTAACACAGAGGCCAGCTTATAATAGTTACTTTTTAAATCCTTAGTGAATAAATGAGGGAATTGCATGACTCATGACCCATGCTTAACACAGCTGCCAAAAAATAACCTATCTAATGCACAACCAGACCATATCATTTCCCTCTGCAAAAAACTTTACTCACTCCATCCCCCTGATAGGATAAATGACAAACTTTTTTATCTAGCATTCAAGTCACTTTTTATCTTTCTAACATTATTTCACACTAATCACCTTCTCACACTCTATGTACCAGCCAAACTGGATTACTAGCGATTTCTCAAGTTTCTAGTACTTACTATACTTATCTGTGTACATGCTACATCCTCTCAGTAGAATGTAAGGTCCTTATGAATAGGGAAATCATGTTTTTATATTGAAAATCTTTGTATCCCCAGAATCTTTAAAAAGATTTTAATAATTGCACCTTAAGTAGATAATAGACATGTCTTCTGCAGGTTGGTATAACAAAAATGGATGTTGATAAAAAATAATTCATATGCTAATGGACTTCCATCTTGAAGTGTCCTAACACCCAAGTGGGTAGGGGAAGGGAGAAAAGAAAGAATAAAATAAGTTACAAAATACTTCTAGAGTGAGTCACTTCTCATATCTCTCATATAATGATGAAAGCTGCAAATTCCATACATCACTTAGGAAATCCAATCAATCAACAAAAAATACATTCAGTGAGTATTATGTACCAATCACTATTCTATAGGTTGAGATGCAAAGAAAAAAGAAATTCAATAGTCCCTGCTCTCAAGGAGCTTACATTCTATTCAGGGGTATAAATCATCCCCATCCCAAAATAGATAAAAAGCTGCTTTCAATTACTTTTGTTTAATCCTACTCTTTTCAAAGTCACCTCAGGCAAAATAAAAACCAACTAGTACATTAATTAAACATTAAAAATCCACATGAAACAAATGATTATGGAATACTGAATCAAATTAAGCAAACTCTGACTAGTCAAAAGGTTTAGGGGATAGGGTATCATAGTTAAACTAAGATTATGTTTAACAAATTATTTGACTCTTCATAGTTTTTCAAGAGGTTGCTTAAAAAATTTATCCTATGCAATGGTCAAATTTCCTGCCATATTAATCAGAGCATATTGGATATAAATTCTTCATTTTTTATGACTGAGAATGTTAAATGAATTCAGAGTTATCATTCCATATATAAAAAAGCAAGGCAGTACAGTACCTTTGATGTAGAAAGTATAAGTCAGAGGTAAGGAGCCTTTTCTTTAGAGCACCCTAAGTCTCTTCAAGGTGTTCCCATAAAATTTTGAAGCACTATAAACAATGAAAATTCAAGATCAATATAAATAAGATCATCATTTGCCCCTTAACTTATAAATAGAGAAATGAGCTTTCCCCTTCTTCACCATGAAAAGATCACTTTTGCATCTCACATTTTTTAAAAAATTACCCAAAAGTCAATGCAATTTAATAACTTTCCTGCATCTGCTTATTGTTAACTTGAGGCTTGCTTCCAGCACCACCATCCTTCATCTTCAATTGTCCCTTCATGGGAGTGTTTATCATCTGTGATTACAGACATGTTTTGATTTGAGTCATGTGTAAAAATGTTGATTCACAACAGTGCTCTCCCATTGCATGAGATCCACTTTAAACTGTTTGGGTGTGGGGTGGGGGGGGGCGGTGTGTGTACGTAAACACTTATTAAGCACTTATTATGTGCCTGTCCTAAGCATTGAAGATAAAAACAAAGGTAAAAGACAGTCTTTGTCCTCAAGGATCTCCTCTTCTAATGGGCAGGAAAAGATGCAAACAACTATTTACACACACACATTATACAAAATAAATATGAAACAATCAACAGAAGGACGGAGCTGGCATAAGGGGGTTATTGGGAAAGGCTTCCTGGAGAAGGTGGGATTTTAGCTGGGACTTGAAAGAAGCTGGAAAGTCAGGAGGTATGTACATAATCTAGACTCACTGTGTTGACACTAGTTGACAACTAGATGACATAGTATATAGAGCATTGGACTTGGAATCAGGGAGACTAATTTTCTTGAGCTCACGTCCAGCCTCAGATACTTACTGAGTTGTGTGATCCTGGGCAAGTCATTTAACCCTGTTTGCCTCATCTGTAAAATGAGCTTGAGAAGGGCATGGCAAACACCAGTACCTTTGCCAAGAAAACCCCAAAATGGGGTCACAAAGGGTAGAACGTGACTGAAAACGATTCAACAACAACAAAAATCTTAAATAAACAAAAATTAGTAAATCCAGTGAACTGATCATTTAGGATAGTTGGGTTCTGGTCAGCAAAGGTTTTCCTCCATTAGGCAGGTAAAGCCCTCTGTCTCCAACCTACATTTCCAGGCTTATCACACATTACTTCCTTTCACTGACTCAGTGACCCAGACAAACTGGGCTTCCTGCTCCTCACTCACACATTCCATCTCCCATCTTGGTGCCTTTGCACACATGATCATCCTTCCATTAAATGCTCTCTGTCTTTGCTTCCACCTCTACAGACTCCTAAATTAAATCTTTCCTGATCTCCCAAATGCGAGTACAACTTCTCCATTTGTACATACGTATACTTGCAGGTTTTTGCATTGTCTCTCCTAGTAGAACTTATCTTAAGGAAAGGAAATTCACTTTTTTCCTTATATCCTTGGCACTTAGCTTAGTGCCCTTGTATATAGTAGGTGCTTGCTGAATGCTTATTTATTAATCAATTCCTATACCCCACTCCTTAAACTATCATTCTTAAAAATGCATTCTTTTTTAGAAAGTACTTTTAAAAGTCAGGTCTTACAAAGTACTTTGAAGATCAAGGACCATAGAATCATGGAGTTTGAAGGTCAGAAGGATCCTAAACAGTCATGTGGTCCAACTCATACATGAAAGGAATCATTAGCATATGTACAACCAGTGGCCCATCCAACCTCTCCTTGAAGACCTCCAAAGAGGAGGAATCCATCACCTCTTGAGGGAAGTCATTATATTATTTTGGGGCAGCTTTTATTGGTAGGACGTTTTTACTTCTGATTTTCTCCCCAATATCTAGACTAAATTTACTTCTTTGCTATTTCAGCCATTGCTCCTGTTTCTCCCCTTTACAGCCAAAAAGGACAAATCTAATCCCTCCTCCACAGAACAGTTTTTCAGGTATGTGGAAGATGCCATCAGACCCTCCACATTCCCCCAAAACTGAATTTTCTCTTGTCCAGATTACATACAGAGGGCCCTCAATGGATTCTTATATCATGGATCCAGAGGCCTTCACCATACCCAGTCCATTTCCTCTGGACACTCTTCAGCTTATGAATACTATTCTTCAACTGTGGCATCCAGAAGTGAATACTATACTCCAGATGAGACCTAAGGAGGGCAGAGTACAGGGGAACTTGAACCTCCATATTCCCAGAAGTTGTGCCCCCTTTTAATGAAGTCCAAGGTCACATTACTTTTTTGGCTGACATGTCACCTTGCTGACTCATATTGACTTTGGAGTACACTGAACCACCTACTTCTCTTTCAGAACAACTACTATTTATCCATTCTTCCCTTGTCTGATGATTGTGAAATTGATTTTTTTGTACTGAATACAAGATTTTATGTTTAATGACTTAACTTTTATTTGCCTCAATTTCTTCAATTGTAAAATGGGTATGAAAATAGCACCTAACTTTCAGATTTGTTGTAAGGATTAAATCAAACAGCGTGGTACCTGGCACATAGTAGGCACTACATAAATCATAGCTATTTCATTATTATTATTATTATTATTATTATTATTCAACCTTAATGAATTTCATCTTACTAGATTCAACCCAATGTCCTAGCCTGCCATCCATTCTGTCAACTGTCCTACTCAGCTCTTTACCATGTACAAATTTGACTAGCAAAAGAGATCTGGCCAAACTAAGACAAAAAGAGATTCCCCATAATAAAACACAATTTTCTTTCAATTCCTGTGCAATTGATTGCTTTGTAGGAACTGCCTATGGGGAGAGTTCCAAAGGGATTAAAAACTTGAGTTGAATCTCAGCATTTCCAAACAGCTTTTTTATGAAAGTCAGGAGCTGTTTCCCAAAGTTTATGGCCTATTCCTTCTTATTAAGAGTTGATTCCTCATAAAACTACCAAGCCCTCATCCATTACCACCCAAAGTTACAAAGAACTCACTGATGACCACCTGAAGTAACACTTTACTGCCTACATCTTTGTTTTACCTATCCAGGAAGGTTATACCACTGCATTTTTTTTGGTAAGAAGTATATGGCAGGATCACATTTCTCAAACCACCCAGTAAGCAACAGGGAGCTTCAGAGCTTCAAGCACAGCTCTCCAAGTTCAAAGCCATTTTACAACTTCAAGGTCAAGCTTAGGAAGTGTGTCTGAGGAGAGGCAGAGATTCAGATCAGTGAGTACAAGAATCACCATCGCTACAGAATTTGACCCAAAATGATTAATATGAGTAAGGAAACTTTGGGGTCAAATCCTACTTCAGGCCCTTTTTTGCTTTGTAGCCTTGAACAGGTCTCTGGGCCTCTCTGAGCCTCAATCTTATCACCTGTAAAATGGAGATAACAACACCTCATAGGATTGTTGGAGAATCAAGGGAAGGAACACAAGCAAAGTGTTTTATAAGCCTTAAAGAGCTCTATAAATGTGAGTTGGAATCTTTATTCTTTGTTCAGTCATTTCAGTCGTATGTTACTCTTTGTGATCCCCTTTGGGGTTTTCTTGGCAAAGATCCTGGAGTGGTTTGTCATTTCCTTCTCCAGCTCATTTTATAGATGAGGAAACTGAGGCAAACCAGTTAAGTGCCTTGCCCAGGGTTACATATCTAGCAAATGTCTGAGGCAGGATTTGAACTCAGGTCTTCCTGACTCCAGGTCCAGTGTTCTATCCTCTGGCCATCTAGCTGCCAAAAAAAAAAAGAAGAAGATTCCCTTGTGGTTCAGCTGTGTCCAACTCTTTGTGACTCCATTTGGGGTTTTCTTGGCAAGTGGTTTGCCATTTACTTCTCCAACTAATTTTATAGATGAGGAAACTGAGGCAAAAAAGGTTAAGTGACTTGTCCATGGTCACATACCTAGTACATGTCTGAAGCCAAATTTAAACTCAGGAAGATGAGTCTTCCTGACTCCAGGCCCAGTACTCTAGCCACTGTACCACCTAGTTACCCCTATGCTTATTCTACAAATACTTACATATGTACTTGTTGTCTCCTTTGTTAGAAGGTAAGCTCCTAGGGGCAGCTAGGTGGTGCAGTGAATAGAGCACTGGCCCTGAAGTCAGGAAGACCTGAGTTCAAATCCAGCCTCAGACCAAACACTTGACATGTACTAGCTGTGCAACCCTGGGCAAGTCACTTAACCCCAATTGCCTAAAAAAATAAAAAATAAAAAAAAAAACAACAACAACAAAAAAGAAGGTAAGATCCTTCCAAGTCAGGCTTGTTCCATTCACTGTATTTGTATTCTCATCACCCAATACAGAGCCTGGCATGAGTGCTTCCTGATTGATAGTCCAATGTTAAACCATGAAAGGTTTTAAATGCCAACATGAAGAGTGTATAGTTTATCCTAGATTCAATTGGGGACCATCAGAGTCTCCTGAATAGAGGTGAGAGATGGAATGGTCCACTTTCTGCTTTAGAAAGATGTTTTTTCTGAAGTTATATAGAAAAAAAGATTGGAATGGAGAAAGAGGAGAGCTGGAAATTTACTTAGGGTATCATTACAAGGAGTTTCACAGAGGTGTGATAAAGGTATGGACTATGGCTATGAGTACAGAGAAGGGCAGGTTTGCCAGAGATGCTGTCTGGATAAAAACCACAACAGGACTATATTTAACATTAGTTAACAACAAGCTCTTAATGGGGGAAAAGATGCAGAAATAATGAAAAGGGTCCAGATAATGTGAGGGCTTCTCAGAAGGAAAGACAAATTGCTACAGTGGAAAAAATATTGTCTGAAATCAGAGGACCCGAGTTCAGGTCCTACCTTTGAGATTTTCTGCCTGTGTGACCCTGAGCAAATGACTTTATTTCTTTGGTCATCAATTTCTTCATCTGTAAAATGAAAAAATTGGACTTGGTGATCTCTGAAATGACTTCCAGCTCTAAGTCAATGATCCTTTCAGACTCTTCTAGGAAGGTCCCTGACTCTCACATGAAAGAAAATCGGTCACGGGTGCCAAATGGAGAGCACCATTATCCCTCTGTTTTTCTCTCTCCACCCTGAAAGTTGATTTGTTCTGTTTGCCTCATTTAGAAGACAATAAAAACAGATTCAGCCTTTAAGAACATGTAAAACATAAAACTACAGGGCATCTGTTGGGAAGGAGTGGACAAAATCAAAGGAAAACAACACTGTCATTCTATTTGACCCACCAGTTTCTTCTTGAAAGTCAGAGAAGGGCTAACGATAGAACATATGTCTCTTCCTCGAGCTCTCACATGTGAAGCTCCATGCTGAGAAGCGATTCCCACCCCAGAGGCAATCTTAGTTAAAGCTTGTAGGTAGAACAGTTGTTTGATGTGGTCACTGAGCATGGCTGAATTAAGGACTCCCTAGGAGCTAAGGACAGAAGAGGAATAAGGCACAGACTCAATTGTAGGTTTTGCCCAGAAGGAAGGAGGGAATTCTTCAGACACTGAAAATTAAGTAACATGGCTTGCAGGAAGACTAACCATGGGGGGTTTTTCGGTACAGTGAAAAGGAAACAGAATTTGCAATCAGAACATCTTTGAAGTTGAACCTTAATTCTTCGACTTTTTGCCTGTGTGACTTTGGCCAAGTTACTTAATCCCTCTGGGACTCAATTTCTTCACCTGTGTTATTGGTCTTAATGACTTTTTTTGTTGTTTTTGTTGTTCAGTTATTTTTCAATTGTATCTGACTCTCTGTGACCTCGCTTGAGGTTTTTTAGTGAAGATACTAGGTGGTTTGCCATTTCCTTTTTCAGCTCATTAATAGGTGAGGAAACTGAGGCAAAGAGGGTTAAGTGACTTGCCCAGGGTCACACAGCTATTAAGTGTCTGAAGCAAGATTTGAACGCAGGAAGATTCGTCTTCTTGATTTCATTCCTGGCACTCTATCCACTGTGCTACCTAGCTGCCCTTAATGACTTACAAGATCCTTTACAATTTTACATTGGCTCAGAAACTGAAACCTGGGAAAAACCTTAACTTAGAAAGGCCTGTCGTGCATCCTGGGCCATCACCAGTCATCTTGACCTTTGTCTTGCCACTGGACTTCGATGACTCTGGAGGAGAAAGTGAGTCCGATGACTGCACAGCTCTGTTGCACTCATCCAATTCACACGCAAGTCAAGACATCACCCTTGTGATGATATTGGTCCTCTTCGAGAATGAAGGACAAATAGCAATAACAGTATGGTGGCATGCATCTGGAATCCCAGCTAGCTGTAAGATTTCTTAAGCTCACAAGTTCTGAACCACAGTGGACCAAGTCAGTTGGGTGTCCACACTAAATCTAGTACCAGTTGGGCAAGTCCCTGGGAGCATGGCGGCTACCAGGTTGTCAAACCAATCCAGGTTGAAAACAGAGCAAATAAAAATGCCCATGTCAATCATTTATGGGATCAGCCCAGTGAATATTCCTTATACTTCCAGCCTGAGTGAGATAGGGAGATTCAATGTTTGAAAAATGAAATAAAAAATAAAAATTCTAAATCTATGAGTCTAACCCTTAAACTCTTTTAATCCGGGTAGCCTGAGAGTACATGAATCCTTGCCCTGGAACACTCACACGAGGACTAGCTGAACTGCTGTTTGGTTGTTTGTTTTGTTTTTTGTTTTTGTTTTTGTTTTTTAATGTAGGATGCTCAGGAACCAAGATAAGATGGACCTTAATTCTAGTTTCTTTCTAATTTAAGGACTCTGGAAAGCTCTACTAGCTTGGGAATGGTGGGGGTCAGTATAAGGAAAAGAGAGACAAGCAAAGCAGAGGAGATCAGTAGAGGCTTTTCGTCTTGCAGGGACACTAATAATAACAGCCTACCCATTTGAATTTTGCATCTCATGTATTTCTCATGACTTAGTATCATGAGAGTCAGTATTCTTTCCATCATAGCACACTTCTTGAGAACAGATCAAACAAGGACACAAAGGTAACCCCTCTGACCATCACATAGAGTAGAGTAATATATTTGATAGTTACAAAGATCAGCTCATGAGACTGACATGTCATTCAGCTCCCATTACCAAGGGGTGGAGTCCATAAGACTTCTCTATGTCAGGAAAAGAGGTGTCCTACTTAAGAAAGCCATTAGTGTCCCAGTTGTTTCATAGATATCCTGATGGTTTTGAATTCTGTAGTCTTAATGTGGAAGTTATTAAACCGTGTTGAGCTTTACAAAGCCATAATGTGTCTGTGATAACTCCCTAAGGTTTAAAAGCAATAAGGAGGGCATTTGCCAATTTCTTCCTAGCTTGAAGAAATTGAAGCCATCTTGAGCAGAGGAATTAAGGATGCAGAGAATAAAGAAAAATTAAAGATAATGTCATGAAACCAAGGATGTCAAACATATATGGGCAATTACCTTATTGTAAGGATTAAGTACCTCTATTTCATAGAAAAGAGCTGATTTTGACCTGTCTGGCAAGAGTCTCTTGAGGAATAACTGCCAAAAGATGATCATATACCTCATAAATAAATGCTATATAAATTCTTTACAGAAATAACTCTAAAGATAACCATAATCTAAACTCAAGCTCTTAAGATGTAAGTACAAGCACTTATTAATGCAAGGGAGAAGCCTTCTGAACTTGTCACTCTTTGAAGGAGGCCTTGGTGTTTTCTGAGCAGCTGAGAGGTTCACTTCTGGTTGAGGCATGTCCAGATGGGCCATCTACTCAGCTGTTTTCATGTAATTGATATCTACACCACATTGTTTCATGCTTTGTTTCTGTATGTTCTTTTAATGGTTCCCCCTCCTTCTCTAGTTTACTATTTCTTTTGCTAAGTTTATCGCAAAGTAATTAGAATGGGGTCTTACTAGCTCTCCCCTTTTCCTGATGAGCCAAGTTTAAGTCCAATTATATAAGCTCAGGATGAGATGAACAGAGAGGAGCTATACTATGGGGCTTTCCTGTTCTTCTCATACGAGCAAAGGATCTCAAAGTGGGAACCTAGAGGTGAACCAGTTCAATCCCTCCACCCTAATCAGGAATCCCTGACAGGTTATCATTCAGCCTCTGGCTGAATATTCTAGGAAAACAAAGTTAACTACCTCTCACCAGGCAGCCAACTCTATTTTCAGATAGAACTATGAGGTATTATAATCAGTTAGATGGCACAGCGGATAGAGTGCTAGGCCTGAAGTCAGAAAGACTCATCTTCCCAAATTCAAATCTGGCCTCAGACACTTAACTAGCTATGTGACCCTGGATAAGTCACTTAATCCTGTTTGCCTCAGTTTCTTCATCTGTGAAATGAACTGGAGAAGGAAATGGCAAAGTACTCCACCATCTTTGCAAAGAAAACCCTAAATGGGGTTATGAAGAGTCAGACATGACTGAAATGACTCAACATCAACAACACAAGGTAGTTCTTCATTATATTGAGCTGCAATCTGCTTCCCTGCAAACTATAGGATCATAGATCTTGAGCTGGAAGGAAACTCAGACTACCCAATTCTCTCAGTTTAACAAATGAGGAAATTGAGGTCCAAGATGTTGAACTGAGCAAGGTCACATCAGTAGTAAATACTGAAAGATGATTTGAATTCCACAGCTCATGCTCTCTAAATTCTGTAAGCCAGTCCCAATGCATTATACCTTACCAATAATGCCCTGCTTTGGAACCACATAACATAGATGCATAGACATCTATATGTAGATATTTATAGGTATTGGCATGCACATGCATACATGTGTATATATACCTGGCATGTACATGCGTGTATATATGTGTGTGCATATGTGTGTGTGTATATATATATACATGCATAGATATACATGCATAGATATAATCTCCTCCACATAATTATCTCATTAAATATTTGAAGATTTTAATCAAATCTCAATTTCCCAAGTATTCTCATATACAGGTTAAATATTAACTGATTGAATTTGTTTTCATTGACATGATTGCAGGTCCCCTCAGCCATCCTGGTTATTCTTTAAGCTTCATGCTCTAAAGGTGGCCCTTAGAATATAATGCCCAAGATGTGGTCTGACCAGGGTAGTACACTGGGACTCATCCTCCCACTCAATTCCCTCCAGGGAGAAAAAAGTTCAGTATCCATTTAAATATCATCATGGCACACACAATGGAAAGAGGGCCACCCATGGAATAAATTCAAATCTTATCTGGGTTCTAATCAAATCTAAAAATCTGGGTTCAAATCCCATCTCTGCTGTTTACTACCTGTGTGACCCTAAGCAAGTCACAATCTCCTAGACCTACATATCCTCATATATAAAATTAGAGAATTGGGCCAGCTGACCTCTTGATCTGGATTCATTCCTAGATCTATCATTGTTTGAGCTTGGAGTCCATATATACTTCACATCTCTTATATATAAATTGCTCTTTAGTCATGTCTCCCTATCTCCTGCTTGTACAGTTCACAGGCAGCTAGGTGATACAACAGATCCCAGGGCACCACCAGTCATCTTGACTTTTGTCTTGCCACTGGATTTCTATGACTCAGGAAGAGAGAGAGGCTGCCAACTTTGTGCAAGTCTGCCTCACTTAAATCTAATTCATACTCAAGTCAATTCATCACCTGAGATGTCATTGGTCCTCTGAAAATGAAGGATTAACACAACCACCACCAACAACAATGGATAGAGAGCTGGACCTAGAGTCAGAAAGACCTGAGTTCAAATCTAGCTTCAGGCACTTGCTAAGTAATCTAGTGTGAAATGGTGTAATAAAAAACCTACTTCTCGGGCTGTTGTGAGGATAATAGTATTTATAAAGCATTTTGCAAATCTTAAAATGCTACACAAATGAAAGCTATTATTGTTAGAATTATTTCTAACTCACAAAAGTGATGATAGATCTATTATGAACTTCAGAGACTATCCAGGCCAACCCTTTCATTTTACAGGTGAGGAAACTGTAGCATAGATAGGTTAAGAGATATGCCCAAAGTCACATGGGTAGGAGGTAATGAAAGGAGGATTTGAACTCAGGTCTTCTCACATCCAAACTAATGCTCTTTTCATGGTGCGCTCTTTTCACGGCGCCACACTGATGCTAAACTGAAGAGAACTTTATGTTTACCCCCGTTGTATTATATTCCTACTAGTTAGATTCAGATGATCGTTCCAACCTGTTGTGATCTTTTTTGGGTACTGATTCTTTCATCCCATATATTGGTTATCCCTCTGAGCTTTATGTCATTTACACATTTATTTTTAAATGTCCTACATAGCTGTATGTGATGCCTATAAAAGATAGAATCCAAGATAAAACAAATTTCCTTAGGCTACATAGCTCTATGAAGCCATCACCTGGAAGTAAAATACTCAACCATCCAGTTGTTCCCAAATATAACAATACCCACACTCTCCCATGATAAAACCTAAAATACCCCCCAGGTCTCTAAGAGACTAACAGGCAGCAAAAAAGTGTATGTGTTTACTCCAGAGAAGAGGTGAGAGTTGCCCTGGAGCCAAAACCTGATTTAGAATTCTATATAAAATGAAGGCTCCCCCAGGCCACTTCCCACCCTTAATCCTATCTAGGCTCCTTTCTCCCTTGGTCACTCTCCAGGTCCCTGGAGTTCTATTACCTCATAGACTACTTGGCCACTCCGAGATCCTTTCCATAGTCTTTCTGTATATAAGGTCCATCTTGTCTCCATTAAGATGCTTAGATTCTTAAAATCTAGTCACTGCTTAGATTCTTACAATCTAGCCAATAGCTCACTAACATTCGGACTCCTTAAGAGTCTGCCCAGTATAACGGATGTTCTAATAAATCTTGTCTTTGGCTGAAAGAAAAAAAAACAATAAAATGAAGACTCGACAGATTTGATAACTGATTTCACTTCAGTTCTTAAGTTACAGACAACTTAGCTAAGAGACAAAGGAAGAAAAGGCAGGGGGTGCTACGTAGATGACACACTGAGAGATATGATGAATGACAAGAAACGAAGGGGACAAATGATCACCAAATGATCTGAGCACATCTGGCTCTACAACTTAATTCAATTCAATAACATTTATTAAGCTCCCACCACACGCAAGGCACTGTGTTCAGCACTGGAGATATGAAGAAAAAAGTTTCTAAAAACAGATCATTAAAGGGATGGTCCATGAACGTATAGAAAAAGGAGTTATAATTAAAAATAGCCAGTAGGACTCTATCAAGAACAGACCACGCCCAACTAACCTTATTTTTGTCTTTGATAGGCTTAGTAAACTAATACATTAGGAGAACATTGTAGCTATATCAACAAAGCATTTGGCAGAATATGTCACATTATTTTCATGGGAGAAAAGACATGTAGATGAGACAAAAATACGAGATAGATTTGGAAGTAGGTGAATAACTAGATTCAATGAATAGTTATTAATGGTTTAATGTCATCTTGCAAGTACAGATGGAGTGGTAAACACCCTGCAATTTATATTTGAACTTGTACTGCCTAACATTATTCATCAATGACTTGGATAATAGCTTGGATGAAATGTTCATCAAAATTGCAGGTGATACAAAAGCTTAGAGGAATGACTAGTACTCAGGAGGACAGAATTCAAAAAAGATCTCAACAAGCTAGATTCTAGCTCTAGAGAGTATTGGACTCTATCTGATGAGATAAAATATGCAGTAAAAATAAATGTAAATTTACACTTGGGCTCCAAAAATCATTTTCATAAATTCAGGGTGGGGAAGGCATGGTTAGATGGCAGTCTGTCTGAAAAAAATAAGGGATAGTGAACTACAAGTTAGCAATATGATACGATACCTACAAAAGCTAATGTGACCTTGTGTTATCTTAAAAGAGACAAAGATTCTAGAATAAGGAAGTGACAGGCCCTCCATAGTCTGCTCTGGTCAGACCACATATATAGTTCAGTTCTGGGGATCACTGTTTAAGCAGAAAATTGATAAGGTGAAAAGCAACCAGGATTAGTGAGAGTCTTCATTGAAAATCATATGGGGACTGGTCAAAAGACCTGTGAATGGGTTAGCATGGAAAATAAAAGATGTAAGCAAAACATGACAGTTATGTTCAGACATCAGAAGAATTATCACAAAGATTAGAAGTGTTTGACTGCAGAGGTCAGAAGAAAAAGGGATAAATGAAAGTTGCAAAGAGGCAAATTTCTGCTTGTTGCAAGGAAAAACCTTCTTAGGAATTAAAGTTCTCCCAAAGTAGAATGGGGACAACTAGGTGGCACAGCAGATAGGAAGTCAAGAAGACTCATCTTCCTCAGTTCAAATTCAGCCTCAGATACCTACTAGCTGTGTGACCCTGGGTAAATCACTTAACACTGTTTGCCTTATTTTCCTCATCTGTAAAATGAGCAAGAGAAGGAAATGGCAAACCATTCCAGTATCTTTGCCAAGAAAACCCCAGATGGAGTCAAGAAGAGTCAGACATGACTGAAAAGCGACTGAACAACAAGTACAATAAATAGCTTCAAGACAGGTGGTGGGGAGCCTTCACTGTATACCTATCTGGCAGAGGCCAGATGACCACTTGTTCAGTTTGTCATAATAAGGATATATTTTCAGTTTGGTTTGGATTATATGGCTACCAATTTACCTTCCAACTTTGAAATTCTATGATTCTGGTAGTGGAAGAACCCATCCTGGTAGTATCACAGACCCACTGACACAGGTATAGCATTCTGTTTAATAAGGCAAGGCAATGTGCAATACATTTTGTACAAAATTTCTACACCTAGATAGTGAAAAGTTTCAGCATTTGTCGAAATAAATTCTAAATATTGAAAAAAAATCCATGTTGGTAGACTATCTCATAACTTGTCCAGGCTAGAGAAAAACATGGTTACTTGCCTTCAGGAATTCAGTGTCACACAGACCAGATTGCTAAATGCTAGGATGACTTTTGTTTACCTTTGCTCCAGATGCCTTAGTGGTGTGTGGCCACAACTATGAGATGACACCACTCTTGAACAGCTGGACTAATAAACAGAGAGAGAGAGAGAGATCACTGCAGCTGTTCGTTAGGTAGGAAATTGAATAAAATACCCATAACATACATTCTTGAAACTATCTCTAATGATATAGTCAAGGAAGATAGATGGAAGATAGATTTCAGGTCAGATCAGACAACTATAGAAAGCTCTCCAGAATGAAGTCAAAAGCCAACAATTTCTTAATGACAATGAAAGAGTCTTTCATAACCAGGAGTCAACCAAGAATTAGTATGAATGTGAATAATACAAATCCATCCAACTAAAAACCAAAAGCCCCGCCAACAACTGAACCACCTATAGTACAAGAGAGTACTTGTCTAGATTGAGAAATTGACATCACGAATATTTCATGGAGAATTTCTTGGCTTTGTTTGATTTCATATTTTTTCGTAAATTTTAGATTTTAAGAAATACATGTATAAAAGACAGTTGTAAATGGGGTCTATGTATGGTCATTTTTTAAAGTCACACAACAACATTACTCAGAGTGATAAAGTCCAGAATAAGCTAAAATTGATGGTGAATGCTAAGGTCCAGGAGATAAGACTATTTTTAACCTGTGTTGGAAGCCACACAAAGATTAAAGAAGAGATAGAACAATTTCTTGCAGTAGATGAGATGATGGGATAACTAATAAAAAAAAGAGATAAGTGGTACTTTTTTGCTTCTTTTTTTCTTGCCAATGAAAATTATCTTTGGACCAAGGATAGGAGAAAAAAAGTTAATGGTAAATTGAATCCCAAGATAAGTGAGAAGATGATAGGAGAGCAGCCATCTATAAACATTGAGTTCAAGTCACCAGGACCAGACAGCACAAGTCACTAAGTTGTTAAGACACTGTCTGAAAACAATGTAGAAAAGTAGATGTGACATAGAGCTAGTGAGGCAAAAGTTCTGGTTCTCAAAAAAAAGGGAGAGAAGGGAGGATTTGGATCCTTTAAATTATAGATTGGTGAGCTTAGACGTCAAACATTGGTAAACAAAACATCTAGAATAGATTATTGAAAGGATGTTTGGAAAGCATTTAAAAAGAAAGTGGTGATCACTAAGAACAATCATGAATTTAACCATAGGTCATACTAGACTACATCTCATTTCCTTTTGTGAAAGAGTTGATAAATTGGCAGATGAAGGGAAATATCATACATGTAGCATACCTAAAATTCTACATTTGATAAAGTCGCTCATGATATCCTTATGGATAAAATAGTAAGATATGACCATTTAGAGTACTTCACAGTATGGCTTTACCTTTCCAGACAAATCTCATATGATCCTCTTTTATTGCTCTTTGTTTGAGCCAAACTTACTGTTTTACGAACACATAATTATATCTCCCACCCTTATGCCTTTGCAGGGTTGGCCCCTTTGCCTGAAATCAATTAATCAACAAATATGAAGGTGACACAGTGGATAGAGACCTAGTCTTGGAATCAGGAAGACACCAGTTTCAGAAACATACGAGCTGTATGACCCTGGGCAAGTCATATAACCTTGTTTGCCTCAGTTTCCTTTTCTGTAAAATGATCTGGAGAAGGAAATGGCAAACTACTCCAGTATCTTTGCCAAGAAAACCCCAAATGGGGTCACAAAGAGTTAGACACACCTGGAACAACTCAAGAACAACATTAATTAAGCATTTACTGTGTGCCAGGCACTGTGCTAACCAGTAGGGATACAAAGGCAAAAATATTGCCTGCCTTCAAGAAGCTTACATCCTAATGGAGGAGATAACATACAAAGAAATATAACTCCTCCTCACCTTAGCCTCTTAGAGTCCTTATCTTCCTTCAGTGTTCAACTCAGGTACCACCTCCTAGGAGAATGCTTTCCTGAAAATTTGAAAAGGGATCATTAGTATTCACAAGGCTATATATTAAATCTCTAGCTAATGAGAAGTCTATATGCCAATCTCTCAAACAGATAAGATACGTCCATTCATCTTAAAAGTTGGGGGCTGGCCTCTGTATCCTCCTCACCTCCCCATCTTGATTTGTTCTGGGTACAAGAATGGAGATATAGCAGTAGGGAGAGGCTCAATAGAGATTCAACCCTGCTGGGCATCTTGGTGGAGGGATGGACAGAGGAAAAAAGATGATAGCTGGAGGAATATGACAGGAAGATAGTATATCTCTCATATCAGTGACTGGAGGAAAAGTCCCTGTTGTCCCCCTCTAGTTACGGTTCTTGGTTTGAAAGGAATGTCAATCAAGGAGTTTTATATAAATTCCCAGATAACAAATCTATAATAGGTAATGAAGAAGCCCTTGCTAGAGACATTATAATTTCCTGCTTCTTATTTTACTTCTGTTATGATAACTCAGATTTATAAATAGCCACTCAGCTCACCTAAGGCAAATGAAGACATGCTGGGCAAGTTGAAAGAAATATTAATTTCTTTATTTGACTCTCTGTTTACCACCCACAGTGTAGCAAACTGACTGGTTTAAAACCTAGGATTGTAAATTATTTGAAAGGTTGCTGCATCTTAAACATTTCCATTTAGGGTAAATTTTGAACGATATTATTTCAAATGATTTTGATTTGTCACATTGGTAATATCCTAATTTAAATCACTCAGGGGTCCTGTGAAATAAGGCAATGCCTTTTTTACACATCAGTGAATAGGAACATAACTAAAAAATGTCCAGACCCTCCTCTTTGTGGTTTCACAAATCAGATGGATCCATAAATAAAGAAGAGCCATGATTTTAAGACTACATTATCACCCAATTGTTGGGCGCTTACATATCACAGGCAAAGAGGATATGCAGGGAGACACACTGTGCCAGCTCCTAATAACCCTTAATGTCAATCCAAGTGCCAGATGTTTGTTACTAGTTTAAATAGTGTCGCTATCCATCTTGGAGACCACAAAGTGGGGGAGGGGTGGTGCTGTCAGACGATAACAGACTGTTAATAAAGCAGACACGTAGTTCTCATACAAATGCATCCGACGCATTGCCTGCTAGATATGAAACTCTTGGGTTAAATCTCAATTTAACAACACCAGAATAGCAGCGTAATCACTTCTTGTGAGGGTAGGGAAAAGTAATTTAAAAGTCACTCGTAGTTTATTTTTAATAAGGGTTTTTTTTTCAGCTTTCTACAAATCCAGTAAAGAACATTAACTAGATAAAGTGCAGGCAATAGCTAAAGAAAGGGTGTTATTTCTACTATCTGAAATTAAAAATAAATTAGGAAATTACAAGGCAGCCAGACATACATGGTAAATTTTCCCTTCACGATTTGCATGTAACTCAGTAGAGATATACTTTATCTTTCTTTAAATCAAAACCAATGGAAATTTATCATCAATCATTTTGTGAATTCTAAATATATGCAGTGCTGGGTGGTGGCACAGTGGACAGAATGCTGGGCCTGGAGTCAGGAAGACCGAGTTCATATCTGACTCCTGACATTTACTAACTGTGTGACCCTGGACAAGTCACTTAACCTCTCTGCCTCAGTTCTCTCATCAGAAAATGAGGAAAATAATAACACCTACATCCCAGGGTTGCAATGAAGATAAAATGAAATATTTGTAAAGTACAAATCTGAAAACACTATGTAATGTCAGCTATTATTGTAGCTGTTATAAATTAAAATTCTGGATCAATATCTTCAGTGAAGTCTTTTTAAATGTAAAACAAGCATATACCTAGGAATGAGGATAGTCTTTCATAATCCACAGAGCATTTGGCTAATAAAGTTATAACAATATGGCCACTGTGCAATGAACAGAGACAACAGGAAGAATGTTGGTTCCATTTCTTTTCTACCTTCAGTCTTCTGAGGAATCCAGAATGGACAACCGCCTACATTTCAGTTCCCCAAATACTCCTCCTGCCGTGTGTGTGTGTGTGTGTGTGTGTGTGTGCGCGCACGCGCGTGTGTGTGTATCATGGCAAGGGATAATGTCTGCCCCCCAATTTGCATCAGAAGGCTGTAACACCAAGACAGCTGATACTACTGTTGCTACCAGTGAGATAAGAGCACAGGACTGAGCAGAGAAATAATTCTAGGAGATGCCTAGGAGAAAGTAAGCTTATGGGAAAAGTTTAAGATTATGTCACAGACCTTGCATAAAGATTATGGGAGTCAATCACTCAGTCAACAAGTATTTATTACAAGGAATGTTACTAAAGAGCAGAATAGTACAGAAAAGACTGCACAGGGTGACATGGCAGGTTTTGTGACATCCCAGGCCATCTCCAAGTACCTCTAGTGGCAGAATGATCCAAACATTCTCCAAAGTCAATTTCAATTTCTTACAATGACTTGGGTGTTAAGCTAGCCAAGGGCTCAGTGAATCCTAGATAAGAGTTATCTTATGTCTGAGAATGTGGAGTAGAAGGGCTCTTGACTATATCTGCAGTAATCTTGTTAGCTTGGTTTTAAGAACATATTGCTATGAACATATTTCTAAGAGGCAAGGGAAATTAGATGGAAGAAAGAAATTTCTGGAGTCAGAGGACCTGGGTCCAAATGTCACCTACAATACTTACTGACTGTGTCAACTTGGACAAGTAATTGAACTTCCTTGGCCTCCGTTTCCTCACCTGTAAAATGAAAGGGTAGGAATGAATGACCTTCTGAGGCCCCTTTATATCTCTAAAGTTTATAAGCCCATGACTAAGACTGCTAAAGATCAGCTGGACCAGACCAGTCTCAGCTGCCTGAATATATACATATATATGTGTGTGTGTGTGTGTGTGTGTGTATGTGTGTGCATGTATACATATATACATATATGCCATCATATGTTCAAAGCACTATGCAACATACTGTACATACTCAATCTTTGTTTTTTTTTCCAGGCACACAATACCAAGATTTTCTTATGTATTGTCTATAATGGTGTAAACAATTGGAGGGGTTGTCTCAACTTTATTTTTTTTAAGTTTGTAAAGCTGAGTAACCAAAAACAAATACATCTAGTCTCTCCATTGTCTTCTATACCTGAAAATAAACAATTAAAAAAAGGAAACCATAAACTTTTCTCTAGCTTTTAACACTGTCAAAAATATGCTCATCTAGTCTACCTGAAACATTCTTTCACTTGTTCAACTTGACTTAAAATACAAACATTTTGCAGATAGAATTTTGGAAGAGAGTAGATATTGAAACCTATTGTTTATGGATGACAGTGTTTTCAAAGTATGATATGTAGCTAATTATTTAGATGTCATCATGTTAATGGCTAAATTATTAAAATACAATGTCAGAGTCACTCAACCTGAACCTTTCAGAAAAGACTAAATATGCCTAAAACTCAGTTTTCATTTCAGGGGAATTTTATAAGGAACAGTTCAGAGAAGACATTAATATCATCTACCAGGCCTCAGTCCTCTTATCATAAAGTGTA
The DNA here is from genome assembly GCF_900497805.2 of Vombatus ursinus. Taxonomy (NCBI): domain Eukaryota; kingdom Metazoa; phylum Chordata; class Mammalia; order Diprotodontia; family Vombatidae; genus Vombatus; species Vombatus ursinus. The sequence goes on from NW_020954652.1 coordinate 18,398,296, forward strand.
CCATATAAGATTAATTATAGTAATGTCTCCCTAGGTCCTGACTTTCTCACTTCCTTATTGCTATAAATACCACCACCATTCTCCTAGTGGTCCATTCACAAAACCTCAATGTCATCTTTAACTCATCTCCCTCACCTGTCAATCTTCTCAGTCCCTGGGTCCTTCCAAAAATGCCTACATGATACCTGTGACAGGTATTGCCTTCTTTCTATCCTTTCATTTCCACTACCACCAGAGTTGAGATCATCATCATTTTTTGGCCAGACCATAGTAATAGCTCTTTAACAGAGGCCGTCTATCACTAATCTCACTCCCCACTCCATTATCCGCCAACATCCCATGGTAAAAAGCACAGTTTGATTAATCAATCAGCAAGTATTCATTAAGATTTAACTATACAGCCAAGGCCAGTGCTAACTAATAGAGATACAAAGACAAAATTACAACAGTCTCTGTCCTCAAGAAGCTTGAATTCTATAAGACAACTATGTATATGTGTGTTTGTATATTAAACATACAGAAGAATAATATGAGGTAATTTTAGAAAAAAGCACTAATCATTTTCTGAGGAGTAGATAAAGCTCAGGAAAGGCCTCACTTAGGAAGCAGTGCTTGAATTTGGAAGGAAACGAGTGATTCTAAGAAGTGGAGCTAAGGAGATCGTGGATTCTAGGCATGATGATTAATTCTTCTACCAAATCTCTGAGCATATCATTTCAAATCCCCTATTCAAAAACCTTCTGAAAAGAGTAATGGACTATTTTTTTTTTCTTTCTGGCTATTTCCAGCTCAGCCACCAACCAAATGTTTTGCATGTAATAGATGCTTTCCAAATGTTGAATTGAATTTACTTATTTAAAATCCAAAGTCGAGAAGAAGCAGACCATGTATATAGATTGTCCTTCTAGAATGGCTAGACTTTAATTTGGCACGAAGTAGGAACTTAATAATTGCAAGTTGACTATCAGAATCATAGGAATTAGAGCTAGGGGAGGCCCAGCCATTGAAATAACCTACCTAAGGTCACACAGATAGGAACTGATAGAGCTAAGATTTGAACTCGGGTCGTTCGACTCCAGAAGTGGTGCTCTTTCCATTGCACCCCACTGCCCTCTTTTTGCCACTATATATTTTTTATGGTAAGCATAGGAAATAGAAAAAGGGTAAATAGGTTGTTTTCTGCTGTATGAAAAACCAGGAGCCATTTCTCAAAACTTAGTGTAAATGCACTTTTAGGTACCATAAAAAATATAATAAGGACACAACTAGCAGGGCACCGTAAGCATGAATGGCCGTTAAGTCCTCAACAACAACCTCCATATCAACCAGCAATTATTCTGTGAGACAGAAAATACAATAGAAGCCAATTATCAGGTGATTTTTCCCTTGCCAAAGTGCCAAACTAAGATTTAGTACCATAAAGCAGAGACAAGCAATGTAGGACCACAGATTTGGAAGTGGAAGGGGCCTTAGAAGCCATCTGATCTGATCATTTCACAGAGGAGAAACTGAGGCCAACAGATGCTGAGGAACTTGCCCAAAATCATATAAGTGATGGTAGCAGAGCCGACATATGAGTTCAGGTACTCTGATTCTGATTTCAAGACTTTTTCCATCATGTCACATTTCCAAAAGTCTATCTCTTTTCATTTTAAAGATAAGGAACTGAATACTAGAAGGGCTAAGTAACTTTCACAAGGTCACATAATAGTAAATAGATTAGGATTTTTTTTTTGGTGGGGGGAGGGGCTAGGCAATGGGGTTAAGTGACTTGCCCAGGGTTACACAGCTAGTAAGTGTTATGTGTCTGAGACTGGATTTGAACTCTCGTCCTCCTGAATCCAGAGCCAGTGCTCTATCCACTGTGCCACCTAGCTGCCTCAATAGATTAGGATTTAAACCCAGATCCTTTGTATCAAAATCTGTCATTTCCCCCATATCATTCAATATCACATATCTACCACATAGCAAAAACAAATAAGGAAAAAATAATTTTTCTATCACTTTTCCTGTTTCTCACCATGTATCTAAGATTGGTCGTGATTTTTTAAGAGGTCAGATGCTTCCAATATTTGACCTTTGAAAACCATTATGGACTCCATTTAATAAAAATAAATAAATAAATGTCAAACTCACTATGAAATTTCTAACTGGTTATTCTTGTTTTTTTTGCTTGTTTGTTTTTTGTTTCTAATTCATTCACTAAAGTCTATTGGGTTAGAAAATTGGAAAATAAAAATAGAAGGAAAACAGAAACTAAAAATTTAAAACTAACCATAACTGTGTTGGGTACATATATTAATGTGCAGAACATGTATTCAGAATATGTGGCTGGTGGTACTCTGTCATTGCTTTTCTAAGTCAGAGACCATTGCATGTTCATTCCTGTATCAAACACCCTGAGTGATCAATAACAATACTCAGAAGGAAATCCAGCAAATCAGGTTGTGCATACAATAAAAATAGGCAGAAATGCTGAAAGCCAAGAAGGAAACAAACCACCATCATTCTAATAGCTGAGTTCATTTGTCCTGTGCTAAAACCTTAGATATATTTCTTATAATTTCATGTTAGGAACCCAAAAGAATGGGTTGTAAAGGAAATCCTGAGCTTTCATGAGCCATATTCCAATTCCATCGTGTGGTTTTCTACAGAACCTTTGAAAAGCTATAGGTTAAAATTCCTTCCTGGATTATAGTCTGTCTGGTGGGTTGTTATTGCTGTTTGCTTCTGTTTTGGGGGGTGGAGGTGTTTGTTTTTCTTTAGATTCACTGGGTAAAAGAAACAAATCAGAAATAATTTTTATCAGTTGTATAAATTAATATAAATTCAGAGGATATAGGTCTGAAGATAATTAGGCCAGCCTAAAAATATGGGTAGGCAAGAATTCTATTAAAAAATTCATAGTTCAGGGCATTTATACTATATTCCCTCAGAACACAGATGCTCACTTCCCTATGATATTGAAACGCAATAAAAATATTTCATGCAGACTGAACATTTTTCTTCTGGCTTGTCACTATTTGAAACAGTCTCTAGTTAATTATTATTTCTCAGCCATCAAGGTGCCTTGATTTGTATTACCAGTATCAGTCTATCAAAAGGCATTTACTAAGTGCTTACTATGTGCCAGCCACCATGCTTAAATTCTGATGATATGCTGGAAGGCAAAAAATAGACTTTGACCTCAAGGTGCTCATATTTTAATGGTAGCAAAGTAGCACCTGTAGGAAATTACCCAGAGAAGATATCAACCTGGACCATGTGATTAAGAGCTAGATGTTAGCCTGGAAAAAATGTTTTCCCAACTGGATCAGATTTTTCACACAAACACACACACACACACACACACACACACACACACACACACTCGTCTCATAAACAGCTCATTTCCCTGGAGTATTCCATACCTATTCATCACATATGGAAAATGAAAATCTCTGATTTATTTATCTTTCATTTCTCAGTAGTATTTCATTAAAAGAGCAAATGTTTTACACTCTCTCTGTGACTTTGTATCAGCATGGAAAAGATTCTCAATGTCTCACAGGGAAAGAACAATGGCAAAGGAGAGAAGGGACCAGCTTCCTTATCACACAAAGCACAGCAGGAGAGATTGAAATAGGCAATCTTTCTTTAGGTAAGAAGTAAAAACTGGGGAAGGAATTGGTTGTGTATTATCATGCTGGTAGCAGGTGTTCTACTCAGAAATGGCTCACTTTATACCGTAGACAATACTCGAAATTGTAGGCAGAGGTAGCTCCGAAGGTTAAAACATCCTCATTCGATGCAATGACTCAGGATTGGAGACGGCCAGAAAAATCCAGGATTCTTATGACCTTTGACAGCATTCACCAGCATTCACTCACCACCATGATGAATGTTTAGCTTGACCTGTAGATAACACTGACCACATCAATATGGATTTTGCTATATAAACCACATTAGTGGTTTACAGATGCGGACTGCCTGATTCCATCCTCACAGGCTTGTGGACCCTTACAAAGTGACTCCTGAAATCACCTGGCCAGAAAAGTCTTCATCTGATGCTCTTTTCCATTAGCTCCCATTGCCACAGTGAATAATAATCAAGTCAATATGACCATGCATTACTAACTAGGAAGGTCATTATAGTTACTTAAGTACTAGAGTTACCATCCTTGGCTACTACTCTCAGATATATGTTATATTCCCAAAGGGTTCTTAACCTGGCCTCTGCAAACTTATTTTAAAACCATTATTGTTTTTGCTGTTATAGCACTTAATAAACCTTAAGTGCTAGATAACATTATCATTAATTATTATTTATAAAATTATTATGAATGAATATGTCACAAATATCATCTGGCATTTGTAGAGAGTTTTATGGTTTACTGTTTTACCTATGTCTTTTCGTTTGATCCTCACAACAACCCTGTAAGGTAGGTGCCATTACTATCCTCATTTTGCAGATTATGTTGAGAGAGGTTAAGTTACTGCCCAGGGTCATATAGCTCATAAGTGTCAGAGACTGGATATATAACAGTAAGCATATAACAAATGTTCACCGATCTTTAAAAAGAAAGATTCAACAATAAGACTATGTTAATTTTCAAATAGATTTTCTTCTTGGACCTATTATAGAAACTGACAGCATAAGAAAACAAAAACAGTAAAGATAGTCTAACATTAAAAACATTAAATAAGCATCTTAAGTGTGTGCTTCATTGTTCATTAGAACTTTTTTTTCCTGAAAACTAACATTTACATTGAATTTGTGTAAATCTAATCAGACTTTAAATCCATTTAAAAGAATGCTATAGAGAATTATTTTTGTAATATGAATAATCACTACCAAATTAGCTTTACTATACAAGCTTCATATATATTAATTATTCCTTATGATGTTAATTTATTTAAAGGTGGGTGTTCATATGTAAATTTTTTAAAGCAAAAGGGAGGAAGGAAGGAAGGGAGGGAGGAAGGAAGGAAAGAAGGGAGGGAAGGAAGGAGGAGAGAAGGAGGGAAGGAGGAGAGAAGGAGAGAAGGAAGAGAGGGAGGGAGGAGGGAGGGAGAGAGGGAAGGAGGAAGGGAGGGAGGGAGGAAGAGAGGAGGAGGGAGGGAGAGAGGAGGGAGGGAGGGAAGAAGGAAAGAAGAATGACGGAGACAGAGTAAAGGAAAGGGAGGGTAAAAAGAGCTCTTCATAAAACTATACCTATGCTTTCTCTACTAAAATAAGCCATGAATACCCATGGGTGGTCCTCTGAAGAACAAATCTTATTTTATTTCAAATAGTACTCCAACATACAGGTAAAATTCGCATGAAGAATATATATTACTGATCAAGTTGGACAGTAAACACACCCATATATTTGTGTGTTTGGTAAGTGCCATCTGGGCTAAAAGCCTTTTATAGAAAAAAAAATCAATATGCTTCCTAATTGACCCCCTAGTGGGTTCACTTTGGCACTAAGGGCTGGAGTCAGAAATCATATCTGGCTGATTTAACCCAGCCCTTGATAACAGTGGACCATGATTCAGATGTGGTTAGAAAGGAATCTATTGAGAATGAGAGTTGAATTTTAAGAGCCAGTGGATTTCTGAAGCAGCAAATTCAACAGTTAATTGATAACCTGGAAGCATCCCAAGCAAACTTTGCCTGGGAGTTAATAGATACACCATACTAGCTTCTCATCCGTACAATAATAAATTACATTGCCTGGTACTTACTTAGTACTCTAACGTTTTCAAAATGCTTCGTGAATATTATCTCATTTGAGCCCTCACAATAACTCTTGAGGGGTGGCTACTATATAGGTGCTGGCTTCATTTTGCATTTGAGGAAATGAAAACTCAGAGAGTCCTGGTAATTTGATTAAGTTCATATAGCTCACAAGCATCAGAGATGAGATTTGAACTTAAGTCTTGTTGACTGCAAGTCCAATATTCTTTTCACTACATCAAGCTGCCTCTTGATAGAATAGACCTGATACAAAATATTTCAGATATTGGCAAGTGTGCTGACAACATTTAAATCAGGAGATATTTAATCAGGGTTCATGTAAGAAATATTCACAAGGTGTTAGCTAATCAACCAGTTAATTTGAAGCTCATCCTGCTCATTAAAAATTTCCCAAAGTAGGTTTATGGACCAATCCACCAATATATAACCATCATAGGATTTCTTGTGAGGTATTGTGATATTGCACAAGATGACAACTTCCGTTTATAATACTACAATGGCATATGTGTAGAAAATTAACATAATTAAAACACACTTTCTTCCACATTCTTCCCCCTCCACATTATACTTCTTCCTACTTCAAGACTATTCCTTATATGTAGATTTATGACCCCCAAACTGGTCCACCTCCATGTCTTTGCTCTGCCTGGAATACTTTTTCTCCTCTGTTGATTTTCTCCAAATTATCATTTCTAGAACCCTTTATGTACATATTGTCTCCCCTATTGGACCATGAGCTCCTTGAGAACAGGGATTGTTTTTGCCTTTCTTTGTATCCCTGGCACTTGGCACAGTGCCTGGCACATAGTAAGCATTTAATAAAGTGCCTGGTTCAGGGTTTTGCTACCTGTTGCATTATTATTGATGTTTAATGGAAAGAGCACTGGTTTTGTAGTCAGAGAACCTGGGTTTAAATGCTGCCACTGAAGCTTACTACCTATGTGACCTTGGCCAAGTCACTTAACTTCCCTGGGCTTCAGTTCTTTCATCTGTAAAAATGAAGGGACTGGACTGAATGGTTTCTGAGGTCTTTTCCTGCTCTAAATCTGTGATTCATACTTCAGCACCTAATTCAAATTTATGAAATGACCTTAAGATATTTGTCTTTGGACTTCATAATGCAAGGCATTGGCATTTGTCTTATCAAACTATCATGCACTTTTTTTATGACAGTTATATATCAGAGTGTGCTGGAGCTAGCTTACACCTGTTCTCCAAAGACAATAGTTAAATTTTCAAATGGAACATTTACACCCCAGACGTCAGCAAACACTACAAATCAAGACTTGCTTTATTATTTTGCTGATTGTCTAGAATTAAGAAAGTGATGGAGAAAAATGTTAGTAATGCAGATGAAGCTTATAAGTTCATTGTGCATATGTATTTTTCAAACAGCCAGTTGTTAAAACATTTACAAGCACACTACCGTACTATAAGCTTCATGAGAACAGGGATACTAATGCATTTATCAAATAGTGTTATATATTTGTGTATTTTCATTGTCTTTATTTCTTCCACATATCTTTTTTCCACCATGAGCCTTACTAAACTGTAAGCTCTGTGAAGGCATCAACTTTGCCTCATCTAAATCTTATATCTAACCCCACACTTTATGCTTTGTTCTGTATGTAGCAGAAAGTTAGTAAGGGTTTGCTTAATGTAATTTAGTTAACAAGGCATGGTGTTTTTTCTAATTAAGGTAAAATTATTTTAGTTAAAACATCTCAAAAGTTCCAACTCCTTTCTCATGGAAAAGCATACCTTGAAACTCAATATGAAAACAAAAAGATAAAAACATACTATTTAGGGACAATAAATATAACAGTAATCACATGAACTCACTGAGGATTGGTAACTTTAACCACTTTATGTATTTAAGTTCAAAATGGGTATAAAAAATTAAAAGAAAAAATAAAAATGTAAATTCTAAAAAAAAAGTAACTTTAACTACTAAAGGAATTCATTAGAACAATTCCAGGCTGACCTTGTGAAAAATCGGCTATCAAAAAAAATGTTCCTAAACAGAAAGATTAGTATCTACCTTTAAAGTAGTTATCATTGAAGGAAAGAGCTTTGCAGATAAAGATATCCCCCGTCAAAGGAAATAGATTAAATACAGAAACAATGTCAATAATGTATGCTCTTTGGAGAAAACCAATTAGCCTGATTATGGCAGAGCAGAAAGAATGATGAATTTGGAGTCAGAGGACTTGAGTTTGTTTCCCAATTCTTCTGTTCACTACCTATGTGACATTGACAAGCCGTTTCACTCACTCAGGCCTTCAGTTTCCTGTTCTATAAAATGAGAAGGTTGTGCTAAATGACTTCAAAATACAGGATCTAACCCACATATTAGCACTGTTTTTTGGTACAAGATTTGTGATTTCATCAGTGTAGGGAGCTGCTGGTGAGAATTTTTTCCCACACCAATGTAGGTCAGCAACTTTCACCTCTTATAACTTAGCATCTTGGAAATTTGTCTCCGGCACTGAAGGTTAAATGACTTTCCCAGGGTTATGAAGTCAGTATATCAGCACTGTAGTAATTTCATACATGAAGGTGTAACACAAAATCCCCAAGTTAGAAAGGATCTCAGAGGCCATGTAGCCCAACTTTAACTAAACAAAGTACCCATCCAGTCTCTGTTTGAAGACTTCTAATCAGAGGGAACTCAATGCCTATCAAAATGCCTAGCGTGTAGAAAATATTTGATAAAGTCTTGTTGACTGATTACCAAGACAGATCACTCTTGGGAGTGCAATCATAGCGTTTCCTTACATAAAGTCTAAATCTATTTCTCTGTCATTTCTACCCATAACTCCTAGCTGCCCTCTAGGGTCATAAAGAACAAATTTGAACTTTTTTTCCACATGACCAGAAAATGTGCCTGACCTCAGTTTTCTCTTTTCCAAATTAAACCTCCCCATTTCCTCCCAGGGATCTTCAGATGGTTAGGGCTCCAGTCCCCTCACATAACCAGTCTCCCTCCTCTCAGTGTAACCCAATTACTCAGTGGTATCATTTCCAAAATCAATTCTGCACATAAAGACAACTGTATTTATCACCTCATCCTCAGATACATAATAGATCCAAAGGGACAAAACAAAGTCCAAAACTTCCCTCTTTCTCTGTCTGATTTTTGCTTTCTTCTTCCTCTAGCTGTTTCTTAGGATTATTTATAGAATAACAGGTCACCTGAAAGATAGAAGACAGCAGATTCTGCTCATCATGGAAAGCAGGGACTTAAAAGGAAGCAAAACTGTCATGTCTGAAGTTAAAGGGAATGGTATTATTAAGTCAATTTATTACTCTGAAACTGACAATAGATGGAAAACTCATTCATCTTGTGCTCTTATAAAAGAAGCAACCCTTTGGTGTTTAGGGCCACTGTAATAGAATAATTTTTCCTCTCTTGAGAAATTATAAAAAATGGAAAAAAATTCAAAATATATATTTAATGAGAACCTACTATGTGCCCGGCACTGTAGCATGTGTTTGGGGAAGGAAAGAAATATAAAAGAAGCATAAGAGATTGTCTGTGCCCTCAACAGCTTTACAGTCTCATTGTGGAGGCAAGATATATAGGCATGAAGCCATTTTTTTTTAAAGACAGCTTGTAATAAAGCCCTAAATGGTAGTATAGACAATATGTGCAGCCAGAATTCCACCTCCTAGGTGGAAATGCTTCATCGAAGCCTGATGTAAAGTTTAAAAAGGCAATCATTATTCTACAAATACCTTATTCATCCCACAAAGTTTGCATTGGCTCCAACTATATTTACCAAGCTACTCCCTGGGGAGATATGATGAGATTTAAGACAACTCAACATCTGCCAGAAGCAAAAGTAGATGCTACTTCTTGGTCCAACGCAAAAGGAATAATGCGGAGAGGAAGAATGAGATCAATTTCTTATAAAATTCTATTAACTTTGATTTAAGATTTGGGCATTTAGGTCAATGGTTATCTTCATGGCCCTGAGGGGTGGGAAGGAAAGGGTGATGGTAGAAACTAGGAATTTAATTCAAAACAAACCTCTTTAAAAAAAAAAGAAAATAGTGGTTTATTCCTTCCTTATTTTTCTGAAGAGGTCCATAGAGGATTGAACAGCTCATACATAAGGTGAAAATGGAACTCTTGATATTTTTTCTGAGGCTGGCAGAACTCCTGGGCTTTGTGTGCAAAGGGATCAGAGAAAAATATATTTCTACATGAAATGTTATGCCTTGAATATGAATACCCTTTCAACCTGTCAGTAAATTGCAGTGATCTTCTTTTTCCATCTTACTTAACACCACTACTGTTCCTGCCTGTTGAACCCAGAGAAAACAAATTGATGATTTCCTCCCACCTAAAAGCAAATACCAGAACTTAAGTTATTATAATGGAAATGAAAGGCAGCTAGGTAGTGTAGTGGATAGAGTACCCCGCCTGGAGTCAGGAAGACCTGAGTTGAAATACAGTCTCAGATACTTACTAACTATGTGACCCTGGGCAAATCACTTACCCCTGTTTGCCTCAGTCTCTTCATCTGTAAAGTGAGCTGGAGTAGGAAATGGCAAACCACTTCAGCATATTTGCCAAAAAAAAAAAAAAATTCCAAACGGGGTCACAAAGAGTCAAGCACAACCAAAACAATTGAACAAGATAGGTCCCGAAGTTCGGCCCTTTGACTGAATCCAAACTTCACAGAACAAATCCCCTTAATAAAAGGATTTGTTTATTCTGTAAAACTTGAACTCAGTCAAAGGGCTATACCCAAGGACTTAGAAGGCCACAGGTTACCCACCCGTGTCTAGAGTAAATATAGTAGTACAAATATAAAGGGAGTTACAGTCATTGGCAAAGTATTTTGGTTATTGATATTACATAGAGCCAGGAACGCTCGCCCACCATGTTGTCTGAAATCATTGGTTCTCAAAGAATGCATCCCAAAACTACATGCTGGGACTTCTACATTATCTAGCTTCTATCCCTAGCCATGGCTCATTGCCTCTTCCCAGATTTTCATGGGGAAGGTCACAATAGCAAAGGTTCAAATCCATCCCCTCCAGCTAGTGTATCTGGAATCCCAAGTACCTAGAAACCCTTCTTTGTTGTGAGTTGAAACATCCAGTGTGCCACAAGTCTTCATACCAAAGAATCTTATGCCTTGAGCACAAAAAATTTGAGCACCTTGGACCTTGTTTTCCCCAACTATAAAATGAAGGATTTGAACTACATGGCTTCTGAGGCCCTTTCTATCAACCTACCTACTATATTATTCTATGAACCATTGCTGTAAATTCTTTCTACTTCAATAGGGAAGTGTCAACACTGATTTTTATTTTACTTTTTGCAGTAATAGGGGTACTATGAAACTAAGATAAGGAACATGGTGTAAAAGTGTCAAACTCAAGACCCTGGTGAAACTTCTGATTTCATGAAACTCAGCCAAACCAGAATAAAACAGAAGTAAAAAATGTTTAAAAATAAATAAAAATACAATGAAACATAGATAATGTCAATTTGTGGTTTTCTAAGTCAATGTGACTTATAGGGTCCTATAATGTAAAAAACCTGGAATGAAAATTTGAATAACTTGGTAATTGAACTCTGGTGTTTATAGAGCAGTGGAGAGGCTACATGATTCCCCAAGGTTTGCTTTGTTCATAGGATCCAGAACTTAGGACTAAGAGGACCTTGGTTGATCATCCTGTCAAACTCTCTCACGTTATAGATGAGGAAACTATGACTCAGACAGGAGGGAAAATGACTTAACCAAGGTCACAAGGCAATAAGTGGCAAAGCCGAGATGGAATTCTAGGTCATCTGCTCTTTTCAATATACCATATTGCCTCTCAGGAGTTTGAAGAAACAGAATTTGAGAGATGAAAGCGACTTTGGTGTGCATCCTGTCCTACTCAAACATAAAAGGAATCCTTCATGTAACACACCCAAGAAGTAATCATCCAATCTGTGTTTGAAGGCCTCCAAGGAGGGAGAACCCACCACTTCTCCAGGTAGTCTATTCCACTTACGTATAGTTCTAAAGGTCATAAAGTTTGCTGTATAGTATCTGCTGTGTGGCTTTCCATCAAGATTTCAACCTCATCTCAAGGAATACCATCACTTCCCCAGCCAGCCCCAAAAAATATTTGTATCACTAACTTTCTAAGATTGTTCACAACTGAAATTATTTTCTATTTGCTACTCAACTTCTTTCTTGAAAGCATAATGCTTTCTTCCAAAGTGTTAAAAAAAATGGCAGTGAATTTGAAGCCAACTTAAGGTGTCACAGGAAATTCATTCTTCTTATCTCCAAAGCAAATTCAAAGAAATGTCCTCTCTCTTCTTGGGGGACTATAATTGTGGTGTTAATACAGCAAACGTCATACTGTTATCTATCATTTCGCTTCCCTGAGGTGGGTGGTAATATGCTTAATGTGCCATTATTAGGCAGAATACACAGCGATCCGATACAAAAACAAGCAAATGCTGCTAAAGTTGCTAGACTAAGTTTATGCGTTTTAGACAAAAACATCAAAGTTTACATTTTAATCAACTATAATGATAAAAATCTTATCTCTGATTATGAATGTTAATGCTCCACTTACACACTGTTAATCTATTTTTATGAGGAATAAGGTCTGCCACAATTATTTCCTTCACAGATTTTAAGACTTAGTTACCAACCCCAGACTTAATGAAATTCTAACTCCTACTGATAGGTTTCTCTCGGTCTCCATTTCTCTTTGACTCTATCTCTCTGTGTCTCTGTCTCTGTCTCTCTCTCTTTGTGTTTCTCTTTGTGTCTCTCTCTGCAACTCTATCTGTGTCTCTCTGTCTTATTATTCCTCTTTGAGTAGATTAACTGTTTCACCACACTATACACATTTTACATAAGATCCTTATGGCAGAGATAATATAGCATTTAGCACAGTGCCTGATATAGAGTAGGTGCTTAATAAATGTTGATTTCCTAACTTTCTAGTATTTTTATGCCTTAACTCCCCTACACTTGTTCTGGAGACCAGTCACATTGATATCTTGAAACCAACACTCAATCTTCTGAATCTGAGCATTTTCTTTGACTGCCCCACACCAGAAATACACCTCCTCCTCATCTCCACCTTCTATTTTTGTTGGCCACCTTCAAGTCTCAGCTTAAATTTCACCTTCCACAGGAAGTCTTTCCCAGTCTTCCTTAATATTAATGCCTTCCTTCTAAGACTACCACCAATTTATCCTGCATATACCTTGTTTGCACAATAATTGCATGTTATCTCCCCCGTTAGACCATGAGCTCCTTGAAGGCAAGGACTGTTTTTTAAACTTTCTTGTATCCTCAACATTTAGCACAGTGCCTGACATTTAGTAGATTCTTAATAAATGCCTGGCTAGAGACAGGTCAATAGACAACTAGATGCAGGTATACCTCCACCTGTTATGAGTGGGAATAACATAACTAATGCTTCTAAGGAACCCATCAATCAAGCCCACCATAATGTCCCAGACCCTATTGTAACCCCATTAGACACAATCCCTTAATTGTTCCAATAACCTTAATATATTAATAAGTTTGGACTTACTAGACTTGTATTTAAATCCTACCTCTGATACTTAATACCTGTGTGACCTTGCTTAAGGTTAAATTAATCACTGAATTTTTCTAGTACCATTTGCTCTTCTATAAAATGATGGAGAAGTATATGGCCTATGGAGTCTCTCCTTGCTCTAAATCAGCAGTCCTATAATCCCTCCCAGATAGAGCTCCTTGTCACAACCTCTTGTTCCCCAGTTCTATTCCTGTCTGTACCCCTCTGAATATTTCACTGAACTTCATGTTTCTATGGGACATTTTAATCAGGGTTATGCTAAAACCAGTTCATACTGGCTTGTGAGAGCTGATTGTTAAATTTCAGTGCGAGCATTTATTACTTGGAAATGGCAAAAGCTACAAATCAGGGCTTTACTTGTCAAAACTCAAGAAAGTAATGGAGAAAAAGTTACTAATGCAGTTAAAATTAAAATCATTATGAGTTCATATCTATAGCTATGTATATATCTATATTATTTATATATAACTACATAAAATGTGAACATATTAATATATAAATATAAACATGTTTCTATAATATAAATAAACATTTTTATTTATAAACATATATATAGTAATATATATCATTTATAATCTATAAATGTTATTTACATACAAATATACATTTTTATATCTAGCTAGCTAGCTATATCTGTAGTAGAACCAGTTGTTAAACTATTAAATAGCCCAGCACAAGGCTGATTTAAATGAACTTATGCAAGGAATATACCTGAATTCAAGGCTCTCAGTCACAGATGGGTATCATAGAAGGCACACTGACTTTCAGTTCAGAGGAGAGGAATTCCAATAGCTCTTTCACTTTCACCTTTGTATTTTGGGAAAACTCACTTGTCTTCTTTTGGCTTCACTTTTCTTAACTATAATATGAGGACAGTAGACCAGGTGTCCTCCATGGGCTCTTATAGCTCAAAATCTATGGTCCTACATACCTTTACAATGTATGTTTCAAATTGTACCATCCTTTGAATTTCTACTAAACTAGTATTTGAGAATATAAAGACTAGCTGTCAAGGAGAATAATTTAATGTGTTTGATTTTGATTTCCTTTTGATGCCTAGGAAAAAGTCAGTCATATAAAAGAGGCATGTATGTATAAGTTTATATACGGGATATATATGCATATGGTGGTATATATGTTTATACATGGGATATATATTCATATAAATATGTGTATATGCATATACATATGTATTATATTGTATCACATGATATATGTACACATAAGGGTTATATGTATATATACATATACACACATATACACACAAACACACACATACATACACATACATAATTTTAGCCATGCGATAATCTAGTGAAGGAACAATCTTAGAGCAGGTGTTCTTTACCTTTTTGGTTTCCTAGACCCATTGGAATGTCTGCTGAAGTCTACAGACCACTTTCTCAGAACAAGGTTTAGAAATAATTGAAGGAAATACTAAATTTCAGGTAGAGGCTAGTGAAAATCAAGAAATATTTTCCCCATATAAATTCACCTATCTCTTAAAATCTAACCATAAACTCAGGTTAAAAAATGCCCCTCATTCACTCTTCCTTCTCACTAACTTTCCATATTCAATCAGATGGCAAGTCTAATCAACCCTACTTCCAGAGTATCTCTTGCATCCAAGCCCTTTTCCCCACTTACCAGCACACAACCTAGTTTAGGACTTTGTCATCTCTTCCCTTAACTATCATACTAGCCTTCTGATTGCACACACCCTCTAATGCACAATGAAAATGGAAAGAACAACCACAGATACACACACACACACACACAAAAGTGAATGTTGCAAAATTATAAAGAACAAGCATGACTTACAAGAAGAGATTTGAGAAGACACTCTCACTACATCCCTCTGCAAAGATAGGAGGTCCACAAGTAATGCAATAGTTATTGATCAATATTGCTGGTTTTACCTTCTTTTTTTGCTTTAAAAAAACTATTTCTTAATTGGGTTGATTGGGCAAAAGGATATTGGGGGAATATGATCATGTAAAAACAAAAAACATCAATAAAAACTTATTTAATTAGAGATAGAAGTAATGAACTCTGAATGCATATTGAAGCTGGTTTTTTTCACTTTCTTTTTCTTTCTTTTTTTGCAACATGGCGAATATGGGAATATATTTTGCATGGCAGCATATGTATAACTGATATCACATTACTTGCCTTCTCAATGGGTAGGGTAAGGGTAGGAGGGGGAGAGAATATGGAACTCAAAATGTTTTAAAAAAATGTTAAAAAAATAAATAAATAATAGATAGCTAAATAGATGAAAAGGAGGTGGGGGTGGGGGGGTGGGAAGTAAGCACCTGATGTGTGCCATAAACTGCACTTGACCCTGGTGATACAGATACAAAAAGAAAACAAACCCTGTCCTCAAGGAACTTACATTCTTGCTCAAAAGATTTATCAAAAGGAATGAATTTAAAACTTGCCCTACCTTTATTATAATCTTGTCCCTAAGGGCAATGCAGTATAATGCAAAGAACACCGGATTAAGACGGTACAGAGGACTGCATCTCACATCTAATACTTGCTACCTGAGCGAAATTCCTCGAGTGAAGATTAAGAAGAACAAGAAGGAAAACAAGAAGGAAGAACTAGCAATGCTGCAGTGCTTTGAGATTTGTGAAGCGCTTTCCCTGTTCTCATGTAGCCCTCACAACAACCCTGGGAGATAGGTACTATAATCATCCCCATTCTACAGGTAAGGAAGCTGAGGATGAGAGGTTAAATCACTTGCCCAGATTCACACAGATATTAAGTATATAAGACAGGATTCAAATGAAAGTTTCCATAATTCCAAGTCTCAAACACTATCTATGGCACCAACTAGCTGTCATCACTTCTTTATGCTTTAGTTTCCTCACATATAAAATGTGAAGGGACGGATGATGATGTACAAGAGCTTTTCCAGCTCCAAATCTTATTGTCCTCATCAGATCAGACATCTTTTCTCATCACATGGCCGGTTTGACTTTGCTCAGACTCATATTTGGCTGTTTATGTTTGTCATTTAATTCTGACCCCTCAAAGCAGGTGTACAAATGGATGCTAGCTCATAAACTTAGGTCTTCTGTGTTCTTTACTGAGTCACTTTCTACCAATCATAATGTTGATTACCAATTAACGACTCCTCAGCTCAGGATCGGGTCACCGTGACACTTAGCAGCTTCATGATGGCCTCTAGTACGTGAGGAACAATTTTACCTGAAACCATGGAAACACAATTCTTTCTTCTCATAAAGTATACTTAAGTTCCACTAGCAAGATAAGAAAGAAAGAAAGAAAGAAAGAAAGAAAGAAAGAAAGAAAGAAAGAAAGAAAGAAAGAAAGAAAGAAAGAAAGAAAAATAGAAAGAAAAATAGAAAAATAGAAAGGAAGAAGGAAGGAAGGAGGGAAGGAAGGAAGGAGGGAAGGCAGGGAAGGAAGGAGGGAAGGAAGGGAAGGAAGGGAAAGAAGGGAAGGAAGGGAAGGAAGGGAAGAAAGGAAGAGAGGAAGAAAGGAAGAAAGGAAGAAGGAAAGAAGGAAAGAAAGGAAAAAGAAAAATAGAAAGAAAGATAGAAAGAAAGAAAAAAATAGTCTGCAGTGCTGAATATCACAGATGAGCAGATGCAGCATGGCTGGCCCACTTCAGGTTTCTCAGCCACCATCCTCCCTATTTTGGCTTGAGCTCAGAGGCTCGTACCTTGAATATAATAATATTGGAATCTTAAGGGCCATAATCAACCCCAGCTTACTTTTATAGTTGCCTAAGAAAAGTGCCCCAGTGGACATGTTGGTCTAAAGGAATGAATTAACTGTAAGATCTATAAAACCAGAGATTTGGGACAAATAATGGCTAAAGTCCCTCCTGACTCTAGCACTGTAAAATAATGCCAAGGAAACTAAAACAAATCTGGACTAAGAGACCAAAAACAAGGGAGGCAAAATTTCATCCTAACCAATGAGCTTTCAGAAATCATCTGAAAAATAATTCATATATGTAAATATTACTAATATGTATGCAGTTATAAAGATAAGTAAATCAATAAAAAAAACAAAGCACTAGTGACCAAGTCAAAAACAAACAAACAAACAAACAAAAAAACCCCACAATTTATGAGGAAAGGGGAAAGATAGAAAACAATAGTTTATTAAGCACCTACTTTTGCCAGGTACTGTGCTAAGCACTGTATAAGCATTATCTCTACAAGGCAGTAGAAATATTCATGGAATGACTAAAAGGTACCGCACTAAGTGTTCTGAATTTGAACCTTGGAAGGCTGGGAAGATTCACCAAGTGATCTTCTATCATTGCCTCAGTGATCCATGGGTGGCTGGGCATTGTCTCCAACAACATAGATTGTAATCTTGGTACAACTTTGTGGACAGTCTTTGTGAATTTCTGTGGCCAAAAAAAGAATCACAACTGGTCACCAACTATCTGCTCTTACATCTCCCCCAACATTGCTAGGGTGGTTCTTGCATATCCTAAAGTAAGTCACTGGGCCCACAATCAAAGTCTTTCTAATTTTGTAGATACAGACAGAGGTTGCAGTCTAGGGATATGTCTTTTGAGAAGCCCAGTTAATATTATATTCTGATAAGGCATGGATACATAATTTCAATGGACATGACTGTGGATAATAACACTCTTCCAAAGCTGGAAAGTTCTGCCAAGTCTTACAAAGCAAGAAATGTTTAAAATATCAGCCTTGTATTATTAATATATGTCAATATGATAATGTCCAATCAGATCCAAAAGACAATTATTAAATACACATTTAAAAGCAAAGCACCATGCTAGGTGCTGGTAATAAAGAGTCAAATGGATGTATAGTAGTATATCCTGGATAAATCAGTTATATATGTATATACACATATACCAGCATATGTGTGCATGTATGTGCATGTGTATATGTGTGTGTATATATATGCATTCATACATATATATATGCATTCATACATATATATATATATATGCATTCATACATACATACAGAGAGAGAGAGACTAAAAAAGTGGCACTTGTGTTTAACCTGGAAAAAAGGTAGAAATTTTGAGAGGAAGGGTCAAGGCATGAGTACATTTCAGGCATAAGAGTCTGCAAAGACAAAGTGGTGCAATGCCAAGTTGGAGAATAGTAAGTAGATTAGTTCTTGGCTTGAATAATTTATCAATAACAATTTATATATCACTTTAAGGTTTACAAAGTGTTTTACAAATATCTCATTTTAAACTCATAGCAACCCTAGCAAGTAGCTGTTATTACTATTCCCATTTTACATAACAGGAAACTGAGGCAGAGGTTGTGACTTGGCCAAGATCATTTAGCCAAGAAGTGTCTCGAGGCCAGATTTTAACTCAGGTCTTCCTGACTTCAGGGACTAGCTCTCTATACATTGCCCCACTTAGCTGACCCTATTCTCTCCTTCTTTCTTCCCCCCACCCTTTTTTTTTTGCCTTGACAAGTAGCTTGGTGTAAGTGATCCATAAGATATCCAGAGAAGCATAGTTCTAGAGATGGAAGAGACCTCAGAAGCCATCTAATCCAACCCTCTCATTTTACAGAAAAGGAAATTAAGGTCCAAGAAGGTTAAGTAATTTGTCTAAAGTCACACAGACAGCAATTGTCAGAATTGAGATGTGGTCTTAGATCCTCTACCTTTAGAACTAATGGTCTTTTCTACCAAAATACATGTATTTTGCCCAACTAGTGATGGACAGATGGACTGAGAAAGATAGAAAACCACTGTTCAGAACAGCTCTACATACAGGAAATGACTAAATGAGCCAGTTTAGGAGAATATTATATTTACTGGAATTTTTTTTCTAAATTTAACATATAAATTGTGTGAGTTTTTAGATTCCTGTCTCATAGTAAAAAGAATAATGTTTTACTGGAACAGAACAGCATGGGATTGGGTAAACCCAGAAACTATAAATAAAAGACTTAAGAAATGACGTAGTTCAAATTCCATGGATAGAATTAAAGCTTCTTTTGTAGGATCAAAGAAGTTAAGAACAAATAGCCAGCAAATAGGAAGGAGCTGAAAACAGTCAAGAGTATGATAATGATGGAAACAATGAGAAGGTAAAAAACTCTAAAAACTGAATTACAATAGCAATAAAACAGAGGAAGAAAATGGATAGATTTCAGTAAAACTGTTAATAAAAATTCTTATCTGTATTGTATTAAAGGTCTCCAAGCCTTTTGTGGGTCATTATCTTCCTGTTGGGTTCACAGAGTGAGTCTCACTACTTCATAGCCAGAGCACATCAGAATGAGCTAAGATTCATCATCAATTATGTAATTGATGTGGTCCATTATTTCATTTAAAGAAACAATAAATCACATATATGAAAGTTATTACAAGACAAAGTAGTGAGACCAGCGTATGCAATGAGATCCTGTGGACTTGCACTCTACATTTACCATAACTGCCAGACTAGCTTAATAGTATTCTTTGCAAGTAAAGAGTATGAGAGCTAATTTAATGTAACACAGTCTTTTAATAAGAGGTGATAATTCAAAGGGAGGGGAAATCCATTCTTCCATTAACACAGATGAATCTGTACTTGCTATTACAAATCCAAATAATTAATAGCAAAAAAAAATATATTGTAAACTAGAAATAAAGCAAGGGTTTTCTCCTTCAAAATATCCAGAGCAGGGCATTTCACTTTTCAAATTCTAATAAAATACCATCCAATTAATCTCAAAGTCAGAGAAAAATCAATCCTTTGAACTGCTATTAATAATTAAAGCAATTATTAGCTTTAATAATGAATGATACATATATATCAAGAATAAAATTATTCACTTTATGTCTCAGACAGCTAATGATGTTTGAACTTTGACTATTGTAATATAATGGAATTTTAACTGTAATTCATATTATAACTTCATGAATTTCGCATCTTTTAAGACTGAGTTGACAGAAAGATTCACATTTAGGTTAACAAATGTGAAATACAGAATGTCAGAAATAATCAAATATTTCAAAGAAAAATTAAATTCTAGATCTGAAATTTTACCCTGGAAAGTTTTGAAAGTCATTAGATATTAAATATGACTCAAATATATGAATAGTTATTGACCCCAACCTGATCCGAACAACTTTTATAGAAGTAAATGAAAAAGTGTAGAAAAGCAATTTGCAGCAAGTTTTTTTGTTCCTAGTAAAGGTTATCCTATCTTAGAAAAATAAAATCACAGAATCCTAGATCTTAGGTAGGGAGAGGTCAACATGAGTCACTTCTACAATAATAGCCTGGGCAAGAAATCATCCAGATATTCTTGAAGATATCCAGTGTCAAGGAACTCACTATCTACTAGAGCAACCCATTTCATTTATGAATGTCACTGATTGTTAAGAATAATGATAATAAAAGCCAAAATGTCATAGCATTTTAAGGTTTGCAAAGCACTTCACATATGTTATTTCATTTTGTTCTCACGACAACTTTGGAAGGCTAGTGCTAATATCATTCCCATTTTACAGAGGACAAAGTGAGTACCATAGATGTTAAGTAATTTGTCTAGGGTCTGCCTCTGAGGCAGGATTCAAACTCACGTCTTCCTGACTGTGCTCTATCCACAATGCAATCCATCTGCTTGAAAGATGCTTTCCTTTATACTGGACTAAAATCTGCCTGCCTGAAACTTACACCCATGTTTCTGGTTCTTCCCTATCAGATTAGATAAAGCAAATGCAATCCAATTCAATGCAATAAACATGAAGCATCCACAATATGGGAGGCACTGTGCTAAGCACTAGGGATGCAAATAAGAAAAACAAAGACAGTCTCTGTCCTCAAGGAGTTTACAATCTAATGAGGGAAGACAACACACAGAATTAAGCCGGAAAGCAGGTAGGGGTAGTGGGGAAAGGACACAATGGGGTACCATTTTGTTCCAAGCAGAGCTATACCTGGAAAGTGGAGAGTGATCTAGAAAGTCCAGATCCCTGCCCACCTTAAAGGAAAGCTTTGAGAGGAGTTTAGTATTCCACTCTCCAATCAACAGGAGAGGAGGCCAAAGGAATTGGGAAGGTACTGGGTATCCAAGGTTAAGTTAAACTCATGATGATGAAATCTCCATGTGAAAACCCTAAAATATTTTAACATATGGGTCCTGCCCCACCCCAAGACACCAGCTCAATATCTTCAGTGCACAGCTAATCCTCATAGGGTATTGCTTCAAGTCCTTCCACCATTTGCATCAGCCTCATTTGTAAGCAATGTAGATTGGTAGTGTAGTACAATGGGAAACAGAGACAGAAACAGACAAGGGATAAACAGAGACATATATGAAGGGGGGAAAGGAGGGGGTGAGGAGAGGGAGTGGAGAGAGAGGAAAAAATGGGAGGGAGGAAGGAAATAGTGGGGAGGGGAGAGGAGGAGAGGGAAAGAGAGAGAAAGGGGAGAGATAAAAGAGGACAAATAGTCACAAAGGAGGGAGAAAGAGGGAGGAGAGGGAAGAGGGAAAGGAAAAAGGGAGAGAGAGAGAGAGAGAGAAGAGAAGAGAGAGAGAATGGTGTTGAAGATCAAGGAAGTAAGAGTTCAGAAAAAAAGGAAATATGAGGTTGGGACAAAATGTTGACTTACTCAAAAAAGAACTTCTGCCCCCACCCTATAATGGTTCACTTAATCAAATTAACCTCCTTGACAAGGTCATCATTGAATTACTATAGTGAACAGTAGACTTCATGCTGATTGTCTCTGCAAAGCACGAGAGCAGGGAAATAAGTGCTATCTTTGTTTTTCCTGGGAAGAAAAAACTGATCAGAGAACTCTCATTGGTCCATTAAATGGTGAAAGTGATGGAAAATTTCTATAATAGACAAACACTGTTGATGAATCCCACAAATTCAGAAAGAAGCTTGATCAAATTATAAGAAGCATGACTTTTGAAAAAGAAGCCAGCAAAAGTATTTTATGTTTGTGAGATTGTGTATACACTCACATAATAAAGCAATCTACCATAGGAAGCTATGTAACATAGTGAATGGAGAAGCAGGTTGGAAGCCAGAAAGACCTAGGTTCAAGTCTCCTTTGGCACAAAATGGTGTCTGACCTTTGTCATCAAGTTACTTAACCTCTCAGTGCTCTAAGTAGTTATTAAGATTGTAAGATACAAAGTAGATGATAAGGTGCATTGAAGAGGGAGTTCTGTTACTGAGAATTACTCTCTACCAATGAAATCACAGGTCCATTCCGTAGCTTTCTTACAGGCCCTAAAGTCTAATGGGCCCAAACAAGCAAATAATGAATCTTACAAAATAATCTTAGCTGTTGGCCTAAATATAGATTATATTTCCATCATCATGAAAAGTATTAAGATAATTTTCTGTACAGGGGAATGATGGGGGGAGGGCGAGTAAGGGAGGGGATGCTGGAACATAGCAATGTTAATGTTAATAGTAACTTCATGTAATGGGTTTTTCCCACAAAGCTTTTATAGTTTTTCCCACATAAACCAATATTAATACAGTGACTCACGGATTACAAGAAATCTGAAACTATCTCTGACACCGCTATCGTTTACGGGTGCCCACCAGTACCAGGCAGTGCATGTAAGTAATTCGGAACCAGCTTAACCACCATCTCCAGTTCGTCCTTGTTTTGCTACCCTATTCATCACATTGCAGACTTTCTCCAATAGCATAGCTTTCATTTTTAAGAAATCTTGCTTTTAAATCAGAGCCTGAGTTGTGGAAAGGATGAGCTCAGAGAGATTGGAATGCAAAACACAATGGTAGTAAATAGAGCTATTTCACAGAACTTTATTAAGAATACTTTATAGCACTAAATGTTTGTATAATGTTACAAGTAAGATAGGGTTACTAAGTGGTTCAGTGGACAAAGCACTGGGTCTGGAATCAGGAGGACCTGAATTCAAAAGTGGCAAGTCACTTAACCTTGTTTGCCTCAGTTTTCTTATCCGTAAAATGAGCTAGAGAAGGAAATGGCAGACAACTACTGTATCTTTGCCAAAAAAAAAAAAACCCAAATAGGTCATGAAGAGTCAGATCCAATTGAAATAACTCACACCCATACACATTCACATACACACACACAATAAGACACTTTGACATACATTATTCAATTTAGGTTTTTTATATCACTATTTATTTATTAATTATATTTTATTTTCCCCAATTACACATTAAAACAATTTTCAACATTTTTTTAAGGTTTTGTGAACTGAACCATTTGGTTTTAATGACAACCCTGCAAGGTAGGATATCTGTTTTTTTAATTTTTATTTCCAAGTGGGGAAACAGGCATAAAGAATTTAAATTACTTTCCCAAGGCCTCACAGCTAGTTAGTAATGGTTAGATTTCCTGACTCGTAGTTTAATGTCTCTCCCTGAATCTTAGAGTTGAAAGAAACCTATGAGGCCAGTTGATCCAAGCCCTATGTGAACATGAATCCTATTACTTTCCTTTATGAGTGTTCATCATAAAGATTTCCAGTAAGGAGTAACTTACTACATGTTGGGGTACTCCATTCCACTTTTCTTCTTCTGAAGTCCCTGTCCTCTTTCAACTGGGAGTAGTGATTTAAAAGAAAAAAACAGCACCTGTGATCCCTAAGGTCTTCAGTTTTCCTGCTGTAGCACGCACGTGTCCCTCCGCCCCTTCCTCAACTCACAATTACACTTATATCTTGGCAGTTGGTACCTGACGTTCTAGGGATTACTGCGAGCAGCTATTCCCACTACTATAGCTCATGGACCACATCTGGTGTGCTTCCCATTAAAAAGCAACCGGCTCTTAATCAAGGCCTTTATTAAGATATTATATAGTAAGGATGATTGCTATAAAAACACTCCCCAAAAAATCTAGGGTACACACTCCTGCAAATACACACACGTCCATGGAAAGAATGTACTCACATTTAGGGTATAATGATAATAAGGCGCATTCATAAAGTACATGATGTTTGGCAAAGAACTCACAACTCCATGACTTCAAAGCTTCTTTTTCTCTTTGAAGAATCCTTATGAAGCTTTCTTTAGGCACAGTGTTTGCTGGGCAGGCAACTCCAAGAGTTATGTGCTTTTTTGAATTTAGACTCAGCACTCTTCTCTACTCTGAGGAGTCATGCTCAGTGAACTTGTTTCCTCCCTTCAGTGACCATTTTTCAGTACTGTGTCTGTCCTCAGGGGCAGGCGTCTGATCCCAGATGGATGCATTTTTCTTTCCAGACCAACAGTACCACTGTCATGGAAGGGCTGGGGGAAGGTTGGGATAGACTTGCAGGTTCCTCACCCTTGAACAGAGAATGCCCCTTTGACCTCCCCAGTGGGGATTTTCCTTAAAGTTCTCTTGAGAGCCTAGATTTCTAAATTGCTAAAATTTAGGCAGCTACTATTTTAAGGCCCACAGAGGCAGACCTAGCTTGTCTAATAAGCCAATCCCTTCCTGACCCAATCAAACAGGTTCATACCTCCTAAAGGAATTACAGTATATATACAATATAATGTATATTTACAATATAATATATACAATATAAAGTATATATTTATACATTAGAACCTCATCAAGTATTATTAGATGAATTTAAGTGGAGAAAGAAATCCCTTCTTTACATCCTCCAAAACTTTATAACTATACCAATTTAGGACAGAGGTAGTACTTCATAAAGGATAGAGAGCTGCTGTACGGTCAGGAAGACCTGGGGTGAAATCTTGAGTCTGCCACTAATGGTTATCATAATCCCAAGGAACTCTCTCAACCTCTCAGTCCTTCAGGTAATTCTCTAGGACCCTAAATTGCAGAATATGTACCAAACTGTATTAGTAAAGTAGATTTGTCATTGGGAAATCCCTGCAACTGATGAAATCAAAGTTTAAAAAAAAAAATTAGACATAATTATTATTTAACCTAACCTGTACTCAGATAGTTAAGTGCCTGAGTGTAGGTTAGGTCAAATAAATTTGTAGTTGTTCAGCTGTTTCAGTTGTGTCTGACTCTTCATGATCCCATTTGGGGTTTTCTTAGCAAAGATATTGGAGTGGTTTGCCATTTCCTTCTCCAGCTCATTTTACAGATGAGGAAGCTCAGGCAAACAGGGTTAAGTGACTTGCCCAGGGTCACACAGCCAGTAAGTGTGTGAGGCCACATTTGAACTCAGATCTTTCTGACTCCAGGCCCAGCATTCTATCCATTGCTTAGCCTCCACCAAACCCTTAGCGTCTCCATGATTTGCTAAGGGCTCAAGATTCAGAAGGGCTCAAAGCTTTTACAAGTAACCTTTCCTAACATAACCCCTCATTCAGCTGCTAGAGCCTTTACCTTTAAGGTTTAAGGTTATCCTCTATCTCCTCTGCATGCATCTTCCATCCATCTACATATATGCACATTTATACACACATATATATATATCTCACACATACATGTGTATACATATTTATATGTATATATGTGTATGTGTATATGTATATACATATTGTGTATGTGTGTATACACATATACACCAAACACACACAAGTAAATTAAAACATAAGCTCCTTGAAGTCAGGAGTCATCTGTGCCTCAGACTTAGTGAGAACTTAATATTGCTTATTGATTGAATGATTTAGGGGTTTAAAGAAACTTGGATTACTATATCTACTATTTCCTCTGCCTTATGGCTTAACATAGGTTTTCCTGGGATGACTTGTGAGTCAAATCTCAATTTACAAATTTATTTTTATAGGAAAATGTTGCCTAACTTATAAACAACTGAATTATGAGTGGATTTTTAGAATATATCTCTTTCCTAAGTAAAAAACTTTTTGGATTTGGGTTTCAAAAACTACACACACATACACACACGTCACCAGTAGCACTCTTCATGAAGAGTATATTGCATTTGGAGTAGAAGATCTGAAATTGAAGCATAAATCTGTCATTTACTTCTTGTCTGACTTCAGACAATTCATTTGCTCTCTCTAGGTGACAGTTTCCTCAGCTGAAAATCTGAGGTCTTTAGGCCAGGCTAGATGCTTATGGTGAGGATTCCTTTTCAGGTATGAATTGGGCCAGATGGCAGCTAAGGGAGGTCACTTCCATGTCTAAATTTTGGCTGGATTGCAGAATGCTCTAGAGAAAGCAATGTCTAATTAAACTGAAAAGACTGGTGGGGCCAGATTGTGCAGGACATGAGCTAAACAAAGGAGTTAATATTTTATCACAAGGCCAAGAGGAACACACTTAAAGAAAATTACTTTGGAAGCAGCGTGTAGGATGGACCAGAGTACTTTAAGCCTCGAGGAAAGGAAGCTGCCTTAATTCAGAGACTGTTGCAATAATCTAGGCAAAGGATGATGAGGCCCTGAACCAAGTTGGTGGTTGTACCTATGGAGAGGTGTCCAATACAAAGGTAGAAGCCCAAGATTTGGCAACTGATTGAACCCATGGGATAAGAGAGAGTGAGAGGTTGTGGACAAAGGCTATTAGAAACCTGGATGACTGGAAGGATGGCAGTGAGAAGTTTGTAAGAGGTAAAGATGGAGGATTTTTTGAGGGGAAGAATAAGGTTCTTTCTAGCTTTACTCCTATGATGATAGCTATAGGCTTACTTCAAAAGATTAATTTTGACATTTGTACTGATTATCATGAATTTTTATTTGTACCCACTTTCAAGGAGAAAGCAAACAGAAGGAGGCAGAGGAAAATGGCATGAACAGATTGTTGTTGTTGTTGTTCATTGTTGAAGAGGACCAATGACATCATGAGAGTGACAGCCTGACTTGCAAGTGAACTGGATTTAAATGAGGCAGGGCTGTGCAGTCACCAGCCTTACTCTCTTCTCCAGAGTCATCTGAGTCCAGTGTCAAGACACTGGTCAGGTCAACTGGCAATGACCACTTAGAAGAAGTGCAATGACACAAGTAGGGTGCAGCTAGGTAGCTTCTGGGCAAGTCACATAATCCAGTTTGCCTCAGTTTCCTCATCTGTAAAATGAGCTGGAGAAGGAAATGTTATATTATTCCATTATCTTTGCCAAGAAAACTCCAAAATGGGTCACTAAAAGTCAGATATGATTGAAACAACTGAACAGCAACAACAAAGTGACTTATAATTAAGTGTTGTGTCCAAGGATTCTTACTGAGCTAGGCTTCCCCTACCCCCCCCAAGCAAGTCCAACCTTAGATCACATATAGGGAATTTAATTGCTAGTTATATCTTGACCTTGAAAAACTATATCTTAACCACACAATTACACCATTTAAGCAGAGTTAACTTTCTTTTTGACATTTATAAAGAAGTCAGTGAGGTAAAATTGCCTGGCAATGGACATCCTGTTCAACAAATATCAGCTTCAGGAGGGAGGCATATGGAGCAATGAAGAAAGAAGTTGCTCACCCACTCAACCGTATCAACTGAATCAAACCTGGTACTCAGTGGGGTGGCAGATGTCACTGCCAGAATGTCCTCATGTCATAGAAGTCTGCCACTGTGTTCTCGAGATTCAGAGGGAGAGTGCTAACCTTCAGAGCCGCTGCTGAACAAAGAGACAAATCTTTCATTGTTAGAAGCCATGCTTTCTCTACAAGGTCTCATACCATATCATGCCCATTTTTGTCCAACTCTTCTTAACCCAGTATACTTTCATGCTGAATTCGGTTCTATTTTTTAAAATGTTTATTAAATATATTCTGTATCTAAAGCTGCCATATTAGGTGCTGCTGGGAAAACAATGATAAGTAAAATGTGGTCCCTGGCATCAAGGAGCTGACCATTAGACTCAGCTACACCGTGGCAATCAAAAAGTTAACATGATCTGGAGCTGTGTGAAGAAGGGCATAGCTTCAGAGTCTAAGAAGGCAGGAGTCTCACTTACTCTGTCCTAGTCAGATCATATTTGTAGTGTTACCATTGAGTCTGGACACCACATTTTATGAAAGACATTGATAAGTTGATGAGAATCTAGAAGAGGAAAACCAGAACATGAAGCTGATGCCATGAGAGAATCAGCTAAAGGAACTGAACATGTTTAGCTTAGGTGGGAAGGAAGGGGGAAGGGGAGAAGGGGGGAAGGAGGGGAGGAGGGAGGGGGGAAGGAGAGGAGGAGGGAAGGAGAGGAGGAAAGGAGGAGGGGAGGAGGGGAGGAGGGAAGGAGGGAAGGAGGAAGGGAAAGAGGGAAGGGGGAAAGGAGGGAAGAGGGAAGAGTAAGGGGGGAAGGAAGGAAAGTAGGGAGGATTATTAAGAGTTTACTATGTGCCAAACGCTCTGTTAAGTGTTGCAGAGATAAACGGAAAAATAAGACAGTTCCTATTTTCTAGGTGCTTACATTCTCATGGAGAACACAACACATCCTGAAGGTAAATAAAAGAAAAGGTGTGGGTGGGAAAGTTGTAAGCTGTCTTTAAGTATTTCAAGATCACACCTGTTCTGTTTGACTCAGAGGACAAAACCATGAAGAATGGGAGGAAATGACAAAAAAAAGACAATTTAGGCTTAATATCAGAAAAAGAAATCATTTCCTAATAATTTGAGCTGTCCATAAGAAGAATGGGCTGCCCAGGGAGGTAGTAGGGTCTCCCTCATTTGAGGTCTTTAGGCAGAGACTAGTTGAGCACTTTTCTAGCTGGTTACGGCAGGGCTTCCTTTTCAGCTATGAACTGGGCCAGATGGCTGCTGAGGGAGGTCCCTTCCACATCTCAAACTCTATGATAAGGGTCTACTTAGCAGGATATGACACTTGTACAAATATGTTTAATACAAGATAGAGGAGCAATGGAGAGACCGAGGCCATATGCTTTAGGAAAATTTGAGGCAATGGAGAACCGGGTCACCTACCTGGGAGTGAGGAAAGCTTCTTTCTTTAGCCTGGCACTCAGGCTAAGCCAGAGAGAGAGAACCAAAACATTCTGAAATCTGGAGGTGAAGACGGAGTGCAGGCTAGTCAGTCAAGGAGGGAAGGCTACATTAGTGCATGGAACCTGGAGAGCACAGTATGAGTAGAGAGCAGGTAGTGAGTAGTTCAGTATAGCTGGAACACAGTCGCGGCAAGGTAATGATGGGAAATGAGACTGGAAAGGTAGATTGATACCAGATCGTGGAGGGCTTTCCGTCACCTAGTGAAGATGCCATTACTCCCCTCCACATTCTATGATCCAATACGCTGCCTATTTCCTGCTCCTAGCATTTGTACTCACCACCTCCCACGCCTACAATTCTTTTCCTCCTAACCTCTCCCTTCTAGCTTCCTTCTGGAATCAGTTCATATCCCACCTTCTGCAGGAGGTTTTTTCCCCCACCTACTAGTGTCTGAGATCATCTTCCATTTACAGTGTATAGATCCTGAATTTACATAGTTATTTGCATATTGTGTCCCACATTAGAATGTGAAATTCTTGAGGGCACAGAACATATTTTTGCCTTTCTTTTCATCCCTAGGACTAAGTACAATGCCTAGCAAAGAGTAAAGGCTTAATAAAATGCTTGATGGCTGACTGACTCTCCTACTATAATACTCTCCTAACTATTCTCTGAACCACCGTTTTTTCCCTTCCTCCAACTATCCTATGCAATACTGCCAGATTCATCTTCCTAAAGCAGCTGTGATCCTCTCATTATCCCCTCCAAAAAGCTTCAATGGCTCCCCATGGTCTCCCTAAAATAAAATTCAAACTCATTGGACTGGCATTCAAAACCTCCCACCCCTATCCTCATCTCTTAACACCCTTGGTCTTTCTAAGCTTGGACTAGGGTAAAGCAAAGAGTTCTTCCCCAAATCTCCATTTCAAGAGTGCCCAGGCCTACCATTTCTTCATTTCTTACCAGGCTACATCCCTTTAGAGTGTACTTCTCCACATACTCCCATACTGGGTACTTTCCCACAATACCCCATCTTCAACTTCCGTGTGCGTGAGTGTGTGTGTGTGTGTGTGTGTGTGTGTGTGTTTTGTCATTAGACTGCAAGCTCTTTGGGAACAAGGATTGTCTTTCTTTTTTCAGAGTCGTATCCCAAGCTCTTAGCACAGTACCTGGCACATAGTAGGCACTTGATAAATGTTTCTTGACTGACTGACCAATCTATCTTTCCAGCCTTATCTCCCATAATTTTTTCTTCATTTATAATTTGCTCCAGCCAAAGTAGACCAATGCCTTTTCTACAGATCCAGTTTATACAAAATCAGCCAGGATGCCACGAATCCCTTCTTCATCTCTAGCTATCACAATATTTATATTTCATCCTTATTCCTCAACTGTGTCCTTCATTTTCTTCCTTCCATGTCTTTGACGATGCAGTTTCCTCTACCTGGAATGCCCTCCCCCAACCCCATTTCTGAACTGCAATCCTACCTAATGCCCAGGTCAAATACAATGACTTCTACAAAACTCCTGCATAACGCATGCAGGCCTTAAGCTTAAAAAAAAAAAAAAATCAGTCTAATTGCTTTGGATGTGAACCCAGGGAAGAATAGAAAAAGGCAGCAATTCCAACCCACAATGGGGTTTCTAATGAAAAGTTTGCTCTAGGCTTGGATGAGTAAACTAACGACATTGGCCACAGCTGCTCCAATTAAATGAAGATCGCTTAGGTAAACAAAAGCCTTTGAGTATGGCCCTAATAAAAACTGTGTCTCGTGGAATCAGACTGTGGTCAGAAGCAACTGCATGGCCTACTCTCCCAGAAGCTAAGCATCTATCAAGACAGCATTCCTGAGTCTACCCTTGAATTTGCCTTCCTTTCCACTTCCCCAGCATCAGGAAATGCCTATAATCCGTAAAAACGTTCCACCCAGATACTATGGCCTGAATATTGGTCAGTGATGTGCAATTTTGAAATGATGAGATGAATTTCCATTCATCGGTCAGATATTGAGAACATCTGTGTGAGCTCCCCAAAGAGGAAACCTAGGTTAGCTGCTGCACATAGACATTCCCATCCTACAGCAAGTTACCACCCCTGTTTACCTCTCTGCTTTTTTCTATTAAACTTAAATGAATCGTTAAGCTCTTAGCTTTCTCCTTTTACAGGGAGTGGCTTCAAATAAGATTATAACCAATAATAATAATAAAATGTTTTGCATTTCTGTGGTGCTCTTAATCTGAAGAGACTGCAGAATGCTTAAAAAACCTATGAATCTCTAAATCAATCGCTGAAACACAGCCATCCTTGAGGTGGAATGAGCTTAACTGATCAAGCCATCCAGAATCACTAGGCAAGCAGAGAAGACCACAGATTGGATGACTCAAAGGAGGCCCACCGAAGGCATTGGGACTCTGTGCCTAGCGCCTAGCGCTGCGGTTTTCTTATCTCCAAAGAACTGTGCAAGTGAGACAGAGTGGTTTACGAATAAGTGAATGGGGGAGGCAAGAAGCACATATTAAGGACCTACTGTGTGTCAGGCCCTGTGCTAGGGGCTATGGATATAAAGAAAAAAGGGAGATAGTTCCTAGCCCTCAAGGAGCTTACATTCTATTAAGAAAAGATAACACATTGATAGCAGCGAAGGGAGTTTTGTTCTTGGTAGTGGGTTGAGGGCTGGCCTTGAAGTCAGAAAGACCAGGATTCAAGTCCTATCTTTGGTGTATATTAGTTGTGTGACCAAAGGCAAGTCACTTAATTTCTCAATATCTGAAAGCAACCATGAATGACAGATGAGTTGCCAATCTATTTTGGTGAAAGGAGTTTGCATACCAAGAGTTCCCTAAATTGATGAAATCACAGGTTTAAACCCACCCAAAAGTGTAATACTTCCCCCTCTTGTTTATATGAAAACATGAAATTCTGTTACAGGCAGTTTTATTTTGAAGAGTCAATATGTAACACTATCCTGATTTATTCGTGTCCCCTCCTAAACCTTCGCTTGTCTGGTTGTTTTAAAAAAAAATGTCTCATTGGTACTACTTTCTTCATTTTTTTTGGAAATAATATCACTACTTCTTATCTTCCCAATAACTCCCACCCAAAAAATGTACAACACTTTCAAAGTGTCTTGTGACTCTCTCAGATCCACGTTTACTTTCCTCGTGCTTCACTATGATGTTCCTTGTTCTCAAAATAACGATAATATATTTAGAAAAAAAAAAAAAACAGGTGCATCCTTAATGAGATATTTGGATCTGTCAGCCAGGGAGAGTTTGAAAAATTACTGGTTCACTGATTTGGATATCAGGCTTTTCATTACATTGAGAATTCATTTATTTTAGGTATGTACTTGACCAAGAATTAGACCAAGAAATTCTTCTAATTCATCATTAGATTGCAAGATGCTGACGTTGGGCAATGAGGCTACATTCCACCCAACGGTATCCATGCCTTCAATTTTCCTCCAGCAGCAACAAAGAAAAAAAAAAGAAAGAAAGAAAGAAAATGTCTGACCAAGGTCACAAGTTTATGCATTTAGAGCTGGAAGGAGCCTTGGGAGTAATCCAGTCCAGTGCTTCTTAAACTGTGGGTTGTAAAAAAATTGGCAACAGTAAAAAGTTTCTGAATGCACAACGGCCAAAAATTAATTAAATATCAAAAGAGTATTGAATCCAAGGTGTTTCTGGTAGTGCTTGCCCAGGTTGTATCACACAACTTCACTTCAGCCTTGGTTCTAAACACAAAACACATGCACTTTGCACTGTGCGTGCCCTCAGACCGTGTAATGCCAAGGAACGCTGCCAGAACGCAAAAAGGGGTCACGAGTGGAAGAAGTTGAAGAAGCCCTGATTCTAGTCCAACCATCCTATTTTGCAAATGAGGAAACAGGAGCCTAGAAAGGGGAAATGACTTGTCCCAAGTCACACAAGTCTTAAGTGGTAGAGCCAATATTCAAACCAAGGTTCTCCTATTGCAAATCCAACAGTCCTTCCATTGCACCACGTAGTTATGGACTCTCACTGACTGTTGGGTTTTTGGTGATACCAGGTGATATCTAATCCACCACAAAGAGGGAGGGATGGCTGGCTTCTATTCCAATATTTTTAGAAAAGGAGAAAGTAAGAGGTATGAAAGCGCCTTCTTGATTCCCAATAGGTACATGAGGGGCAGATCCAGAAATACGACCTAAGTGGTCAAAGTAAGGCTTCACACAACTTTTACAACAACTAAAAGGTACTTGCAGTTACTACATAACACAAAGATCTTTTTGCCATCTTGCTCATTATTCTACACTTCACTCAAAAGCATACTATGGTGCTAATGGCCATTCAACTAAATTGTTCTCTGCTTATCAATATCCCAATAGTGGACGTAACAACTTGCCAGACCACCATTCATTGCCCATGTTCCCATGTCATCGATTTATTTCATGATCTGCTACTATAAAAGCAGGATTAGATACTGTTTTCTGTTCTGAATTGCTTGCTAATGGTTTTCTCCCCTTCTAAGGTTTTTCCTGGTGAAATTTGGTTTGCAGCTTCCATTTTCCTTAGGCTGATATTTAAACAGTAATTCTGTGCTGACTTTAAAGGGTACAGAAAGTACATTTCTTCAGGGCAGAGTAGTATCTGAATGACTATGTCAAGAATGCTCAAAATACCATAACCTGACAAGGTGGAAGAGTTTCCCCCAAGGGATTTAAAATGCACCTCAACAATGAATGTTGGGAAATGGATTGAATAATACTGAGCCAACTATGCCACCTTGTTTTGCTGGGAAAGCCGTCACTCAACATTGCCAAGGAACTACTGGCAGGTGATTTCCTTCTATTGGAGTTTCTCATTAAGCTTTCTAATAGTTGGAATATTATCTTTAATTTTCTTTTTTTTTTTTTTTTTTGGTGAGGCAGTTGAGGTTAAGTGACTTGCCCAGGGTCACACATCTAGTAAGTGTCAAGTGTCTGGTCTGAGACCAGACTTGAACTCAGGTCCTCCTGACTCCAGGGCCAGTGATCTACCCACTGTACCACCAAGCTGGCTCCTGAATACTATCTTTTTAAATAACAAGAAGAATCTCACTCTTATACAGTTATTTAAAAAGTTTATAAAGCATTTTCCTCATAACAACTCTATTAAATGAAGAATGATTTCCCCTCCAATCACTCAGGTTGTTGTTGTTCGGTTGTTTTCAGTCATGTTCAGCTCTTTGTGACCCCATTTGGGGTTTTCTTGGCAAAGATAACGGAATCATTTGCCATCTCCTTCTTCAGTTCATTTTACACATGAGGAAACTGGCAAAGAGCATTAAGTGACTTGCCCAGGGTCACACAGCTAGTAAGCATCTGAGGCCAGATTTGAACTCAGAAAGATGAGTCTTCTTGACTCCAGGCCTGGTACTCTATCCACCATGTCACCTAGCTGCCTGCACAGGTAGGAAATATCAAAACCAGGGTTCAAACCCAGTTCTCCTGACTCCAAGTCAATGTCCCATGAATATATCTTTATAAGAGTTTATGGGATCTCTAGTAACATGTTCCATTCCCTACCACCATCCCCAGGCTCAAGTCCCACACATCCTTTCAGCAGTCTCTAAGTTACAATGCCCAATGATGATTTATCTGGTAATATTTCACTGTCTGGATCTAACCCCATACAATTTTCACATACAATTGTCCGGGTGTGAATGACTGTCCTAACAAACAAAAATGGTAAGGAAATAGAAGCCATTGGTGTTCTGTTTTCCAATACACCAAATTGCATTTCTAATACACAAAATTTACAAAAATTGACCTAAGAGATCAATTATCTCAGATGCTTCTAGGTTCAGAATCTGTATTGAAGTTTGGAGCATCAGACAACGCATGTACTAAAACCTTCCCTGCCCCAAATGCTCTGGCTAGTGTTGACTAAGTCAACCTATAACCATATTTGGATCAATGATTTAGAGTGGGAAAAAACCCCAGAGGCATTCTTGTCCAACTCCCTTATCTTGGCAGATGAAGAAACTGAGGCCTAGAGAAGTCAAATAACATGTTCTTGGTCGTACCAATTGTGTTTAGATGAATCAGGTTTCCAGGCCTCTGAATTCCAGATCCTGTACAATTTTCACAGATCCATGCTGTCTCCAATTTTTTTTTTTTGCTTTTCTGTCATAATCAATGCATAGGAATTCATCTTTCTAACAATCATAGTTTAGTAGGTTGAATTTTAGGCTTATTCAACAAACTCTTGTTGGTTCTTTGGAAAAAATCAAGTTTAGAATCTCTGGGGGAAATGTATTCACAAAAGTCCAACCAGAGTTGGACTTCTTCTTTGAAGATGGCCTTGATTTGTCTTTAACATATTTTTTAAATTAGATGATTCCTCAACTCCTTTGTTGCTCTATGGACATGAGCGCATATTCAGCCATTTTTCTATAATGTCTGACTTTCTATGACCCTATTTGGAGTTTTCTTGGTAAAGACAGTGGAGTGGTTTGCCATTTCCTTCTCCAGCACATTTTACATTAGGAAACTGAGGCAAACAGGGTCAAGTAACTTGCCCAAGGTCACACAGGCTCATGTCTGAGGCTAGATTTGAACTCAGGTCTTCCTGACTCCACGCCAGGCATTCTATCTACTGCTACCGAGCTGTCCCCATGAGCTCCTATCCCTATTTATTCATTAGGGATGTCTATGCCATTTCTACTTAAAGCACTGAAAATTCCCTGATGATAGATAAACAAACCCTCTGGGTTATAATTATGTGGATATTTAGTACCTTCATCCTGAAAGCTCCACAAATTCAATAATCCACACTTAATAACCTTTTAACCTTGCACCCATGAATTCCGTTTGGCAGATCAATATCTTGCCAATTTCAAAGGCAAGAAATTCAAATCAGCTTTTTGGTAAACAACATTCAAAGAGAAACAAGAAGCAGAAAGTGCCAAAATATTTTAAATGTCAAGTTGCTATTGACTTCTTGTAACATTATTGTTTCCGACAAGTCAGGAATGTATTATTCCACAGAAATCCCAGCATCCTTTGATGTCCAATCTCAAATGAGAAAAAAAATGCTACAGACTGTCTCCTCAGCAGACACCAAGCTGCAGGCATTGGAATAAGGCCAAAGAAAAACATCCATTAATGAATTATTTTCTATTATTATTCATTGTATGACCAATGCTTTATAATTACACAAACCACTGAAGGGACAATTTAAAACCTAATAAGGTTTTTTTTTTTAATTCCTCACGTTATTAGAAGTTTTATTTTCTTTTACAACCCACTTTGTTTTATTATCTCCAGAGCTAAGTTCATTCTCAATTTGCTCCTCCTACATTAAGTGGAATTTAATATTTACTGGTTTTCAAGCTCCATTATTCATTGCAAATGGCCCAAGCTAGGAACTGGCCTTTCCAAAAACATTAAGTCTAGGAAATCTGTGGGTGGGAAGAGAGTGAACCGGCATGACATTTTTACAACTAAAATTTTCAGTTCCACTTTAATCACTGGATTCTTCACAAAATATCGAATCGGGTTGTTATAATATGGTTTCAATTCCAAAGTAGAATACAATGTTGTTTAATATGAAGACTGCTGAAACAATTGTTCTCAGATCAGTTTTGACAAGCTTAATTAAATTCAGTGGGAGCCCAATGATTTCTGTTTCAAGAGTAAGCGGCAAGAAGAAAGAATTGTACCTGGAGTCAGGAGATGTCAGTTCAAATTTGACCTCACATACTTACTAGTTATGTGACCCTGAGCATATCATTTAGCCTCTATTTGCCTCAGTTTCTCCAATTGTAAAACAAGGATAATCATAGCACTTACCTCAAGGGCTATTGTGAGGATCAAATGAGATAATATTTGTAAAGTATTTAACACAGTACCTGACACAAAACAGGTACTATTTAAATACTAGTTATTATAGTACGCTATGTGACAAGCTAATAGCTGCATAGTTATTATACTGTAAAATGTTTTTCACTCAGATTTTGTTAATAATCTAGAATATAATTGTAAATATGAATAAAAAGTTGTCAGTCTATCTATCATACTAATGGCTAATTATAGCTAGAATATACATAGTACTTGAAGGTTTGCAAAATGATTTAAAAACATTATTTCATTTTATCCTTAAAACAACTCCAGGCAATCGGTTCTGTTATTACACCCATTTTAATTGAGGCAAACAAAATGTAAAACACATCACAACCCTTAAAGCGGTTGTTGCTGTTGGTTGTTGTGGTGGTGGTTGTGACCGTAGGTTGTTGTTATGGTGGTTGTTGTTTCATTGCAGTCCTGTCCAACTCTTCACAGCCCCACTTGGGGTTTTCTTGGCAAAGATTCTGGAAAGGTTTGCCATTTCCTTTTCCAGCTCATTTTGCAGATTAGGAAACTGAGGCAAACAGAGTTAAGTGCTTTGCCCAAGGTCACATAACTAGTAAGTGTCCGAGGTGGGATTCAAACTCAAATCTTGATTTCAAGTCCGGTACTCAATCCACTGAGTTACCTAGTTGCCTAGTGTAAATATAATCCCATAAAACTTTTTTTTTAAACAACCCATTTCAACATGTCATCAGTAGCATAACTTTAAATTTCAGGTCTGACAAGCTAGAGAGATTCAGTAGTCAGGAAGAAAGAGAAGTAAATGGGAGTGAGAGTTCTTATCACAGAAAGACATAGCCTGAAAACACCAACAAGTCAAAAGTAAAGACAGCAGGACAGAGCCCACTCTCAGGATTTGTCATAAATGAGGCTTACAAATGGAACAGGAAGCCTGAGGTTGAAGGCAATGTCGGTAATTCTGCTAAAATTTTTAGAGCCAGTTTCTTGGATCTCTTCTCCATTAGGCAAATATACACAGCAGAGTCTGCTCAGGTGATCAGTACCTCCTTTCATAAGTCCCTTGCTCAACTTTGTTGTGGGACCTTTCCCTTCAAAAATAACAGAATTCCCTAGGAGTAGGAGCGATAGAGTCAATTGTCCACTATGTGACTTTTTTTTTTAACTAAGGGATGGGGTTAAGTGACTTGCCCAAGGTCACACAGCTAGTAAGTGTTACATGTCTGAGGTCACATTTGAACTCAGGTCCTCCTAAATCCAGTGGTGCTCTATCCACTGCGCCACATGTGACTTTTTTTGATAAAAAACTATACTGAGCTTTGCACCTAGACCCACTAGCTTGCAGCAGAGATCTAAACTAGATCTGTTTTCTTTAACACAAGCACCCCTTAACCCTAACTCTACTTGACCCCTACATACTGCCTGGAATTTACATATTGCTTTAAATTTTGCAGAGCTTTCCTCTACAACACTTCTGTGAGCCAAAGAGTACACATATAATAATTCCAGCTTTACGGATGAGGGAACTAAGGTTCTAGGAAATTAAGTGACTCATCCATGATCACTCAGATAATAAGTATATGAGTGAGATTTGAACTCATCTCTTTCTACTAATAAGTCAATCAATCAACAAACATCTATTAAAAACAAGGTGGGACAAGCATACTTTCCATTACACCATATCATCTTTCCCTAAGAGGGCTCTGGTACTTGCACAAAGATGGAGTCAAAAATTTGGAAAACCATTGCTTCCCCAAATATCACATAACATTTATAGAAGAGAGAAGTTCAAAGGTATACTGATTTGACCCACTGTTTCTAATATCCTCCCTCATCCAATTGGGGAAAAAATGTTAATGTTCTAGCTCACACCTTCAATCAATTTCTCCAAAAGGTTTAGAGTGCTACAAGAAAACCAGAAGGTAGAAAGAAAGATGAATGAAATAATATAGTTCATATTTATAGTCTTTTAAGGTTTGCAATGTGCTTTGCACATATTTTCTTATTTGGTGCTCAGAACAACCACAAGAAGTAGTTTCTATTATTATAAACATGACGAAACTGAGGCAATCAGAAGCTAAAGAACTTGCCCAGGATCACACAGCCAGTAAGTGTCTGAGACAGGATTCAAACTCAGGTTTTTTGACCCCAGATTCAGCCATCTATGTCCTGTACCACTTACCTGCCTCTAAGAAATAAAATAAGTATTTATTAATCACCTACCTATGTGTCAAGTATTATGCTAAGTGCTTTACAAGTATTATTTCATTTGATTCTCACAACAACCTTTGGAGGTAGGTGCTATTATCAGTCCCATTTTACAGTTGAGGAAACTGAAGCAAAGAGAGGTTAAGTAAATTGCCCAAGGTCACACAGCTAAGACATGTCTGAAGCTTATTTTGAACTCAGGTCTTCTTGACTCCAGGCCTAGCACTCTACCCACCATGCCACCTAGCTTTAATCTAGTGGAAGGCAAAACAGCAAGGAAATCTCCCTCTTAAACACTGGGAGGGAGGAAGAAAATAGAGAAAAAAACACACTGGGAAACTGAGGAGTTTGCTGATAGGACAACTAAATATTTTCTATTTTAAGAATTCAGAGAGAAGGGAAGCTGCTCTAGCATTTTCTCCCTATGCTATTGATTCCAATGTCCACTATCCTCTTTCTTGAACCATTTGTGAACCGCTGATTAAATACTAATTAAAATTAACCCATGGTCCATCATTACCAGGATACTGAATACCTCAAGATATTTTAATTTGTAAAATGTTATTTATGTTTCTCTCAGACAAGGTTGGTATAATCATTGTAGAATGGTTGGCTTGCCATTTGAACACATTGCTATAAAGCATAATTTAAATTAAAAAAACTGCAATTGACGTGATAATACTGTATTTCAGGGTCTTATCACACAACCATTTACAATTTTATTATGAGCCTAATTTGGAATTTAATTTAGATAACAGATTTATGGTCTTAGCCTTTCTCTTCCTCTTTCTCAAAGCTAATGATATCCATAATGAAAAATTACCACCCAACTTGTTACACAAAGTTACTAATTTGCTGGATTCTGTGTTTTTTTTTTCTAGATCATCCTTTCTTTTGTTGTAACTAATATGTTTTTTTTTTTTTACATATGCTGATAAAACCTACTAGGCACAAACCAGCTTTTCAATTCCTTCCCAATTGTGCTCCAAGGACCCAAGTGGGATATGATTAATTTTTATATGCTGACCTGGCAAACTAAAGCTACCACTTTTAATCCTTAAAGATTCCTCTTGTAACTCCTTGGACCAAGGGTTACATGTTTGCCAATCTCCATGTGAAATTTGCAAAGAATAGCAAAACGTAGCAATAAGTAGCAAAAAGTCAAGAGTAGCATTTAGAATTGGGTCATGACAGAAATATCAAGTCCCTGAGCGCAATTCAAGTGGGCTAGAGTTATGACTTTAAAAGGAAATTAGGGCTGATAAATAGTCTTTACTCAACTCTCCTTAAATATCCAATACTATGAATTTTTTTCTTTATACTGCCATAATTATCAATGCAGGCAGCTAGGTGGGGCAATGGTTAGAGCACTGGGCCTGGAGTCAAGAAAACCTGAGTTCAAATCTGGCCTCACAACCTTACCATTTGTGTGACCCTGAGCAAGTCACTTAATGCTGTTTGCCTCAGTTTCCTCATCTGTAAAATTAGCTGGAGAAGGAAATCGCAAACCGCTCCAGTATCTTTGCCAAGAAAAACCCCAAAAGGGGTCACAAAGAGTTAGAAATGACTGAACAAAATCATCAACCTATATTCATTTCCATTAAGCAATTTGTATCTTCAAAGAGACTTTTAAGGAACTCCTTGTGAGGAACTCTCTCTACCAAAGCAAATCAATAATTGTGCTGTAACTAAAGCCTCCAAGAGTTACCTGGGATACTGAGTAAATCAGTATCTGGAGTAAATCAACTAGTACCTATTAGAGGCAGACTTGAACTCAGGTCATGTGGACGTTGTGACAGACTATTATGTGTCCCATGGGGCCTCTGTAGTGATCAAACACACCCACAAAAAAAAATTAAAACAAATACATTTTTTAAAAAAGTTATGGCTGAGGGGCAGCTAGGTGACGCAGTGGATAGAGCACTGGCCCTGGATACAGAAGGACAGGCCTCAGACACATAACACTCACTAGCTGTGTGACCCTGGGCAAGTCACTTAACCCCATTGCCCAACCCAAAAAAAAAAAATGACGGCTGAAAGGCCCCTCTCATATCATCAAGTTGGACCTCCTTATTTATAGGAGGACTGCAAACATGTAAGGATTTGCTTAAGGCCACACAATAACTTAGTGATGTAGCCAAGACTAGTATCCAGGCTTTTATTTCTGCTTTCAGTGAGCTTAAGTGTAATAGTAATATGACATGATCCAATGCACACACAACATGATGGAGAATACCCTGCAATCCCATCCCATCAGTATTTCTTAAATGCCTATCATGGGTAAAACAAAAATGAAAAAGTCTCTGCCCTCGTAGACCTTCCATCTACTTCCAAATAGAAACAGATAAAATGATACAGATAATTTGAGAAAGAAGAGATTGAGTTGCCCAGGGTCACACAATTACCACACTTGACTTCAAAACCCTGGTTCTGCCACTTATTCTTATGTAAATTTGGGCAAAATTCCTGTCTACTCTCTTGGCCTCAGTTTCTTCATCTGTAAAGTGAGGTGATTAGGCTAACTGGTTCCCTAAATCTCCTTCCAACTCTAAAGTCTTCTCATGCTCTGGCTCCAAAGACCAGTGTGTTTGTATCTTATGGAAAAGCATTCCAGCTTAGTAAATAGAGTGTTTCTGTTATGGGAGACTTGCAATCAAACCTGAACTCTCACACTAACTTGTGTGATCCTAAGCAAACTGTTGAGCCTCAGTTTGCTCATCTATATAATGGGGATAATAATACCTACTTCACCTACTTCATATGATTGTTCTGAGGATTAAACCAAGTAACATATGGAAAATACTTTGTATATCTTAAAACTTTATAAAAAGGACAGCTAGAACACAAATCAACCTTTTTTTAACATGCATTTATTAATTGCCTACTATGTGTCAGGTACTGTTCTAGCTAAGATCTTCACAAATACTATCTCATTTGGTCTTCACAACAACCCTAAGTATTATTATTCCCCATTTTACAAGTAAGGAAACTGAGGCAGACAAAAAAGTTAAGTCACTTGCCTAGGGTCACACAGCTAGCAAGTGTCTGCAGCCAAATTTGAACTCAGATCTTCCTGACTTCGAGTCTAGGACTCTATATTCCATGGGGCTGCTGCCTTTCCCACGTGAATCACCATGCATTAAATTA
This sequence comes from Vombatus ursinus, assembly GCF_900497805.2. Classification (NCBI taxonomy): domain Eukaryota; kingdom Metazoa; phylum Chordata; class Mammalia; order Diprotodontia; family Vombatidae; genus Vombatus; species Vombatus ursinus. The sequence continues at coordinate 18,440,605 of NW_020954652.1, forward strand.
ATTAACCATATTACAAGTTTTCTAATTTTATGCTAAGGGATGAATTAAAGCAAAGCATGTAATGTAAATCACTACCTCACTTCATTTAGCTTTTAAAGGCTGTGTGCAGAAGGTCAGGTTTGAGGTAGACTTTGAAAGAACAAAAGAAAATGTTCCAGGCATAAGAGAAGGGTATAACCCAGGCAAACATAGAAATCAATAAAAAAAAGAACATGTATTAAGCTCCTATTATGTGCCAGACATTCTGCTAGGCACCAAGGATATCGAGACAAAAATGATACAGCCCCCAACTTCAAGGAGCTTAGTGTATCAGTGGAAAATGTGTGTGTGTGTTTATGTGTATGTGCATGTGTGTGTGTGTCTGTGTGTGTCTGTGTGTGGTATATCAGTGGAGTATATATAGTATAGACTATATTTAGGATATAGTGTATCAGTGGAGATAATATACATACACATAAAATCATATATAAGATACACACAAAGGAATCTTGTTGGAGGGAGGGGCATAAGCAGCTAAGAGCAATGAGAGAAGGTCTATGTATGAAGGAGAATTTGAGGTGAGAACTTTGATAGAAAATAGGTATTTTAAGAGGCAGAGATGAAGCCGACATGCATTCAAGGCTTAGAGGGATAGTCCATGCCAAGATATAGAAGAAAGAGATATCATGGAAGCATGAAGCATGAAAGTACACAACTATTTTGTACCCTTTAGAGATCCTGTTTATATTCATTACATGATAGATGTTGAGACAGAGTGAGTCTAAGATCCCTATAATATTTCTGTACTGTTTATGGCGAATGATTTCCATAGAGTACCTCATTAAGAAAATCATCACAAATTCAATGTGGGCAAATTGTATAGTAGTCAAGACCGATAGAACATCTAGGTTCACAGGTGATGTCCGTTACGTTAGAGTAAAGCCCTATGAAAACAGGATTGCCAAAAAGATGGCATAAATTTCTTCTTACAGATTTTGAGCTACATCCCATCAACATCTATAGAATAGCCCTTTAGGGTATGATATACAGATTTCAAGCTTATTCAGAACTCTGTTTATGGGTCTCCATCGTAGCTAACGTAGTCTTCCTTTAGCAGTGTTAACCATAGGGCTTTCCAATGAAGTCACACATGTGTGATTAAACATGATTGAAATGTTCATCTTAGAGACTCATTCTAGGTCATAGCCTGGTTAAAAAATAAAATGGAAAAGGAATTTGGAGGCAGAGTCAAGATGGTGGAGTAAAGGCAGGGACTTGCCTGAGCTCTCCCCCAACCCTTGCAGATACCTTTAAATAATGACTGTAAATAAATTCTAGAGCAGCAGAACCCACAAAAAGATGGAGTGAAACAATTTTCCAGCCCAAAACATCTTAGAAGGTCAGCCGGAAAGGTCTGTTGCACCAGGGTTAGAGAAGATTGCAATCTAGTACAGGCCCCACCAGCTCAGATCAGTCCCCAACAAACCCAGAACAGGCCTGGAGGCAAGTGAATCAGCTGCAACAGTGGTGTTTTCCAGACTTCTCAGCCCACAGATGGTAAGGGGATAAAACAACAGGTCAGAAGGAAATTTACAGGGGTCCCTTTGCTGGAACCAGGGGCAGGACTCTGTTGAATTACCTGCAATCGGATATGGACCACAATCCTGGGTCTTGGTCCCAGTGTGAGGAGGAGTACTAGTACATTACAGCTTGAGGCCTCAAGGAAACAGGGACCCTGGTCACAGTTCCAGGGTTGAAAAGAGTGTTTGTAGTCATTCACAAACCAATGCACAGTACAGGAGAGTAATAAACACACCTCTCCCTAGGTCATACCACCTTGGAAAAGCAAAAAACTTACACGTCCCCAGAATTACCTCTGAAAACAGCTGCACAAAAAAACCTGAAGCAGGGGACTTGGGAAGCAGAATCCCACTTTAGCACACAGTTAAAAGATAAGAAAGAGGCTAGAAAATGAGCAAACAACAGAAAAAAATATCTGACCATAGAAAATTACTATGGTGACAAGAAAGACAACAAAGTCAAAATTCCTGCCTCCAAAGCCTCAAAGAAAAATATGAATTGGTCTCAGGCCATGGGAAGAGCTCAAAAAGGATTTGAAAAATCAAGTAAGAGTAGTAGGGGGGAAATGGGAAGAAACGTGAGAGTAATGCAAGGAAATCATGGAAAAAAGAGTCAATAACTTGGTAAAGGAGACACAAAAAATACTGAAGAAAATAACACATTAAAAAAAACAGACTAGGTCAAATGGTAAAAGAGGCACAAAAATCCAATGAAGAGAAAAGTGCCTTGAGAAGCAGAACTGGCCAAATGGAAAAATATATACAAAAATTCACTGGAGAGAACCCCTTAAAAAGTAGAATTGGCCAAATGGAAAAGGAGGTACAAAAATCTCACTGAAGAAAATAATTCCTTAAAAGTTAAAATTGGGCAAGTGGAAGCTAATGACTTTATGAGACATCAAGAAACAAGCAAAATCAAAAGAATGAAAATTAGAAGAAAATGTGAAATGTCATTGGAAAAACGCCTGGCCTACAAAATAGATCCAGGAGAAATAATTTAAGAATTATTGGACCACCTGAAAGTCCTGATCAAAAAAACGAGCCTAGATACCATCTTTCAAGAAATTATCAAGGAAAACTACCCTGATATTCTAGAACCAGAGGGTAAAATAGGAATTAAAAGAATCCACTAATCACTTCCTAAAAGAGATCCCAAAAGGAAAACTCCCAGGAATATTACAGCCAAATTCAAAACCTCTCAAATTAAGGAGAAAGTACGGCAAACAGCAGCACTGCTTGCTAAAAAGAAACAATTCAAATATCATGGAACCGCAGTCAGGATATCCTAAGATATAACAGCTTCTATATTAAAGGATCAGAGGGCTTGTAATATGATATTCCAGAGGGCAAAGAAGCTAGGATTACAACCAAGAATCACCTACCCAGCAAAATTGAGTATAATTATTCAGGGAAAATAAATGAACATTCAATGAAATAGAGGATCTTCAAGTATTCCCGATGAAAAGACCAGAGCTGAATAGAAAATGTAACTTTTAAATACAAGATGCAAGAGAAGCATAAAAAGGTAAACAGGAAAGAGAAATCATAAGGGATTCAATAAGGTTAAACTGTATATTCCTACATGAGAAAATGATATTTATAACTCCTAAAATTTTCTCATTATTAGGGTAGTTAGAAGGAGCATACCTAGACAGAAAGTAGAGGTGTGATTGAATGTGATGCTATGATTATCTAAAAAGATAAAATTAAGGATGAGAAAGAAGAATGCACTGAGACAAGGGGAAAGGGAGAGGTTGAATGGGATGAATTATGTGACATAAGAGATTTTACAATGGAGGGAGAAGTGGGGGAAGCAGGGAGGGGAGTGCATGAACCTTATTCCAAGCGGAATTGGCTCAAAAAGGGAATAGTAAACACACTTAGTTGGGTGTATAAATCTCTTGCCATACAGAAAAGTAGGAAGGGAAGGGAATAAGAGAAGCACAGAGGGGAGAAGCTGATAGAAGAGAGGCAGTTGGGGAGAGGTAAAAGTCAGAAGCAAAACATTTTATTTATTTATTTTTTTTTTTTTTGGCTAAGCAATGAGGTTAAGGGACTTGCCCAGGGTCACATAGCTAGTGTCAAGTGTCTAGCCTGAGGTCAGATTTGAACTCAGGTCCTCCTGACTCCAGGGCCAGTGCTCTATCCATTGTGCCACCTAGCTGCCCGAAGCAAAACATTTTTGAGAATGGACAGGGTAAAAGGAGAGTGAGTGAATAAATGGGGAAAATATGATGGAGAGAAATACATAGTTGGTAATCATTACTGTGAAAAAAAGTATACAGTGAGTTTCTCTGATAAAGACATCATTTCTCAAACATATAGAAAACTAAGACAAATTTATAGAAATAAGAGCCATTCCTCAATTGAGAAATAGTCAAAGACATGAATGGGTAGTTTTCAGACAAAATAATCAAAGCTATCTATAGTTGTATGAAAAAACACTCTAAATCACTATTGATGAAAGAAGTGCAAATGAAAATAACTCTCAATTCACAGCTATCAGTTTGGCTAATATATCAGAAAAGGAAAATGACGAATGGTGGAGGGGACAGAGAAAAATTAAAACACTAACGTACTATTGGTGAAGGTGTATGCTGATTCAATCATTCTGGAAAGCAAATTGGAAATACACCCAAAGGGCTATAAAACCATGCATATACTTTGACCAAGCAATACCACTACAAGTCTGTATCCCAAAGAGATGAAAAACAAAAAGGAAAAGGATCTATGTATATAAAAATATTTATAGCAGCTCTTTTAGTGGTGGTAAAGAATTGGAAATTGAGGGGATGTCCATCAATTGGGGAATGGCTGAACAAATTATTGTTTATGATTGTGACGGAATATTATTGAGCTTTAAGAAATGATGAGCAGAATGCTCTCAGAAAAGCATGCAAAGACTTATGTGAACTTATGCAAAGTGAAATGAACAGAACCAGGAAAATATTATACACAGTAACAGCAATAGTGTATGGTGCTCTACTATGAATAACGTAGTTATTTTTCAGCAATACAATGATCCAAGACAATTTTGTAGGACTTATGATGAAAGGTGTTATCCATCTCCCGAGAAAGCTCTGGTAGAGCCTAAGTGCAGATCAAAGATACTTTTTTCTTTATTTTTCTTGGAATTCTTTTGTCTATGTTTTCTTTCACAGAATGACTTACATGCAATGTGTTTTACATGACTACAAATGTACAACCTTTGTAAAATTGTTCATCATCTCAATGTGGGGGGCAGGGAAGGGAAGGAGAGAGAGAATTTCGAACTCAAAATTTGAAAAAAAAACAAAGAAATGTTAAATTTGTTTTTACATGTAATTGGGGGAAATAATATATTAAATAAGATTTAAAAAATAAAAACAAAAACAAAAAGTAAAATAAAATGAAGTGACAGCCAAGCAAGAGAAGACTAAATGAGGTGCTTGAAACATGCTAAAGAGTGCAAGACAATGAGAAAATATAGGGACCAGGGTGAGAGATGGCCCTTAAGACAAGTCTTAGAGGGTGAGTGAAGGGGATAAGACTTTTTTTTTTGTAAACAATAATATTGATTCTATGATCCAAGATGATAATAATGATATATGATATATACTAAGTATATAGAACTTTAAGGCTTGCAAAGCATGCACACACACACACACATATGTGTGTATACATATATACACATACATGTATATACATGCATAAACCCATATATGGGAAAGTCAAATAATATACTCATGAAAATCAAATGAGTATATATGTATATATATATATATATCCATATTTACAAAGCACTGTATATATACACATCTGTGAAAATCACAAAAATCCAATAATAATAATAATAATAATAATATAATCATGAAAATCAAATGAGTGTATATGTATGTGTATGCATATGCACATGATCATATTACATTGTATTATCTTCATATATGCATACATATGTATAATATCTTTATATATACACATATATACATAGTTCTTTGCAAACCTTAAAATGCTATATGTTTATTATTATACATGATACATTATTATTGTCTTAGATATAGATACACATATGTATATATACACATATATAGAAAGAGAGAGAAAGATGGACACATATACACATTCATTTGATTTTAATGGTTACATTATATTATTATTTGATTTTCACATATATGTGCAAATACACATCCATATATATATACATATATACATGGAATATTATTGTGCTTTAAAAAATGATGAGCAGGATGCTTGCAGAAAAGCATGTATAGACTTAGGTCTTTATGAGAAAGACTGAGAAAGCTCTGGTAGAGCCCAAATGCAGATCAAAGATATTATTTCTTTATTTTTCTTGGAATTCTTTTGTCTGTGTTTTCTTTCACAGAATGACTTACATGGAAATGTGTTTGCATGACTACACATGTATATTCATATGTACATGAACATATTATATTATTTATATATATACATAGTATTTTACAAACCTTAAAGTGCTATATGCTTATTTTTATATTATCTTAGACAAATATAGATAGATATACAATATATATGTATGCATATATATGAATTACATAGATAGATACATACATACATACAGACATACAGACATACTCATTTGATCTTAATGACAGTCCTGCAAAGTAGGTACTCTTATTATTCCCATTTTACAGATAAGGAAATTGAGGCTAAGGTTAAGTGGCTTAAGGGACTTCACCAACCCCTAGGAACGTTCTTCTAATTTCTTACAGGTTTATTTCATTCCCTTGGGCTTGACTCCAAGGCAGAACAAGTAACTAACTGCCAAAGTGGCCAGAGTGACTGCCATTTCTGCAAGAAGAGTCAGCCAGAGAAAATGCAAGTAATTGTAACAGCAGCTGGCATCCTTGTCTCCTCTCTCACCTATCCTCTCAGGATAAGCCTCATCCAAATTAATTGTAAAACTGAGTCTTAATGATGCATTATGGCAAATGTAGCATCCAGAAGCATTTCCCATGAGTGGAAAGTTAGCTGTCTTTTGCATTCAACAGCAGAAGTGTGCTCCTTTTCAAATTTGCCAAGCTCTTACAAATGGCCTGGGAATGGTTCCCAATCAGGAGGCCAGCTCTTGATGATCATTGCCATTCATATGATTATTATCACCAGTCATCAAAGAGCTACTGACCCCAAAGATCAATTATGGACCACACCATGACAAAAGACCAACTGACAAAGCTAGTTTTAATAGGAAAATGGGTACTGGTAAACAGATAGTCATACTGGGCTGTCCTTGAATCCCACTACTATGGATTAGTGTTTACACTGCCCTGATCATCAAACCTTATTCATTCACATTAAGCAACCCGAGTCTGGAAGGAGACTTTTTTTTGGGAGGGAAGGAAAGGGAAGGAATGAGAAGGGTCCAGTTCTGCTTCTTCTGTCACAACACAAGAAGCCATAACTGGTGAAACTACATTGGCTACAGCTCAATTTTTCAGTCCAAACCACAGAACAAAGGAACAAAGACAGTGTCATCTCTGTTGTCTTTGTAGAGTCACAAATGTGTTGTCCTTGCCCCAGAAGTATGAATAGAGGTGCGACCTGGGAAATTATTGCTATAGCTCTTAAAAAAAAAAAAATCCTGGAATTCACGATTTCTAAGCAACATCTACAAATTGAAAGGCAAAGAGAATATTTCATCTTCTAGGAAAGACCTGGCCAGCTCTTTAAAGAAATAGTGAGAGTACAGGGAGACCCGGTGGCCCTGACCATAATCTGTCTTTCCCCAAATTCTCTATAATACTGCTTCCTCCCACCACAGATGAACCAGAGAGGACAATGCAGGATACAATTAAGACAGAACTTGGTTATCATGTCAATGTCCATGTTGAAACTCCCACTAAAGGAAGAGGCTTTTTGCTTTCCTTCAAGTACAGTAGAATTGTTATTATGTTTCTTATGCTCTGCCTCAGTTTTTTCAACTGTAAAATAATGATAATAATAGCATCTAACTCCCAGGGATATTGTGCAGATCAAATGAGGTAATAGTTGCAAAGCACTTAGCACACTGTCTGGCCCATAGTAGGTACTTAATAAAAGCTTGAGATTGTTTCTTCCTATGTTTAGTATGATAAATCTTTAATATAAGAGTCAGCCTCACGTATTGGATTTAGAGCCAGCCTCTAAGTTGGGAAGGCCTGGGTTCAAATCTTGCCTCGAATATATACTGACTGGATGACCATGAGCCAGTACTTAACCTTTCACTATTCTAGGCTGGTTGTGTCAAACTCAAATAGAAAATGGCACCCCTAAACCATATATGAGGATCTCTGAGGCCACATATTACCTTAGAAAACCACATATTAATATTCCTTATGTTCTATTGTATTTTTATTTATTTTATTTATTTATTTATTTATTTTGTTCAATGTTTCCCAATTTCATTTTTATTTGCTTTGGGCTCTACTCAGGAGTTTGTGCCCTGTGGGCAGTATGTTTGATATCTCTGCTCAAGGCATCTCTCCAAGCCTCAAAGTTATAGAGAAAGTACTGACCTACATTGGTTGAAGAAGTCTTCTCACCCCTATGCAAATGAAATCACAGTCCCAGTTTTGATCACTATAGCTAAATTTTTATATCTATTATACTCTAATCATAGAGTGAGCTCATGGGATAAAATTCTCCCCCTGCCACAGTAAATCAAAGATGGAGGTACAGGAAGCCATCAAGATAGAACCCATCATATTACTGTGATATTCTCCTTGTTTCTTACTATAAAATGAAATTAACCTGAATTTCAGAGCTTGCTACTTTGGCTTATATAGCTACAGCAATTATACCATTGATTAGCTTTTAAGATTGGTTTTGACCTTGGAACCAAGTCACGTTGTTGTAAATCATTATAGAAGGCTTAATTTCATTATTGTGAGATGGCCTCCCTTCCTGTTTTCCAGATTAACAACTTCCTCATTTTCATGTAGAAACTGGAAGGCTGGACTGCCCTAGCTTCAACATAATAGCTAACTGCCTTGTCATTCTCCCTCCCCCAACAATGGCTTGTGTATAGAATAGGAAATGAAGTATAGGATCTTTGGTGAGGCAATAGGGTTTGGAGAAATGGGCACTTGGATTTTGAGTCAGAGGATCTGAGGTCAAAATCCATCTATCTGCCACTTATTACCTGTGTGATCTTGAGGAAGTTGATTGCCCTTTGTCAGCCTCAGTTTCCTCATCTGTAAAATGAAGGAATTGGACTAGATAACCTTGAAGTCCTTTTCCAGCTCTTAATAATAACACCCGGTATTTATGTTGTACTTTTAAAGTTTGCAAAGTGTTTACAAATATTTCATTTTTATCTTTATAAAAATCTCAATTTATCCTCACATTAACCCTGAGAGGTAGGTGCTATTATTATCTTTATTTTACAGAGGAGAAAACTGAGGCAGATAGAAGTTAAATGACTCTCCCAGAGTCACACAGCTAGTGAGAGTCTAAGGCTGGATGTGAACTCAGATCTTTCTGACTCCAGGTCCCAAGCTCTATACCAGGGGTGGTGATTTGGATTCAGTCAAAAGGCCACACTTAAGGTTTTAGAAAGCTACATGTGGCTTTAAGGCTGCAAGTTTCCCATACCTGCTGTATCCACTGCACTACCAAGTTGCCTCTTAATCTATGACATACATACATTTTCCAAGTACCAACCTCACATAAATTTCAGTGAAAAACTTATAAATAATAAATAATTTAAAGATTAAGCAACAAGTCAACAGAGCATCAAATAGGGGGAAATTAAAAGGACCACAGATTCACATTTGTGAGTCTTCAGAGGTCAAACCCAACAATCATGTTACAGATGAGTAAACAAAGTCCAAGAGGAGTTTAATAACTCTTTCCCGGGGTCACACAATTAATAAATGTCAAAGATAGTACCTGAACCCAGATGTTCCTGACTCCAAGTCTAGTGGGTATAACACTGGCATCTCAAAAAGTGAAGTCATTTGCCCAAGCTCACATAAGTAGCAAACAACAGAAAGGACTGAGATATAGAGTCAAAAGAATTTCAAATCCCAGAATTGCTCCTCATTCTACTGGAATGCCCCTGGACAAGTTATTTCCCTTTTCTAACTGCATCTTTTTATCTGAAATATGAAAGCACTAGACTATATTATCTTGTGATAAGGTATCTTGTGATTCTCAATTCTATTATCTTATAAGTTCTCATAAGATTAAAGAATGTTGGACCTGAATGGAACCTCAGAGATCACCTAATTTTATCCTTTTCCAGTATCTCACTTTTCCAACTTAAATTTCAGTTTTTTCCATCTCAGAATTCTAGATAAATTTCTTAAAGTGCCTATGATCATACGGACATAGGTAGGTAGATAGGTAGATGTAGGTATGTATGTATATGTATATATGTATGTATGTATATGTGACATATATGTATGTGTATACACACATATCTATTCAAATTTACTTTAGGTTAAATATAGTCATTCCAAAGGAACCCAATGAAATACTGAAAGGCTTCCAACAATGCTCACGCTCAGCCCAGCACCAACTGTTTCCCATATCAACCTACAGTCTCCTTCTGAGACAGTGTCACATTCCTGCAGGCATAGAAAATGGCACCTTTAAATCAATCACTGACTTGGATTGTACTGGACTTCCACATTAGGGTCCTAAACCCACTTTCCTTTGAATTTGCCACAGACAGGGTATAAACAGATAATTTCCAATGAGATTATTAATTCAAAATGACTCAATATGGGATTTCACTTTATTTTATTCTTTGTGGCATAAGAAGTATATTAACATGATGAGATAAAGGCGAGCACTAAGTAGAGCTGTACACAGTGATGTTATGAAGGTTTCCCTGAATACGCGATAATGAAATCATCTCCACTCGTGGCAGAACGAGATCAGACCATGCAAAGAGATTCAATATGCAATGCATGAAAATATGAGCAAAAATGCAAATCTAAAGGTTGACTGTATCAGTCAAGGAACAAGATAAGGAAGATGAGAGCTTAGCTACAGTAGATTTTCTGTTGCTTTGAAGGTGAAAGACTTAGTTTTTGCAGAAAACTAACTGACAATACAAGGATATTGCCTAATTCAGTTCTTTCTGAAACTTTTGACTGGCTATGCACTGTACAAAACTACAGGAAAATCCTTTAGAATGCTAGTTCAAGAATGGGGCTTATAACCACCTTATAATAAATATATTCAGCTATCATCGTGTAGAGTTCCACTGTACAAGCAAATGGGGTTTTGATAATGTATTCCAAAAAGAATAAATATGGTGGTTAAAGTGTTAGATCCTTCAGAGCAAATTTGCAAGATAGTTTTTTTTTAATTTTAATATGTTAGATCAAATAAATGTTCACAAAACACTGTGATAGTGAAAACTGCTAAGTGGTATTAATCAAAATTTCTCTGGATTTGTAAGTACTCAACCAAAAGATTCATATTCTCTTGTGATTGTTGCTCAAAGGTACTAAAATAATGTGTGCAATATATTGCTTAAGAATGAGAAAATGTCAAATGTGTGGGAATGCAAACTATTTCTTCATATATACACATATATATAATTTTCCATACGACAGATGAAGAAAATGAGGCAGGTTTAATGATTTGCCTAAGATCACAAAGCTAGTATCTAAGGTAGAATTCAAACTCAAGTGTTCTTGACCCAAAGGCTAGTATTCCATCCCCTATGACATGCAGCTATATGTCATATGACTGCAATGTCAAAGTCACAATGACAGTGATGATAACTGACATTTACATTAGTGTTTTACATTTTGCAAGCAACTTTACACACAAGATCTACTTTGATTCTCAAAAGGAATGCTACAGATATTTTCAACCCTATTTTATAGATGAGGAGAGAGCCTAGGTGATTGCATACAACTCGTAAAAATTGAAAATTCTTAAATACATATCTTTCTGACTCCAGGGTCAGTAGCTCTACCCACTACACCAAAATGCCTTGAAGAATCTTTGCATTTACCAAACTCAAACACGACAGGAAAATACTTTGATGAAAAATGCCACAAAACTGCTGAGGATTCATAATACTATCTGAACACAACTGCTTACTTATTTTCAATAATATTGAAAAATGTTTGCATTCCAGAGTTATGGAGGTTTAAAGAAGTGGTTATCCATCGGATGGAGAATTCTATCTGCAAGTGGATCATCCAAACAAGAAAAATAAAACAATCCATAATCATTAGTCCATGATCTTCACTTGCAGGTGATCACAACTCTCAACTAAAAGGCTGACTAGTGGTTGAAATGCTAGCTGACAGCAATTACAACCCCATTCTTGGACCTCTCTGTGCAAAATGAGGGGGGACAGCATTTGAAATGATGCTGAGTATAAAAGGGAAATACCAGAAAAGACGAATTCGGTTTTATATTAATGAGCTGGCACACACCCACCTGCCTTAATGGGCAGCACTGACGGGGTTCAATTATAGAAGAGGCTGCGTCATTATGGCTTGTGGTTGTCACTAAGGGCAGCAGCACAGAGGCAAATACACTCCTAGCACACAAAGGGAAAGGGGGAATATATGCAAACAAAGGCCTTTTAAAAACACCTTCAGAATAAAGGCCATTAACACTCATATGCACCCAAACACACAGAGCTTAGCACTGTGCCTGGGGAAGTAGGTGCTTAATAAATGTTTATTGACTGGCACACGTTCCCTTTCAAACAAATACAAAAACATATAGATTCTATGTGCAAAGTCCAAATAATCACTGTATTTATATTTACATAAAGAAGCTTGCTCTAGTTTAAAGGTTCTTAATCTTTTGTGTTGTCATTGACTGAATTGGTAGCTGATGATGGCTATGGCCTTATCCTCAGAAGATTGTTTTTAAAGGTAAAAAAATAAAAAACACAGGATTATAAAGGAAATTAATTATTATTAAAATAGTTATCACAATATTTTTAAACAAATCATCGGACTCCTTAAAATCTGCCCGTGGATGCCTTGCTCTAGTTTGAATTAGGCAGTTATATATCATGGCTAATAGGTGGGAGAATTCAGGTTGCAAAATATTGCAACCTCAGATAACCCTATTCTCTTCTTTTTAAAAATCCACACAAGGTGATTTTTTTTTTAATATAAGTAGCATCCTGCTTCTTTTTTCTCACAGCCCTACAGTGTCTGGCTAACAATTACCATTCTCTTGCACATAATTTTCATTAGAGTGTCACAAGAAATGGAAAGTACTTATATCCTATGAACAGTCACACATAAATTACAAAGACTATTTAAATTCTTTCTATGTTTCAGGTGGGAGAGGGAAGTATAAAGAATGACTAAGTGACTATTGAAAATTTGAACAATGTGAGGAACACCATTTTGCCAGATGATATCAATTTCAGAAATCTGTTTCTTTAAAAGTCACCTATAAAATCAGGCAGGCAGCTAGGTTGCACAGCAGATAGAGTACCTGGCATGGAGCCAGGAGAACCTGAGTTCAAATCTGCCTCAAACACTACCTGTGTGACCTTTTGCCTCAGTTTCCTCATCTGTAAAATGACCTGGAGAAGGAAATGGCAAACCACTCCAGTCAGTACCTTTGCCAAGAAAATCCCAAATGGGGCCACGGAGAGTCAGACATGACTGAAACGACTCAACCACAACAACAAAATACAAATCGGATATATTTGGTTACATGTAAATCCCGTTTGCCTATAAAAACTGAGTAAGAATAGTTTTAACAGAATCAAATCAAATCATCAAATTTAGAACTGGAATGACCCTCAATGGCTATCAAGTTCAACCAGTAGCCAAAGGGAATCCCCATTCTAACACACCTAGCAGCTGGTCATCCAGCCTGGGCTTGGAGACTTACAACGAAAGAGAAACATCTTACTCCCCTAAGCACTTTAATGCTCTTTGGGAGAACTCTAATTGTCAAAAAGTTTTTCCTAACTGGCCTAAATTTCTCTTTGCCCCTTCTGCTTTTCAGTTCTGATTCTGTACTCTGTGGCCAAGCAAAATTAATCTGCTCCCTCTTCCTTATGACAGCCTTTCAGATACTTGAAGACAGCTATTATGTCCCCACTGATTCGAGTGCAAATCGTTCACACTCATATATACCCATGCAAAAGAAAATCCTCTGGAGCAGCATTTCTTCAACTAATTTAGCTACAGAACACTTTTGTGCACACAATGTTGATGGAGCCATAAGAGGAGAGCTCCATTGACAAGCTCATAGTCACTTGGGGAGTAATTACACTAGCCAGGACCAGAGTTAGGACAGAGACAGTCAACCACAAGGCTGCAGTCAGCTGATCCAAGCTTTATTTTTTTTAGGTCTCTAGAAGCATTGTGTATAAGGAAAGGAAAGGTGGGATGAGGCAGCTAACATTCAAATCTCAACTCTGACAATAGCTATGTGACTTTGGCCATATCAATCTACCTCTCTGAGCCTCAGTTTCCTCACCTGTAAAAAGATAAGGTTAACAATACTCGCATTGTACTTACAGATTGTGGTATAGAAAGCATTTTTGCAAAATTAAAGGCATCATATAAACACAAGTTATATTAAACTAGACCTGTGAGTTCATTAATGTAAGAAAGTCACAGATGAGGAAATTTGCGCTACCAATACAGATCAGCACTTTCTCTGCAACGCAAAGTCTTTGAGAGATGCCTAGAGCAGTGAGAAGTTGTGACTTGCTCAGGTCACACAGTAAGTATATGTTATAAAGTAGTAATTGAATCAAGCTCTCCTTCAAGGCCAAGACTATATTGGTCCCTTCTAAATGACATCTTCATTCATTTATTCAAGCATCTAGAAAGTACTCACATTGTATCTTTGCTATACTTCCAAAAGTCAACATTTTCTCATGGAACCTCAATTCACAATATTCAGAATACTAGGGCTCAACAAAACTCAAACCAGAAAATGCTGATCTGGAAGAATTTGTTAGATCAAGTTAGCAAGCATTTATTAAACACCTACTACATGTCAGACACTGTCCTAAGCACTACAGAGAAAAAAGGCAAAAACAGTCCTTGCATTGAAGGAACTTACATTCTAAAGGAAGAAACAACATGCAAACAACCATATACATACAAGATAAGATGTACGTAATGTAAATTGAAGGTAGAAACAGAGAAAACATGATCAGTGAGTGATGGATCTGGAAAGCCATCCTACAGCTGGTAGGATTTGATGTGAGGCTTGAAAGAAGCCTGGAAAACCATGAGGTAGACATGAGGGAGAGTATTCCTGGCATGAGAGACTGGCAGTAAAAAGTTGTGGATTAAGGAGAAGTATCACACCCATGGAATAGCAAGGAAGCCAGTGTTGCTGTACTGTGGGGTGCATAGACAGTAGTCAAGTGTAATAAGATAGAACAGTGAGAACAGGACAGTTTGGGAAGGGCTTTAAAAGCCTAAGAGAATATTTGTATCTGATCCTAGAAGTAATACAAAGCCACTGGAGTTTATTGACTAGGGAAGTGATGTAGTCAGAAGTGTGTTTTATGAAAGTCACTTTGGCAACTGAATGAAAGATGAACTGGCATGGGGAGAGTCTTGGAACCAGTAGGCTACTGCAATAAGTCTGAGAGGATGAGAGTCTGCACCAAGGTAATTATTGTCTCAGAAGAGAGAATGAGTTATATATGAGATACGGCAAAGGTAGAATCAACAAGACTTGGCAACAGATTTTATATAGAAGGGAGAGAGGGAAGGAAGAAGGGAGGGAGAGAGAGAGGGAGGGGGGGAAGAGGGGGAGAGAAGGGGAGAGTGGTGGAGAGAGGGGGAGAGAGAGAGGGAAGGAGGGAATATGAGAGGGAGAGAGAGAGAGAGAGGGAGAGAGAAGGAGAGAGGGGGAGAGAGGAGAAGACAGGGGGAGGTGGGGGAAGGGGAGAGAGGGAGAGGAACACGACACTCAGGCTATATGCCTGGGGGGTCAGGAGGATGATGGTGTCCTAGACAACAATAGGGAGTTCAGTTTTAGGACATGTTTAGTTCAAGATGCCATGGGGCCTCAAGTTTGAAATGCCCAATAGTCAGTTGGATATGTGAGGCTAGAAGTCAGGAGAGAGGTTAGAGCTGGATAAATAGATCTGAGAACCACCTGTATAGATATGATCATTAAAAACATGGGACATGATGAGATAATAAAGCAAAACAGAATAGAAAGAGAAAAGAAGGGACGAGGACAGATCCTTGGGGCGAGGGATGAACACTCATGGTTAGTGGCTATAACCTAGATGAAGATCCAGAAAATGCAACTAAGAGGAAATGATAAAATGGGAAGGAGAAGAACCAGAAGAAGGCAGCTTCATGAAAACCTCAAGAGAAGGAACTATCATGGAGAGAGTGATTGACAATGTCGAAGGTTGCAGAGGGATCAAGAAGGATTGAGAAAAGGTCATTAGATTTGACCATTAAGGGATTATTGTTAACTCTGGAGAGAGCATTTTCATATGAATGATGAGGTTGGAAACCAAATTGCTGAGAATCTTGAATAGAATGAGGAGGATAAATGAAAGAACTGATTGTTGATAGTTATCTCAAAGAGGTTAGCCATGAAAGAATGGAGAGATACAGGATGACAGCTATGGAGACGGAATTTTTTTGTAGTACAGGAGAAAGTTAAGCATGTTTATAGGCAGCAGGGAAACATCCCATAGATGGATATTGAAGGCTGGTAAGAAAGTTGGGATGAGAGAGGGAGCAATCTGCTGGAGAAGATGAGTTATAATGGCATTAAAGGTGTATGTAGAGGTGACAGCCTTGGCAAGGAGAGAGGCCACCTCTTCAGGTGAGATAGAATGGAGGAGGAGATAGTGGGGAACATATTTGAGTGATGTGACATGAGGAAAAAGAAACTCAAATTAATGTCCTCAATTTATATGAAGTGAAACACTAATGGGCATATTAATTCACAAAAATCTGGCCTACGCATATAAAATACGTGAAAATTAGATAGATGATAGGTAGATAGATAGATAGATAGATAGATAGATATTTGATATAACAATATATCACTACAAATCTAGGGCAGCCCTGAATGTAGACTGGGCTCCTAAAATGGAAAGTTTTTTAAAAGAAAACACATACACATACACTGAACACATAATTACACAAAGTTAGTCTATTAAAATATATTGCAAAAGGAGCAGTCATTTCATCTCCATATAATTTGAACATGTACTTTGGCTAGACAAGGAATTGGGCTCAGAATTTATTAATATGAGGAAGAGATCAAATTGGAGTACCTGTGGGAAATTATGTTGGCTTTCAACAATCCCAAGTTGCTGAATACTGGGGAAAAACACATTTTTAAAAACCAATATGTTGCTGTAATGAACTATGACTATGAAATATGAAGCACCATGGCTCCAGAGTAAATCGAAATTTTCTACAACCCAAAGGACACTGGTAAAATCTATGATTACTGCAATAAACTGTAGCAAACTACGAATAGTGACTCTTGGAATAGAAGTGTGTCACCATGCTCCTATGCTCCACCCTTCATTTCAGATGTTGCCCCTCAAAGCTCCCACCCTGGAACCCTAGACTTCTGATTGTAAAGAATTCACCCTAACTATCCAAGATTCCAACCCACTATGACAACCTATTCCCTAGCCATCTTCATTTTTATCATCACTATTTCCTCTATTTTTTATCACTTTCATTGTTTCTGTCTTATTAATGGGATGATACGATCAGTCAAGTTTTATGTAGGCCAAATTGGGATAAAAAGACATTGCTGTTACTTAGAGAAACACACACCTGCCATATTCCTGTAATTCAAGCATAGTTCCTAGAAAGGTTTATTCTGTCAGGTTTATAAACCCAAACTTTAGTAAATAATTAGATTACTCCTCAATTATGCAAGAATTTCAAGACTCAAAATCAGTCTCAGTGATTATAATTTAGAATATGCTTTAGTCTCTGATCAGAAAGCACACTCAGCTCCACTGCTTATTGTAGGCAGGATGGAGGGAAGGGAAGATGTATTTCCACCTTCCCTTCCTATGCCAACCA